>NW_022987720.1:0-159848 GCF_902827165.1 Trematomus bernacchii | reverse complement strand
TCAAGAGAAGAGGGCGATCAAGAGAAGAGAAGAGAGGGCGATCAAGAGAGAGAGAGAGGGCGATCAAGAGAAGAGAGGGGCGATCAAGAGAGAGGGCGACTCAGAGAATAGAGGGGCGATCAAGAGAAGAGGGCGATCAAGAGAAGAGAGAGAGAGGGCGATCAAGAGAAGAGAGAGAGAAGGCGATCAAGAGAAGAGAGAGGGCGATCAAGAGAAGAGAGAGAGAGTGCGATCAAGAGAAGAGAGAGGGTGATCAAGAGGAGAGAGAGAGGGCGATCAAGAGGAGAGTGAGGGCGATCAAGAGGAGAGAGAGAGGGCGATCAAGAGGAGAGAGAGTGGGCGATCAAGAGGAGAGAGAGTGGGCGATCAAGAGGAGAGAGAGAGGGCGATCAAGAGGAGAGAGAGGGCCATCAAGAGGAGAGAGAGATGGCGATCAAGAGGAGAGAGAGAGGGCGATCAAGAGGAGAGAGAGGGGCGATCAAGAGAGAGAGGGCGAGCAAGAGAAGAGAGAGAGGGCGATCAAGAGAAGAGAGAGAGGGCGATAGAAGATTGAGAGGGTGATCAAGAGAAGAGAGAGGGCGATCAAGAGAAGAGAGAGAGTAATGTAACCTCCTAATGTAATGTATAACTACTATGAAAATGTTCAAAAAGTGCTCAAACTTCACATGTGTGCTAACAGTCCAGCCGTGAAGACATCTACGGGACAGTTTTGAGATTTCTTCAAATGCCGTTGCCATGGCAACACAATGCTCACCATGAAACACGGTTTTCTCATAACTTCAGTGAAAATGCTCGAAATGGCCCAAAACTTCACAGGTTTGGTAACGATGCAGCCATCAACACATCTAAGCGTATTATGGGGTGTCATCAAATGCCGTTGCCATGGCGACAGATAATTCACCATCAAGTTAGTTCAAAAGTTTGTAGTTCAAATATTCTGCTGCTTTCCCAAGCCTTTTTACTTTCTTTTCTCATCTTAATACAAATTCATTCACTACTACTTACATCTGATATTTAACTCCTTCAGCCTATTTTCAGCTGCAGAAACCATTCAACTATCACATTATTCAGCTATTTCAGGACATCAAGGCTATACATGTTTTTTTAAACCTTTTCTTTTAAATATTAAGCTTTTTCTGCATTTTTGTAGCTAAAAGCAGCTACCATTCAGCTAATAACATATTCAGCCTTTTCAGCTAAATTCAGCCACAAATGTTCACAGTTTACAGCATTCGCACGCATTTTCTGCAGGAAATGCATTTTCTAGTTATTTCAGCCAATACTTTGGCTCTCCATAACTTCAGCTTACTTTCAGCTACAGAAACCATTCAAATATTAAACTATTCAGCCTGTTCAGGAATCGATGGGAAACCTTCAACTTTTTAAAAATATTTTATACTTTTTGAAATATTCAGCTTTTTAAACTCTTTTTTTTAACATTGAAGTCAATGGGAGATGCCTTCAAATCCTCTTTTCCTACACTTTGCGCCAAATGCTACTTCTTCCACATACTTTCAGCTAGACACTTCATTCCAACTTTCAAATTATCACAAGACCTTTAGCTATTCAAAATTGACTTTTATTTTTGATATCTTTTACACTTTTTGAGATAATTAACTTTGTTTGGAGCTTGGTAAAGAGGCTTTCTTCAGATTTTAACATTAGTGTGGATGGAGCAGCTCGTTAAGTCTAGAGTGCTTTGATCTCAAAACAGAGTGGAGGGGTGCTTCAAATTCTCCTCAAAAAATGTTTTAAACTTGCCATAATTCCCAAACCCTACACTCCTCAGACATATTTTTTCATGAAAAACGTAGGAAAACCTCTCCTAGGTTGGAAAATAAAAAAGAATTAAGAAAAAATATTAAACAAAATGCCTCTTGAGGGCATGAAGAGACAAAAAGTCCACCTAGCTCCCAATTGATTACCATGTTAAATCTTTCCGGAACTTTCTTCAGAACAGAGAGAAGTACACTTTAGACAAACTGCTCCCATCTCCACATTTTACACACAAAACCAAAAAAAACAACATATATCAGTTCATTGGGGTTCCCTGATGCTCACGGTCTGGTAATTTTTTGATAGGAGCCATAGTTTTTGAACAGGTGGCAAAATTGTCAGATATAATCCTCAATGCATTCTTAATGGCACTCAGTGCTGCAGTTGGTAAATCGTCATAAGTCGTCACCATGGTAACCTTTCATCTCTGGGTTTACACACACAGGTGTTTGTAAACATTCATTCACTACTACTTACATTTAATGTCTTTATTTAACTCCTTCAGCCTAATTTCAGCTGCAGGAACCATTCAAATATCAAACAATTCAGCCTTTTCAGCACATGATGGGAAACTTTCAACTTTTTCAAAATATGTTATACTTTTTAAAATATTCAGCTTTTTAAAGTCTTTTTTTAACATGGATGTCATTGCAATGCATTTGAGCTGTAACAATTCACACACTCTCTCTCTCTCTCTCTCTCTCTCTCTTACAGACATACAGACAGACAGACACACACTCTCTCTCTCTCTCTCTCTCTCTCTCACACACACACACACACTCTCCCTCTCTCTCACAGACACATCAAGAGAAGTGAGAGAGGGTGATAGAAGAGTGATAGGGTGATCAAGAGAAGAGAGATGGCGATCAAGAGGAGAGAGAGAGGGCGATCAAGAGGAGAGAGAGGGCGATCAAGAGAGAGAGGGCGAGCAAGAGAAGAGAGAGAGGGCGATCAAGAGGAGAGAGAGAGGGCGATCAAGAGAAGAGAGAGAGGGTGATCAAGAGGAGAGAGAGAGGGCGATCAAGAGGAGAGAGTGAGGGCGATCAAGAGGAGAGAGAGAGGGCGATCAAGAGGAGAGAGAGTGGGCGATCAAGAGGAGAGAGAGTGGGCGATCAAGAGGAGAGAGAGAGGGCGATCAAGAGGAGAGAGAGAGGGCGATCAAGAGGAGAGAGAGATGGCGATCAAGAGGAGAGAGAGAGGGCGATCAAGAGGAGAGAGAGGGCGATCAAGAGAGAGAGGGCGAGCAAGAGAAGAGAGTGAGGGCGATCAAGAGGAGAGAGAGAGGGCGATCAAGAGGAGAGAGAGAGGGCGATCAAGAGAAAAGAAAGGGCGATCAAGAGAAGAGAGAGAGAGGGCGATCAAGAGGAGAGAGAGAGGGCGATGAAGAGAAGAGAGAGGGCGATCAAGAGAAGAGAGAGAGGGCGATCAAGAGAAGAGGGCGATCAAGAGAAGAGAGAGAGGGCGATCAAGAGGAGAGAGAGAGGGCGATCAAGAGAAGAGAGAGGGCAATCAAGAGAAGAGAGAGAGGGCGATCAAGAGAAGAGGGCGATCAAGAGAAGAGAGAGAGGGCGATCAAGAGAAGAGAGAGAAGAGAGAGGGCGATCAAGAGAAGAGAGAGAGTAATGTAACCTCCTAATGTAATGTATTACTCCTATGAAAATGTTCAAAAAGTGCTCAAACTTCACATGTGTGCTAACAGTCCAGCCGTGAAGACATCTACGGGACAGTTTTGAGATTTCTTCAAATGCCATTCGCACGCATTTTCTGCAGGAAATGCATTTTCTAGTGTTGCTCTCAAAGTGCACCAGATTGATGCGTTTACAGATGGAGCATCTTATTTCAGACTCCAGCTTACTGCTTCCTGCCTACTACCTGCCAGATACCTGCCTAAGACCTGCCAAAGACCAGTATCTGGGAATGTTAAGCCCTCCCACTATTTTCCAAGAGGGCGTTGCCAGATTTTCAATTTCAGGATTTAACCAGGAGATGGCGCTTCCTTCACAAAAACAGGAAGACAGCTTTTCATGGACTTTCAGTTTTGTTTAGAAGAGCATTTGAACACATCAATATTTTAGATCAAATGAAGTATATCTAATCTTGTAATTCAATATTATATAGTCTTTATATATTAAATAACTATGGCCAAACTAAGACTTAGTTTTTCACAAGAGAAAATGCAGATATTATATAAAAAACTAAAGTTAAAATCTTGTTTTTAATGCCCCAAGAGCAATAAAAACACTTGGTAAAAAAATTCTGAGTGAGGCTTTCATAAATTGCATTTAGCTGACGCTTTTATCCAAAGCAACTTACTATTTAATAAGTGATAAATGATTATTCATAACAAATATGAGTGATGTGTGATTATTATTCATTCTATATACTGATATAGAGCTAAGTAAGCAATCAATCCTGCAAATTAACCCTTAGTTGTTCAATATATTTATTCAGACAATGTGAGTAGAAATACAGAAATTCTGCTCCCACCTAAGGCCAACGTTGCAATATTACAACATTTCCCTAAAAACGTACCGAAACGTAAACATTTTTAAAACTCTTTCATTTCTGCTCCAGAGGCCAGGGGTTAAATTGGGATTTGATATGTGGGGGTGCTCTGTTAGAAGGTGCGACGGGGGGTGGAGAGAGAGTTAGACACTCGTGAATTGTCAACGGGGGGGGGGTGTTGTCGGCCGTAAGCGAACCGGGCCGTTGGCGTCCGGCCGTTCTGTGATTCTCCAGAACTCACAGCTGGCCAGGGATAAGTCCCGACTCTCCCGACGGCCAATCCGACCGCACGTTGCTGACACACACCGCTGCAAACTCTCTGCACGGAGGAGCCGCGGAGGAAGAGACACACGTTGACTAAGCCGAAAAAACTATATCCGGTCACAGTGATCTGCTATTTTAAAGTAAATTCAACACATATCGACCCTAAATATAGCATATATTAAGAACGAGAAAGTGTTAACATCATTTTTTGTAAACATATGACAAATGTGCGAGGGTGATGACATCAGAGCATCGTCCTTTGGGCTTAACCCCGGACAGGTACAACAGGTATTCACTCAGAGGGGGGTAGGTACTAAATGCCACCCATTTACATGTCGGCAAACAAAGTCAAAAATCAACATACAGTAGGGGGGTGGGGGATGGTGAACGGTATGTGGGTATGTGGGACACTGAAAAGTCTATGTTAAAAAGCCTCAGTCACCTTAATTCATGTAATAAAAACATCTCAGGTCAGTAACACTGAAAGCTAAATGTGCAATACCATGCTCAGCTATGTTACTATTTATAATGTTATCGTTGTTACAACAGAAGATGTTTTTCTTTATATTGAAGTTAAATGCATCAATCTGGTGCACTTTGAGGTCAAAATTAAGAGATTTATGGATACCGCTGGAAAAAGCTGCATATGCCAAGCCTGTACGTAGCGCTGTAACTTCCTCCACAAAAGCAGCCTTCTGTTTATTCAACGTGGTGGGGGCCGAGGGAACCGGGCAGAGTTTTTCGCCGGTCAACGTGTGTGAAAGTTTAAATCTTCCTTATTGAGCTTTAAAACAAATGAATAACGACTATATATAATAATAAAATAAACACCGGCTGTTGTTATGCCTGCTGTAACGTTAAATTACTCCGTTCTCCGCTTAAGTAATTATGCCGTTACAAGCTTCATAGTTGTATTTATCATCTAAATTTGCCGAAACAAGTTTAATATTCTGAAAGCCAAGACTTTGTTTATTTGAAATCAGATGAAAACAAACTGTAACGGACCCATGTTATTCATATTCTGAGTCATAAAGACTTTATTTAAAATCAAACAAAACACCCGAACCCCGAGAAAATAGTTTTTTACGCAAATCCACGTTTATTTTTAAATGAGCCGTTGCAACTTCCGACTGATTTCGATAGAGCGGGTCACATATATGATATAGTGTATTGTATTATTAAGTAATATCATACATTAACCCCATTATGGCAGATGCCACATTGAATGGATGAACACATGTATGCATCAATAATTACAACAGAGTATTTCTAAATACAAGCTGTAAAAATACTTATATGTCTCATGCAGCAGCTGATCCCGGCCGACAGTAAAAGTATATTGTATAACTAGTTTAGGTTGTTTGAGAGGTAATTGAAATAGCTAAGGGTGATGATCTGACTTGAAGTGTGTGTTTTGCTCCTCCCGCTGCATCACAGCTGTGTATATGACCATTCTTTAATTAAATGTTTGATAAGTGCATGCAGATCACATAGTAAAACACGTACACAGATACATTATTTTGTATTTTTATTCAATTTGACAATGTCAATTTCACTTTCCACTATGTCCACCGTTGTTTTTCACAACCAATGGCAGAACTTTATTGAGGCCTGTAATTAGTCGACTACAGGTCTCTTGGGTCAGTCTTGTCTTCCAAAAATCCTGTATCGCTTGCATCAGCTCCTGCTTCGAGCCTGGTTCAGCCTCCTTCCGAATGAGGTCTTTCATCAAGTGCCAGACCAACTCGATGGGATTCAAATCCGGAGATTCGGGTAGAGTTTTAACCCAGTTTATTCCCTCAGCCGCAATTGCAGCTGCAGTCGCGCTGTGTTTCGGGTCATTGTCTTGGAAGAAGCGGTGATTCGACCCAAAATGTCCCCTGATGTATGGACTTGCAGCTTCCTTGATGATACTGTTTTCGAAGTAAATTCTGTCCATGATTCCTTCAAAGATAACCAGTACCAGTACATATGCCGAGCCTGTACGTAGCGCTGTAACTTCCTCCACAAAAGCAGCCTTCTGTTTATTCAACGTGGTGGGGGCCGAGGGAACCGGGCAGAGTTTTTCGCCGGTCAACGTGTGTGAAAGTTTAAATCTTCCTTATTGAGCTTTAAAACAAATGAATAACGACTATATATAATAATAAAATAAACACCGGCTGTTGTTATGCCTGCTGTAACGTTAAATTACTCCGTTCTCCGCTTAAGTAATTATGCCGTTACAAGCTTCATAGTTGTATTTATCATCTAAATTTGCCGAAACAAGTTTAATATTCTGAAAGCCAAGACTTTGTTTATTTGAAATCAGATGAACAAACTGTAACGGGCCCTGCCGTGTTATCTATGATTACTATATGCCTTACTGTACATTCATAATTTCAGCCGGAGGGAGGGGGCGGCGCTGCGGAGGAGCAGATTGCGAGTGAGAGGTGCCTGTCATCTTCCCTTTACAAGCTTCACAAATGTATTTATCGTGTGATTTTGGAAATAAAAGTTTCATATTCTGAAAGCCAAGACTTTGTTTATATATTATACGTGGGTAGCTATGACGTCAGAAGGAGTTACCGTAAATGAGAGCTGCCGTAAAAGTGTTTCTAGGATTTCTAAACAAACTATTACAGCTGTTATAAAGCATTAAATAAAAAGTCATGAAAGAGATAAGGAGGAGAAAAGGTTTAAGGAAGTAAGCAATGAATACAGAATGTCGAAATCCTCTGTTTCACGCGATGTCGAACATTGAAGACAGAGGACGGCGGGCCCCCAATCTACACAGCGGGAGAAAGAATATCATAAAGCAGATCGGAGGAGACATCACGATCTTCCCACATTAGTGCAATTCACCTATACTTAACCCCAAATAAAAGAACCCAATAAAAACAGTTGTTAAATAATAGTGAAGTCACGTTGTAATAATAACTCATCTCTCGGTTTGAGTGTTCTTTTTCTGCTTTGCCTAAAGCCACTGTGTCAAGTGTCTAGTGACTATTTCTCTTAGCGGATGCATGTCAATTTAAATCAATACATACAACTATTTTTTAAATCAATAAAAACATTTTCTAAATCCATAAAAGCATTTCAATTAAGATTGGGAGTCATGTCGTTACTTTGTTGTGAATGTGGCCATGTAATAAACGGGATAATTTGCAGCGACTTGGTCATTGTGGGGAAAAATAACACCCATCCTGATCGTTTCAATGAAGTTGAATACAGAATATTCATATTTGTCAGTGATTTCATGTCAATTCGGCGAACATAAACATAAATGATCGCGGTGAAGATGATGATTAAATTAGGATTAAAAATCGGGAGAGCCGGCTGCATTTCCTCTCGTTCGTTTCTTTCGACTAAACAACATTATTTTGTTAAATAACAACATGGTGATGTTTTGTAAATGATTACATGTCTTATTTAGCAAAGACTATGATCCTATCCGTGACATATGGATCTTAACAAAGATCCGCTATACATTAGTACCAGACATACTGTACATCTAGTTTACTGTATCGAAGTTGATTTCACATGAGCTCCAGTGTGGAACCCCACTGCACCCCCTGGTGGATCAATGATCCATTGCAGCTGGCTTCACAATAATTAAATTTATTTATCACGGGGGCGGTATCAAATCAGACTGGGGGCCGGCTCTTCATCACGAACCGATCACGGGCCGATCACGGACCAATCACGGACCAATCACGACCCTCGCGTTTCAAACTGTCTGAAATAAGATGCTCCATCTGTAACTGAAATATTTAAAAAAAAATCTTCTTATCGAGCCTTCATTGTAACAGTCGCGGGTGTACTGTGAGTGTGGGGAGTGTTGCAGTAAAAAATTCCACAGTAGCGCCGCGGCCGCCGCCACTGTGGGCTAAGCCCCGAATGTTTTCAGGTCCAGGCGACACCCCTGGTTCACTCTGATGCTAAATTACATGCGCGAAGCCCCCACCTCTTCTCTTCACAATGAGTGTGTGTGGGGGACTCCCCCTTCGATTCTATTGGCTCTGACGGTCAGAAAGAGGTGTCAACCATCAAAATCGACAAGGGACCCCAGAAGTGGTTTCTTTTTGCTAAATCTCTCTAAAAAGGTCAAATGTCACTTGTTTTGCATCAATCTTGATACAGGGTACTTATTATATATTGTACTTTGGATTCCTAAAGCTTTTAGTCTACCTTACCATCATCCAAGGGTAGTTTTCACTATAAGTAAAAAATAATTTTTGGACGGACACTATAATTTACAGTTTTTTACTATGTAAAATCTGAATTTTCTTTCAAATAAAAAACATCTATATTGATTCTGACTTTTCTACATCCAACTCACAGGTTTATCATTACTTTGAGAAAAAAGATTATTAATTTAACCCTTTTAGAAGGGAAGATATGGTCATTTGTTCTGGGAATGTCATTTTCGAGCCTGAGACCTGAAAAACAGGCTCAGGGCTTAACAGGTTAAAGGAGAATGTGGGGCAGCAGCTGCTGACCAGAAAAGCCAGTCAGGGGCAGTAGGGTGGAATGGTGTTGTTGGACGACAGTGCGCGTATACATCAGGGCTCCACCCACTGTACCCATAGAGTCCAGTAGAGGGCGGAGCCTGTGAGAGATATAACTGGGGGTTACGTATTGTAACCCTAGTTATATAAGCACAGGCGGAGCCCTCTACTCAGGGCACTGTCTGTCCTATTCCGCTCGCTGAAGAGAGGTATTGGATGATAGTCAGGAGGCGAGGCCTCCTTTTATACGGTGTGATGCTCGCGCATTCAGGTAGGCCCGTCCTGGGGCGGCTACGTCTATAGAAGTCTCAGTGGGAGAATGCACGCAGCATAAGGTAATACCCATAGAGTCCAGTAGAGGGCTCCGCCTGTGCTTATATAACTAGGGTTACAATACGTAACCCCCCGTTTTGAGTACTTGCATCCACTTTTGGACTATGTATTAATATATTTAATTATCTGCAGCACTATTTAGGTATTATATCCACATAGCTATTATTATTAATCAAAAACCTTAATGTGTAAATATATTTGATTTTGTCCACATAGCCCAGCCCTAATCCATTCTAGTAAGTTTCATCATTTTGTGTTTGTGTGAAATTGTTTCTGTTGTTTTCAGGACGGGCAGTATGAGTTGAACAGCCAGCCAACCGGCCTCTGCGTGATCATAAACAACGCACGTTTTTTGGATGGTGACGTGAGAGAAGGAACCGATATAGATGCGGGTATGTTACTGAGTTGACAGATTAATATTATCATCCCGGTTTTGCCTGTTGAAGCCTAACTAGGTTTTATTTCCCTGCAGAAAGCTTGGCAAAGGTGTTCAGCTGGCTGGGGTTCAGAGTGCTGATGTGTAAAGACCAAACCAAGGACCAGATGGAGCGAGCGCTGGTATGCTTTGCTTCTCAGTGCGACCTTTCTCAGCTGCAGGAGCTCAATGTCAAGGAGTGGACTCGCAAGGCAAGGCAAGACAAGGCAAGTTTATTTATATAGCACTTTTCTGTACGCGACAATTCAAAGTGCTTTACAAAACAAATTAAAATACTTTTTATGAATAAATACAGTAAAAACACATTATATAATGGCATTTTACAACAGGCATTACAAAGCAAAGATAATAAAATAATTAAAATAAACACCACAGGTATACAATACATGTTTAAAAGGCAGCGGATTCACCGATCTTCGAGAGGCTCCTCAGCATGGCGATGCCTTCATCTGCTGTGTTCTCAGTCATGGAAACAAGGGCAACGTATCGGGGATTGATAGGCAGCTCCTCCCTATCGAACAAATAAGGAAAACCTTCATGGCAACTCAATCTCCCCTCACTGACAAGCCCAAAGTGTTCCTGATCCAGGCCTGCCAGGGACCTGGGGTGTTATTAAAAGATCCGCTGGCTGATGACTCTCACTCGACATCCATCCCTCAGGAAGCAGATTTTCTTTTTCATTATGCCACTGTTGAAGGTCATAATGCTTTAAGAAGCCCAACGGAGGGGAGCGGGTTCATCCAATCTGTCTGTAAGCAGCTAAAAGTGGGCTGTGAAAGGTAAATGTCTAACTCAACATTAATTATATAGTTATTGAAATATCCGAAAGATTTTGTAGATCTAAATCTGATGATAAAATCGTTAACATGTATATTTTACTGTGTGTTTAATGTGACCATCATGTGATAACATGTTTTTCTACCCCTCATATCTTTTTAGGAAAGAAGAAATTCAAGTCATACTCCGCCGCGTGAACAATGAAGTAGCCGGGAAAGATTGTCCAGTAAAGCAGATGCCCGAAATTAGGCATACCCTGAGGAAGGGTCTTGTATTGATTCCAAATCCCAACTCAGGTAGGGTTTTAAAAAAAAAATGCATTCTATCTTTTTTATTATTCTTAATCTCTCATCACTTTGAATAATTGTATTTTATATTGTCACAGATTTTGGTTGCAGAATAAATCTGTCTTTATACCCAAAGAATGATGATCACTGGTTGGTCCATGTTTTGGTAACGGGGGGTAGGGGGGGTGCACATAAGATTTCTCAAGTTTCTACAAACAGAAGCCCTAAATGCCGGACTCTGGTGACATTTGCACACCTAAAAATAGGATAATAATGATAAACGATATTTTTACTCCATCCTCAACACAAGTATGCATAAAAGTGTTCATAAAGTCACCTTTAAAACAAAAATCTATTTACTATTATGTCTTAGGTAAATAAATTCAAACATGACCAGTAGCCTACAAAACTAGTACATTTATATGAAAAAAACAAAAACGTTAAGTAACTGAGTGATGAGTTGAAAATCAATTACCGTTATTTTTAAAGTTTCCTGGACACATGGAGGATTTTAGAACGGATCCAACCAACACATGGATGAATAGGCGGTCGCCTCGGGCGCCAGATCTGGGGGGGAAAAAAACCTTTTTTACTGTTGCCGCTCATCCTAATTTTCGGCCTTGATGCAACAATATTCATAATTAAGTAAATGTAACACCCTTTTCACCCCGGTTACACTTTTCATTTGCCCTGTACGATGGGCACATTTTTACTGCAACTGATTCTAAAGTTTTGTTTCCCAAAGTGTATGTTATGTGTGATGAAGATATACTTAATACTTTCTATAAACTGCCGTTACAGTACGTGCATCGCCGCAGGATTTCCGCCCCGTATAGAATGTGTTTTCAGGATCAATAAAGGAAATCCAACATTCAGAGTTAATTTATAAATAGACTGACTAAATCCTGTGTCTACAGGGGCTGCTTACAAATAGGGAAACTAGTGTGTACAAACAAAGATTGGGGTGCAATACAGTTTTATTTCAATTTGAAAAAATAAAACTACTTTTAAATACAAGGTGACGCCCATTGGAAACAGTAAAGTAAAGATCATTTTCTTAGCCTATTCAATTCATAATATTCATTATTTAAAGGAAAATTGCAAATGTATATTCTTCATAAAGATCATGTCAAACAAGTAGCCTTCGATATTCCTCGGGTCCTTCAGGTAGCTCTCACTGTCAACAAGGTTGGGGTCCCCTGCTCTAGTGACTGAACAAAATGTGTTGAAACTGCTAGAAGTGAGTCGTCATATTATTATTATTCACTGAAAATAAGTGTAAATGTCAAGTTTCAATGCATTTGTAATAAGGGTGAATTTTTATTTAGGAGCATTTGGGTGAAATATGATTACAAAGGGTTTAATACAAGAAATGTAGGCGAATTATCACAGATGAGTGATGGGGGGGGGGGTTGAATCTGTTTTGTTTCCCTACAGGTGAAATCATGACAGATTTACTGGAGAAAATAAAGGGGGAACACCAGGATGTTGCTAAAGTTCTGCAAGGTAAGTGGCCATTTTGAAGAAGTGACTATTGAAAATAAACCATTAGCATAGTTATAGTACTATATTTCAGTTTTAAAAGCATAGATAAAACAAACCGTGTTGTTTCAGAGGCAGGTTTACGCAGCAACTCTGACATCCGGTCACTGACTCGAGAAGAACTGCTCGAGCTGTTTCCTGTGATTTGTTTGTCCATAGCATTTTCAGTTCATGTTCACTGATGATGTTATACTGAGTGCTAACCTGTAAGACTAAGCATCTATTTCTGTTGTGAGAAACAGTGTTAGTTCTTCATGGAAAACATGACTTTTTTTGCAAACATTTCATAATAAAAAGAAGATCTGTGTGTAAAGCATACTCTCTCCAACCTTAGAGTAAAGTCATATAAAGTAGTCCTCTCAGCCATTTCACTGTGTCCAATCAAGCTTTAATGGAAGGAGATCACAAACTTTTGAATGATATTGTGAATGAACCTCACTAATTGATGTTGCTGTTTTTTTTCTCATCAGAAGAGCGCTCCAAGGTTGTGAATAAATGGAAAGGTGAGTCATAGTTGGATAGTTAGAAACTCAGATGTTCAAATTTGTTATAACAATTTTGTTGGAACTGCATAGCAAAACACATCATTTTATTCTAGTGTAGGTTCTCTCAAGTTATGTTTGTGTATTAATCTCTTTGATATTAACATCCATTTTCCTCCCAACAGCCAAATTGGTGTACCAGATGGTTGTTACCGGGACAACCTTTGATGCACATGTTCAACTGATGGAGAAAGTGAAGAAGGACGTTAAGGATCAGTTTGATCTTGTTCAAAGCTACAGCAACGACTACGACGTCACTATTGTCTTCTGCCCCATCGTTTCTCGCATGGGGCCAGATGTTGAGTCAGCCATGAGAGATGTTAAAGGTAAGGGAACATTTGTTTCAGCCTGTTCATACTGAATGGAAATGGCTTCTACATTTGTATTCACATAAAGGTTCTTTCTTACCTGTGTAAGCATAGTCAGGTTATCAAAAATATTGATGTTTTTATTAAGGAATATGCAGTATATTGATATTTATAATTAAACATATAAGCTACATGTTTTGATTATCATTTATCATTTCTTAGGATTGCTTTCCACACCAAACCTTACATTTAGAGCTTTAATCTACCATTTTCCTCCCTAATGATCTCATTTGTCCTCCTCTCTTTTTGTGTCCTCAGGCGATAAACCTGTCATTCTGGTTTTGATGCACCACGCATATGAGGCCAAGTTCATTCCAAATGTGCAACAAGGAGCTAACGTTCAGCTGCAAGTCAACGTTTTCTTCCACGAGACAAAACATGGACTGCTCCACTGTAGAGAAAATGGAGCTGTTGTTTGCGAGATAACAAAACATTTAAAAGAGATCCCCATTCCAAATGCCCAGGTTGTGGCTGCTGCAGTGGCGGAGCTGGGGGGTGGCTGGGAGTGGCCATCCTGGCAACTCCGTTGGCCATACCAAACACCCTCACCACCACCCTCAAATCAGGTGAGCTTTCAAACTAAAATGTGAGATTTAATAGAGGCTACATAGAAACTAGGCCTTAATTAAGTCATTCAATATTTCTGTAATATAACATTTTTGTTTCAGAAGCCCGTTAAACAGCCCCCCCCCACAAGGGTGAATAACGGCAACCCTTCCAAGGGTATGTACAGCCTTTTAACATCCCTTTCACTTTCACATTTGGCACATACTTGCTATTTTGGTACGGTGAAAAGCCCTGGAAATGCTTGTCACTGAACTTTGAGTTTAGAGTATGTCATCCCAGACTTTGGCCTACTGGGTAAAGGGTAAACATCTGTCCACCTTAGCAAACATATGTGCTCAGTTAATCAAATCTATGTGGTTTATTTTTTTGCCAGTCATTGAATTATGCTATTTCCTTGACATTGTCTTTGACACACGGAAATACCCTATCCATGGTTGGTCTAATGTATAAGTAGAACACTTTGAGCTTATAACCCAAAATGAATGTCCCTTTTGGAGTTGATTTTGAAATGTTTCTTCTTCAAGAATTTTCTCATGTCAATGTTTGTTCATGTTTACAACAGCAGAGTTTTTTCAAATTCTACATGACTGGTAGAAAGTTTGGAATCATTTGTTTTATTGAAAAATCCCCAAAATTATAATTCAGACACAAATGTATTATTTATATTGAAATAGCAAAAGAAAAACAATTAAATGAGTATATCTTCTACAAAGCTGATGGTCTCAGAGTTTGCCTGACAAGGGAGATAACTGTTTGTTACCACATTTCCCTCCAAAGACCCTTCAATTTGAAATTGTTTATCAGTTCAGAAGAGCGTATGTGACAGTCAAGTCATTTTTAGCCACAACCGGATGTTTGGGGAAATTGTTCCTCTTTGGGTCTACTGTGGTCAAATGAAATAGAGATAAACTGTGATTTGTTTGTCCATAGCATTTTCAGTTCATGTTCACTGATGATGTTATACTGAGTGCTAACCTGTAAGACTAAGCATCTATTTCTGTTGTGAGAAACAGTGTTAGTTCTTCATGGAAAACATGACTTTTTTGGAAACACTTAATAAAAAAAAGGATCTGTGTGTAAAGCATACTCTCTCCAACCTTAGAGTAAAGTCATATAAAGTAGTCCTCTCAGCCATTTCACTGTGTCCAATCAAGCTTTAATGGAAGGAGATCACAAACTTTTGAATGATATTGTGAATGAACCTGACTAATTGATGTTGCTGTTTTTTCTCATCAGAAGAGCCCTCCAAGGTTGTGAATAAACGGAAAGGTGAGTCATAGTTGGATAGTTAGAAACTCAGATGTTCAAATTTGTTTTTACGATTATTTTGGAACTGCATAGCAAAACACATCATTTTATTCTAGAGTAGGTTCTCTCAAGTTATGTTTGTGTATTAATCTCTTTGATATTTACATCCATTTTCCTCCCAACAGCCAAATTGGTGTACCAGATGGTTGTTACCGGAACAACCTTTGGTGCACATGATCAGCTGACGGAGAAAGTGAAGAATGAAGTAAAGAATCAGTTTGATCTTGTTCAAAGCAACAGCAACGACTACGACGTCACTATTGTCTTCTGCCCCATCGTTTCTCGCATGGGGCCAGATGTTGAGTCAGCCATGAGAGAGGTTAAAGGTAAGGGAACATTTGTTTCAGCCTGTTCATACTGAATGGAAATGGCTTATACATTTGTATTCACATAAAGGTTCTTTCTTACTTATTTAAGCATAGTCAGGTTATCAAAATATTGATGTATTTATTAAGGAATATGCAGTATATTGATATTTATGATTAACCCTTAGATGCACGAATGACTGGACCCTACACTCTTCCATAAGTGGGTCAAAAAGGACCCGTATTAGAATAATATGTGTTTTTATGCCATTTTTGTCATTTTGGTTAAGAAAAATCCCTTGTATAATATTTTGTATTATATTTTGGTTCACACTAGAAATATTTTATATTTAATTGTTCACTATTTATAATTTTAGACATTCTTTTTACATTTTGAAAAAAAAACGAAATTCCATAGAAAATGCATGCGGGTAATTTTTGACCCACTTATGGAAGCTTGGGGTAGTAATACAAAAACTACAATTTCTTAAAATGTAAATTTAAAATTTGAATGGCATGATATCCAAAACATGTTTTTGAGGAATAGCTGGAATATGAAATGATAAAAAATGTATTTACAAAGATACTCTAAGAAAACCACCTCACCGGTTCAAAAAAGACCCAATTATGCATCTAAGGGTTAAACAAATAAACTACATGTTTTGATTATAATTTATAATTTCTTAGGATTGCTTTCCACACCAAACCTTACATTAGAGCTTTAATCTCTAATCTCTAACTCCCTAATTATGTCATTTATCCTCCTCTTTTTGTGTCCTCAGGCGATAAACCTGTCATTCTGGTTTTGATGCACCACGCATATGAGACCAAGTTCATTCCAAATGTGCAACAAGGAGCTAACGTTCAGCTGCAAGTCAACGTTTTCTTCCACGAGACGAAACATGGATTACTCAACTGTGGAGAAAATGGAGCTGTTGTTTGCGAGATAACAAAATATTTAAAAGAGATCCCCATTCCAAATGCCCAGGTTGTGGCTGCTGCAGTGGCGGACCCGGGGTGGCTGGCAGTTACAGGGGGGTTATGTTGGGATTTGATATATGGGGTGGGGTGTCTGTTAAAAGGTGTGACGGTGGGGGGGGGAGGGGGTGTAGAGAGTTAGACGCTCGTGAATTGTCAACGGGGGGGGGGGGGGGGGCGTTCTGTGATTCTCCAGAACTCACAGCTGGCCAGCGTCCCGACTCTCCCGACGGCCAATCCGTGCCTCCCCTGCCTCACCTGACTGCACGTCGCTGACACACACCGCTGCAAACTCTCTGCACGGAGGAGCCGCGGAGGAAGAGACACACGTTCACTAAGCCGAAAAAAATATATCCGGTCACAGTGATCTGCTATTTTAAAGTAAATTCAACACATATCGACGCTAAATATAGCATATATTAAGAACGAGAAAGTGTTAACATATATATCGTTTTTTGTAAACATATGACAAATGTGCGAGGGTGATGACATCAGAGCATCGTCCTATGTGCCGGGGCTTAGCCCCGGACAGCCCCGGCCCAATTTAACCCCTGCTGGTGGCCACACCAAACACCCTCACCACGGGGCCCCAAACAATTTTAGAACATTAAGAAAAAAATGTTTAAGTAACCTTTCATCAACCAAGTCAAGCAGTCAAAATATGATTTATCAGACAGTTTTGATTTTACTCTTCTACCATAATCTGAAAACTTAATTGTATTCTCCTTTTGAGAAGAGAGGTTGGCTACTAATTTGTAGTCCAACTATTTATATCTCTGTGTAATATTTCTCCAGTTGCTACTGTGGTTTCTCTATAACTGTATTATGACATGAATGTAAAGGAAGTGATTAAAGACTGCAACAAAGCTTAGTCATTTGCCAAAAGATTACCTTTCGAATACATACATCCACCAGAAATGTAATTATTTTTTAAAATATTAGAATAAAATGAGCAGCACAGTATATTTGGTTTTCATGCATGAATGTTAATTCTTGCTGCAATTCATTCTAAAGATTTGTTTCCCAGAGTTTATGTGTGAAGACGATATACTTAATACTTTCTATAAACTCGTTACAGCAGGTGCAATCACTTTGTCTGAAGTCCTTTTTAGATATTGTTTATATGACATAACATCCTGAAGCTGGAACATGTATCTTTTTGACGTAAATAGTTCAAGAATAGTGTTGACCCAAATGAATAATACACTCTGATAATTTAAAAAAACCTATAGGAATCCAACAAACATTATAAGGTTTTTGGATTAATTTACATTCATTGTACTGTATCTTAAATGTAACCTCATTGTTATGGCAGGAAAATTGAATCGCAATCAGTTTTAGAAGTAAGTTTTATTTTAACCTCTACTATATATTGAAGCTTATTAAAGCCTTGATATATTTGATATGGATATTCACGTGGTTGGTGGACACTAAGTCAAATGCAGCCATCAAACTGAGCATCCAATACTGTAAGTCACATACGGAGGAGCAGTCATGAAATAAAAATGTCAAATAAATGATTGGATTCTAAGGCTTTTGTTCATGAAATGAGAATTGTTTTATTTCTGTTGATGTAGTCTAATACATGCTGAACATCCGATACTATCATCTTAGAGTTAAACACATAACTACTGATATTTTGTGAGTAGTATAAGGAAGACCCCAATGAAATGCCAGCTTCTTTAACTTGCAGTTGTTAGGCCATCAACTAATAAAAAAACGTTTTTGTTATTCAAGAATATCTATATAAAAGTCAATCAGGAGGAATACATTAGGGGTTTCTCGCATGGGGCCAGATGTTGAGTCAGCCCTGAGAGATGTTGAAGGTAAGGGAACTTTTGTTTCAGCCGGTTCATACTGAATGGAAATGGCTTATACATTTGAATGAACATATAGGTTAACTCTTACTTGTGTAAGCAAAGTTAGGTTACCAAAATATGTATGTATTTATTAAGGAATATACCTATATTGGTATTTATAATTAAACAAAAAAGCTACATGTTTTGATGATCATGTATCGTCTGCGTCTCTTAGAATTGCTTTTCACACCAAACCTTACATTAGAGCTTCCTCCTTGATTATCTAATTTGTCCTCCTCTCTTTTTGTGTCCTCAGGTGATAAACCTGTCATTCTGGTTTTGATGCACATGCATATGCCTCATTCACATGCATATGAGGCCAAGTTCATTCCAAAGGTGCAACCAGGGCGTGCCGACGCTAACGTTCAGCTGCAAGTCAACGTTTTCTTCCACGAGACGAAACATGGATTCTGTGAAGAAAATACAGCTGCTGTTTGCAATATAAAAAAGTGTGCACCATTTCAAATGCCCTGGCTGTGGCTGCTGGAAATACTGGATCACTGGCAACAATAACACGAATGGCGGGAGCAGTCGTCTATTATTTATATGATTGGGTTAAGTAAAGCAACAAAGTGTAATGAACCACAACCAGCACAAGTCAAACATGTTGGATTTGACTTTCCTACCGATTGTGTAAAAATTATTTTATCCTCATTTGTAAAAAATGTAGCTACTGATTTGTGTTCTAATGATGTCCGTAATCATTTAAATCATTACATTGCATACCTTCTTCATCTAACTTGTGTTTTGGCAGTTTACATTTTTGTTTTATTGTGAGCTGCCACTGACATCAGACTTATTTTTTCAGAAAATGCTTTTCTCGTAATCAAATATCCAGTGTCCAGTTTATATTGTTGTTTCTGTTTATAATTAGATGTGAACTTACATTTGATTAAAGAGTGCCACAAAGTTCCTTAGGGGGGCAAAAGGATGACCTTTGAATATCTATCTAGGCCAAATACTACAATTACTGCAAACATTAAAATAAAATTGATAAATTATGGCTAAATACATTATTGTGCATTTTTGCTGTACCTGATTCTAAAAATACTTATTACTTCAGATACAAATGCATTACGAGTGTAATCATATTGTCTGTAGTCTTTTTTTGATATAGTAAATATTTCTCTAGCTGTACTGAACTTGGAACATGTATTTTTACATGTTTTAAACATTTAAGATTATTATTGATCAAAATGCACTGCAATTGAATAATAAACTCTGCTGATTATAAAAAAGAAAAATGTTAAACAAGAAACAGTTCCGTCATTACATATAATGATTAGTATATTATATGTCCAGACTAGCAGGTTACAGTTGTTAACAAATTATCTCAACTATATTGAATTATTGAAGTTAATGTTGACATAAAGGCAAATATTTTAACAGTCGAATTCCCCATGCTTTTATTCTGGAAAGAGATAATCTATTTTGCTCTGAAAAGCCAGGCCGGAAGTGGAACATTATTTACAAATAGAAGCTGCTTTCTGTTAGCGCGTGCTGTGAAGAGAAATGTTTTTTTCCCCGTTACATTTTTTGACTTTTCTTCTGACAAAAACTGCCACCAACGAGTTTTCTGCAGCATCAACACCATGACAATTTATCAAGAAGTTATATTAGTTTAAACAATTACCTGCACAACAGTTAGCTTACAGTTAGCTCAAAGGTGTTCTCCAGCATGGCAGTTTGATCCATTTCAGCAGGTGTTAGCTACAGGGAGGACAAGTCTGTCTCTACAGGCTACACGTCCTTCACTTTTCCCAGGAGAGTTTAAGGTTATTAACCCTGTTTTAGCTCCTACGTTAGCTTTGACGTGTCTTCAAATACCCAGCTGTAAACGCCAGTAACGTAAGCAGAAGTTTGTCTCGCTTGTGTGTCATGCTCCTCGTTCGCTTTCTGTTGAGCCCCTGCAGATCCACGTGTTCAAAAATAGTTTGTTTGCATAGAGGTTTTACTGTCAATAAACCATCATCATCTCACAGACTGCATACCATCTCTAACAGCCACTATCGTACCGTCAACCCACTGAAGCCATCCATACACCGGTTTGGACTAAAGGTAATGAAATGGAAGTCATTAAGAGAAAAATAACTCATAAAGTCCTCACTTCAGATGCATTAAAGCTAAATATGATGATGGTTTTGATCTACTTATTTGATTCCTCTCTGTTTTAGGCTCATACCTGCCTTTATCAGTTAACAGTGTGTAATATGCAGCCAGCCAGTATATCCTATGGCAAAGACACCACTGTTATTGCCCCAGATGATGATGATGATGTGGAGGAAGAGCTTTGCCCGGGAACCTCCACAGTGTCAGGTGAGAATACCTGACGTGCTGACTGGGTTTGACTAAATGTAAGCAAGTAAGCACCTGTTGAACTTGATAAACTCAAAAAGACTCAACTTCACATTGTATCAAACGGATGAAGCCTTATGATTATTTGGTTTTCTTTCAGTTAATGGTGAAAACAGATTTGACAGTACAGTGACATCTGGTGGCTTGCAAAACTTAAAACATCCATTTAAGCTTGGGGCTGATTTTAATACTTCCAATCTCATATTTGAGTTTTAAAAATCCTAAAAGCCTGCATGGTACTTCTCGTCTAGGTGTGATGCATTAAATGTTGGTGTTATTGTGCAATATGTACAGTCAAATAATTAATGCATTCATTGTCCAGGTTCACATATTGTTGATGTGATTACAATTAACGTACTTTATTGCCGTAGTTAAGGCCAAGTGACCACTCTTAAGGCTTTATATGAGTGGACATGTGACAAAATGCTATGATCAATAGTTAATTCTTACTTTTATGACTTATACATTTGTATAATTAAAAAATGCTGCCATACTTAAGATGTGTTTTTTAGTGTTAAATAGTTTAATTGCAAAACTTTCCAAACTTTATAACTCATTGAAGCACCTTGTGTCATCTGTCACATGGTGTATTTCACTTGACAAGCTTTGACATCATGTATTAAAACTCTACAAAATAGGCTTCTTTATCATGTCAAGTCAATTGTATTTACACAGCCAGATATCACAAGTCACACTTTTGTATTATGGGGCTCTACAATTTGATAGACACATCTGTTTCATGGCTGCTCATGGGTGAAATTAAAGTAAAAAAATATCTTTTAGTGTTCTATGCAGCATCTCAAGCTGGCCAGATGTGAAATATTGCAGTTGTTTATGTTGCTCTTTTTAGAATTGATCTATTATACCTTAATACAACTCATCCTCACAAAGGAATCTGCTACACTATCTTACTCTGTTTGAATATCAGCATGCCGGCTTCACTTCATTTAAGTGGCTTTTTCCACCTTGTCACTGGGCAACATTTGAAACGCTTGCATGACCAAATGAATATGTAGCTACAAAAAATATAAAACATTATATTCACAACAATGTATTGCTTTGCTTGTTTCTGATTTAAAAATATATTTGTTCCTCTAGCGGTCGTGACATGTTATTTTCATGTTTTAGCCAATTAAAGTTATAATATATTGCTTTTTCTTATAGTCAAGCATTTTACAAAAGTTTCAGAAAAGCACTCTGTATAGTTGTTGTTTTTTGGTGAGCCTAATTAATATGAACTGTTGTTGTATTGTGATTTATTTCTTTGCTATGGCAGCTCCAGATCCAGTAGGATCAAATGAGAAGAAGATGAAAAGGAAGAAGAGGAGGGAGAAGAGGAAATTAATAAACAGACACCTCAAGTCAGCTGAAACCTCGGACAATTATATGTCAGAGCTTCCGTTTTCTCTGACCAGCCCCACCACATGGAAAGAGCTTGGATGTGTGTATATTCTTGAAGTGATGTTTATACTTATACAACTTAGAGTTTTTTTTAATAGTACGCTTGCCCTTTCTCTCTAGTCTCCGGCCCAGCTTCAACTCAGAAGAAGAGAAAGAGGAAGAGAGGAGACATTGGAGGGCGAGTTGACAGCGAAGAGGACGCAGATAAGAAGAAAAAAAAGAAAGAGTGCGTGCGGCCCAACTACTTTATCTCCATCCCCATCACTAACACACAGGTGAGGTATAGAGGTTCTATTCACTTGCTTGTGTACTTTAAGGATCATACTTACGTTTGTGTGCATTGTATCCAATTATTTTTTTAAATTACAGGTTTTATTTATTAAAAATGTTTGCCAGCTTACTGATCAACTTATTGATTATCCACTTTTTGTTTTATCATCCTTTTCCCAACATTCATGTTTGTTTGCAATTCACCCAACTGATCAGAAGACCTTCCAAAAACTATGTACTCTTCCATCTACATAACATATCTTTCACAAAAGATATACAACCTATAATATTATTCAATGTGATGGACTATCAGTAACTTAAGCACTTTAAAGTTAGTAAATTATTTTGAACTACTTAAGTAATTGCAAATGTGTTGCTAAATAAATGTATTAAGCATTCAAAACTATTGTATGCTTTGGACAGGAGGCAGCAAATGAAAAAAAAAGAAGTGTAGTAAATTGGAAATGTAAAACAAACATAAGCAACTGGGATATTTAAGGAAAGTTCTCCTTTTGTAGAGAAGTCTTTAATCTCTTATCCTAAAATACTGTTGATTAATTTAGTGTTTGACACTTGGTCATGGTCAGTGTAGCCAAATCGGTAACTGCAGAAAATCTGAAACACTGAAATCTTAATGCTTATCGACAAAAAAAAACCTCTGAATGAACTTAGACTTACCTCATGGTTATCTTTTATTGACGCCTCATCTGTGGTGTTGAACTGCAGAAGTTGCCTCTCTTTCAGTCTTCCTCCATACATCCAGAGGAGTGGAGGTAAAGAACATATAGGACTAGAATAGGTAACAAACAGACCCTGAATGTGACAGCATATGCCGGCTGCTGCTGATTGAACTTAAATCTATCCAATGACAGATCAGCTCAGCCGTGACCCAGGTCCAAGAGGCGGTACTTCAGCAGGAGCCCCGATTGGCCAGAGCCATGATCCCTGTCCCAACTCTCCACATCACGCTATTAGTCACTCATCTCGCCAGTCAGGAGCAAGTAGACCTGTGAGTGGATGCACACACAGACACACTAACACTCTGTAACGCACATAATGGCTTCATAATATTTATACACACTTACAAACCACTAAAGCTTTAGTCTAACTAAACATTTTGGGAAACGTTTAACATTTTTGTTGTAAAAAGCTATCAAACAGTCAATACATTCCAACCATTACACTTTTTCAAAGCAGAAATGCAGCACAGGTTTTTAGAAATGACAGTAATCATGTGTATGGAGGGTTTAAAGGACAGAAATGAAATGTGTGTAAAAATATAAATATATAATAACAAATATATAATGTTTAATTCAATGCTCTAATAATTCTGTAATTTATTGCTTAATGTCCACCATTTATAAATAAATCCCATATGAAATAACACATCATATATGTCACATATATGTTTTAAATAAATACATTAGAATAAGTGTGTAATTATTTAATACTTGTATTGATATGTATATATATATTATATATTTATAGTTTTTTTATACAGTATACACTAGACCAGGGGTTTTCAAAGTGTGGGAAGGTGAGCCTCCCCTCAGAGAACATATGAACAGCCGCGCCCCCCCTCCCAATTATTATTGCTATTATTATTATTATTATTATTATTATTATTATTGTTGTTGTTGCTATAATGCAGGGGTATTACATTGCATTTCAAAGAGGTCCAGTAAGAGAACATGTCATTAAATGCTCTGTTTTCGCTGTCTACCTTCCGCCATTTGAAATTATTCCGATTGTTTCTCTCTTCTTGTCTCGTCTCTGTGAGTGTGTTTGAATCTATCGTGCTGACTCACTGACTGCACCGATTTGATTGGCTGAGTAGCGTCACCTCCTTAAAACATTAAACAATCACTTTTTAAAACCTTTTTATCTTTATGTTTTAAACATATTGTATAAAACTCCCCCACTACTTGGACTATTCCTTGCACCCCTCTAGAATAAGCCCGAATGGTCTCAACCATATTGCATCAGTAACGTGCACTTGTTGACTTGTTATAACAAGATCGCAAGGACACTGGTAGCATCGTACAATTGACTGTTGTTCAGTTTGTGTGTTGTGGAACATGCGTGTCCGTGCACGAAAATATACCACACACCCAATTACAATAGCATGTTCAATTCACTACCCTGGAAGTTAATAAAGTTGTTAAAGTTGGAACAGCCTGTGGACAGCCGTTCTTCCTTGCATGTCAGTCGCCGACACCTTCTTACAGAGGACAGGCACATCTAGCTGCAGCATGACCCGTATATTTTCGCACGCCGTGTTCTCAACACATATCTTTTTTAAATGTTTTACATTTTCAACATCGTGGATAAATCCTTATATGCTCCCGGCAACACACTGAACGTCAACTTTGCCTCCTTATTACACTCACCCCTACTTTAGTGGGAACAATGAGTCTGCGTCTTTGATGCACACAGGAATAAACGCAGATCATCCTCTGGCTGCAGCCTTGACCGGCACTTGCTTCTGATCAGTCAATGCGGAAAACCCGCACTCACACAGGTAGGTGGAGATGAAGGGAATGAGCACTTTTACAGCCTTTTGGTGAGGTGGGGGAACTCGGTCTCCACAGACAGCCAAAAGTGTGCAAGTGTCACTTTACTCGTCTTTTTCTCGTTATTATTTTTTCTCACGCTGCGCCTCCCCTGAAGCTCTCTGGCGCCCCCCAGGGGAGGCGCGCCTCACACTTTGAAAACCGCTGCACTAGACCAGTGCTTCTCAAAGTGTGGTCAGCGGACCACTGGTGGTCCGTGAGCGCACCCTAGTGGTCCGTGAGTATATTGGTAAAATTTCACATTTAAAATAAATAAATACATTTAAGTTTTCCGCTCTCTCGCGGGAATATCTCCGCAATGGAACGAGCTTAAGTTTCACTTTCAATTGCATGATATAGCCCAGCGCAACACCTTTGTCACACATGTTGCCACTTGTTTTTACCATTTTCACGCGATTTATAATCTGTTCTAGAAAAACTATGTGTTTTTTCTTTTTCGATTTCATGAAGCGTATTATCCATGCTGAAAGTAGATTTAGATGTTTTAGGAGTTAGATAGAGATTATTATCTAATATATGCATCCAATGAAGCATTGCATGAAGTCTGTTGATGAATCAGAGGCTGTTGTTGGGGCTGCAAAAACTTTTTTTTATTTTTGTTTTGTAGGCAGACCATGCAGGCCAGCCCGATGGTCACCAAGGTTCATGTTTTAATAGCATTTTTACAAAAAAAGCCCACGCGAGCCAAACATGTGAAAAATGGCTTGGACCTCAGAGAGTTAAACTTGGGCCTGCGACCTTAGTTTTACTGTATTTCGTTTTTAAAATCAACAGCGGAGGTTTGTGTATTTTGCATATCTCTCAATAGCCAACGATCTGTGAGTCTGTTGGACATAAACTCCGTAATAAATGTAGTCTACATTTCATAAGAGGTGTAAAACCTGAGCATTTTAAATCGCATTTGAACGAAATGCTTATATAATCTGTAGTTGTATTTGTATTGTTGATTTAATGAGTGAACGAGGCGATATAGAGAAGGTTAAGCTGTCATAATTAGGCTGTAATTTGTTATATACTGTTGGAGTGGTAAGCAGGCCTATTGTTTTGGGATATTTGGTGAGTTAGGTGGTCCACGAGTGTTTTTTTATTGGTTAAGTGGTCCTTTGCATGAAAAAGTTTGAGAAACACTGCACTAGACTGTTGTGTAAGATACAACACATTACCTCTGACAATATATCCAGTAATTTGCACAACATTTGTTTTTGAAAGCAGGGATCATGAGCTCTCAGTTGAATTGATCAGCTTTATGACGTGCACATACATCCTGCGCAGATTACATTTTTCTTCATTGACTGATTGTTGAATAAAAATCCCTCTTTTGTCCTGGATTCTGCCTTTTCCTATTGCCCTGCCATGATATAACCAATAATACAGCTTTGAATACTTCTTCAATCGGACAGAGTACCACTCAAATCAGTTTAATGCTTGCAACCATATATTATCATTCAGTCTGTGATGCTGTGCATTGTTACCACATCAGAGAGACAAACAAGGCCTCGTGGTTGTTGTGGTCGGATGGAGAGTCCTGCAGTGAATAATAACAAGCATGTAACGCTGCTTTTGTCTTTATCTCTCCCTCTCAGCACTTCCAGGGAAACTGCTTGATCGTGCTTTAAATGTTTAAGGGTTAGATTACGATAATGAGAAAAGCACTGCTGAAGGAGGATGGTCCCTGAGGCCAGAAAGTAATCTGAGGCTTTTATTCCAGTTAATAACCAGAGTAAAATGTCTCTCTTAAACCTCCTCAATATGATGTACATTTCATCCTATTCCATAAATGTGTAATGTAAATGGTCAAACAATAACACAGGAGACATTGCTAACCATCTAGTGTCGTCAATGAGGAAGAATACTACCAATTTGTATTATATTTTAAGTACACTTTTAGAAATATGTAAAATCATTTCCAACATTCAACACAAAAAAGTGCATTTTATATTCTTGATTTCTCATTCATTTGATATGTTCATGTTTTCAGCTCAATGCAGCTTGTGTGATGATACTGATGCTTAATCTTAAGTAGAAGATTGTGTCATTAGTAATCACTGGATTCTCTCGTTATGTAATATGAGCGGGAGGGAGAGAGGGGATTAAGTTGTGAACCGGTGTGTGTCAGCGTGTGTGTGTGTATTAGTGTTTGTGTGTGTGCGGTGTTCATTCATGTGTTTATATTTTCTTACAGGGCCACAACCGTCCTGGCTGAGGCCGAGCCGTCATTGGCCGAGCTGCTGGGTGGGCGGGATCTGGTGCTGCCCTTCTCGGGGATCGGTCATTTCAGGAAGGAGGTGGTGTTTGTTGGGCTGGCCCCCGGACAACACAGACACACACTGGACAGTCTGGCAGGTTGGTGACAAACATTTGACTTTTCGCTCTTTTAAATGCGTCTGTCTGTCTGTTGAATCCCATTGTTGTGTCTCTTTGTGCTGTATTAATGTAAACATTTCTTTAGAAGATGTTAATGTGATACCGTACTTTCTCTTTACGGTCAACTGAGGAGCTCTGAAGATTTGTTGTCTTTCCTAATGACACTCAAATGGGGCGGATGCTTTCTGCTGTGGTCACAGAGGAGACATCTTTAGGACATCATATGGTGTAATCTATGAAGGCTAACCCTCACACTCTCGCATTCAATATATTGTGGATTGACCTGAGGCACAGGAGAATTCTTTGACCTGCATTTATGCCCTGCACTACTCTTAATGTGTTAAAATATCGTTTAGGTTGATTAAAATAAAAACACAGCAAGAACATATTGGAAAAGAAATCCTGGAAGAGATATGCCGATTCTTTACTTAAGTAAAAGTATAAATAATATTGTCTTAAAGTACTACTAAAGTATCAAAACATATTATATTATATTATATATTATATCATATTATGTTATATTGTGATTATCGTACAATATTATTTAATTCTGCTAATATCACTCACCTTTACACGCAAGGGTATTTAATTATTGTAGTTCATAATTGTGGAGCCAGTTATAGACACTTAATATAATACCTGGTAGATAAGTATTATAGTAGTGCATCATATCATATTAGCATGTTTATGGTTAATGTAACTAAAGCTGTCAAAGTAGTGGAGTCAAAAGTACAATATTTAAAATACCAGTATGTCAAAATAGTAAATAACATTCCACCACTGCTTAAAATGGTATAAGTGGATTTGGTCAAATAATATGTTTTTTGGGTCATTTTCTGTGTGTGTGTATCTGGATAATGTTTTGACGCAAGTGTGTACAGCTGTGCGTGTGATATGTCTTCATCTATCTTCTCACATTCATAATTTTGCATCTGTACCAGTGTGGGGGTGTGTGTGTGTGTGTGTGGAAGCACTTGCATGTGTGTTTTTGTGTTGTGCCTTTGGCAACAACATTAAGCCAACATTTCTAAGAGGATTCTCACTCTATTGCTCATGCGACACCGACACACACACACACACACGAATACACACACATTTATTTTAATATTAACTGCTCAGATCAGAGCAAATATTACATTTGGCATATTAGTGACGATCAAGCGAGTCAAATCCCTAAAGGCATTTCATCACAGGGCTTGATATGAATCGGAAAAGCAGTAGATTCATCTTTTAAAGAGATCGGAGAGATGGTTGAACGCAATTAACCCGGCTATCAGGGTTCAATTCATCTTGAAAAGTCACCTGATTGGAATTTTATGAAACATTTGTGTCTGCTTGACGAGGAAGTAGTGATGAGCTTTTAATGCCAAGTGACCAGAGAAAGGTAGGTGTGTTTCTTTTTGCTTGGAGGTAAACATGCAGCGTCAAAATGTCTAACTCGTGATCTACTCCATCAAACCTCTTAGCTGACATGAATACAGGCAGACCCTCCCTAATTAACCCAATCAAACTCAACCAAGCGTAACCCTCGAGTGATTGATCGCCTGCTGCAGCTCATGTGAAGTGTGTTGAAAATTATTAATAGGAAGAGTTTTGCTCGATTGGTCGTTTCATGTTGACATTTGGGTGCTGGCGTTTACAGCCTCAAATGAATTATGGCAGTAGTTGAGCTTTAAAAAGGAGCACAAACACCTGTGTATTCAATCAACAACTGTGTTAGCTATAGAATCAGACATTTGTTCCATGATAGAATGAACAAAATAAAAGATTACAAAAGAAATGTGGAATTTATTATATAATATACGAAGTAAAAGGTGCAATTAAAGATAAGATAAACAAACATAAGAATTCAAGTAAAACGTAAAATCAAAGATACCAAGTCAAGTGCCGGGATATTTAGTGCATGATGCTCGGAGGGAGGGGTAAACAGTCTGATAGCCACAGGCCTACACTCTTTATCAAACATAAAAGCGTTCAAAAGGAATGCTGCAAAGTGGTTCAAGATTTGTATTAATTCGTTGTTTTCCAAAGCTTTTATTTATTTATTCTTTTTATCATGAGTTCAAAACTTTACACCTTTTATACAAACAAAAGTAAGTCAAACATGTTACCAAAACAAAGAGGGGGATACAGTTTACAGCTAGTAATGCAGTTTCTATTGGCTTATCACTTTCATACTATAATAACATTATGTCAATCGCTTGATATGGGGCCGATGTCTTTATGTCAGAATCAGAATAGGAATACCTTTATTCGGCCCATAGAGGGGAAATGTACATTGTATTAAGTAAACAGCCAAGATAGCTTAATATCAATCAATAAGCATGCAGACAAATATTGAAGGTAAAACTAGAAATTACACAATTTACAAAATACACATGTCAAAACCTTATACATTTTTCCCGTTTTCTGTTTTTCACTCTTACAGAATAAGTCATTTTAGTTTTCTTTTTTTAGCCACCGTTTATTTTCCCAGGTATAAATTGAAACATTTCTTTGAGATTATACATCCTAATAAGGCTCTATTATTTGCGACTCTCCAGTATATATTTGCTTTATTCACCTCGGTATTTCCTCAACCGTGTTTGTTGACATTCGTTGTTTGCTTTTTATATAAGGCGTAATAAAGTAAAAAACTATTTCAATTTAGGTGAATTTGTTGAATCAAGTGCTCCACTATGATGCCATTCTCTTTAGGTTTGACATCAAATATAGTTCCAGCCTTACGGTTCATTAAGCTATGATGAAGTGTAGAAATAAGCCATGCTGTTGTTTGATGAAACACATTGACTTCTTCCACAGGAGTATTTCCCTCCGATTCCTCCCTTTTTAGTTTTTATTTATATTTCTGACGTGAAAAATGATACCGCAACTCCAGAAAATGACATCAGCGAGTCCATATGTTTGTATTGGAAAACTAAATAAGGATAAGGCAGGAAGTCAGACTGCAGTCTGCTCCCTCCACCCCATCATCGATTATATACTAACCTTTCTCTCCCTGTGGAGCTCGTCTTCTAAAAATACCCCCCTGGTTTCCCTGTAAACCTCATCAGTCGGTGTCATTGTGTGTGTCTGTCCTTGCAGGTTATTTACTGCTAGTTTGTGTCCTTGTTTTGTATCTGTTTGGTCAAAGGATATGAAAGTAAAACGCTTCTTTGCCCATCTTCTGACTCTGCCATCTGTTTCTGTGCCCTCCAATTCTGGCTTTTACAAAAATCCATGAAGGGGATTTGAGAGGAATCGAGGTGGATGACGTACATCTTGCTCATGATCGGGCTCCGATCCATCTCATGACCTCTGTTGCTTCTCTGCCGTTTATTGCTACATATTGAATTATGTCAACTGAAAGCCTCCTGCTTATAACACGTTTGGTGTCATGTGTTGCAGAGTTGTTGCAAAGCCGTTTTGAAGAGCAGGGTCTTCTGCAAGAAGGCAATCGCGGGTTTTCCCCCCACCTCACCATGATGAAGCTGTCCCGAGCATCGAAACTACGATCCCAGGTACACACACATTTATATAGTGTGGAGAGATGCTCAATATCTTAGCATACTATACAAGGCTATATTGACATGATTATGAGTCCAACATGCCTTTTACTGCTAATAATGGACTCCCCATCAACTTTCTCTTGAACATGATATCTCAGGAATACATTGAGTGAGTTTCTCATGTGTCTCATATTTGATACAACTGTCCACTTGGACTCAAAAAGGAACTGATAAAATGTTGTGGTCAAAGGTGGAGGTCACTGTGACCTCATAAACAGGGCCATAACTCTTTTAAAATAATGTATATGCTAATTTAGATCATTTAAAAAAAAAGGATTAAAATATATATATATATATTTTAATCCTTTTTATATATATATATTTTGTAACTGTTATATTTACTTAATAAGTACTCAGACCACACCTTTTAGTGTAAGGGAAGCTCCACATTGTGATGTCAAAAGCATCACTAAACTGGTGATTATGTCACAACACAGATTAAATATTTCTTTCCATAACAATGTCTGTATTTACATAACAAATAGTATACACATATCCAAACTAATTTGCACTGTCACAGCATGGTTTTTGTTTTAATGGATAATAACAACATGCAGTATATTCGCATTGAATGATTTACTCCAATCATGCTTTTATACGCAGTCCAAAGTAACGAGCTCTCTTGACTGATTCAGAACAGTAGCTCAGTGGCTGGGAAATGTCCAGCCAAGCAACTGAATTCCTAGCTGTTGTAATACAAATCAACTAAATAATTCAATAGTTTATGAACCATTATATTAGGGTGTATTAGTGGAAGCAAACTCAGGAGTTAAAGAACAGTTTAATGTGATGGAGCTATTGAGGAAATGGAGTAGGATATAAATAAAGCTGAGGTGGAAGAGGACAGAAAGATGAGTACTGGTCAGGGGGAGAGACAGGAAGGACAGCATCCATCCTTCCTTTGACACCTGATGACATCATATCCTGACTGGCGTCTGCTGGGCGGCATCCTTGTCTTCCCCTGTCAGTGTGTGAGTGTCTATATCTGTGTGTGTGTGTGTGTGAGAATATCCTAAAAGTGTGATAACTTTTCTTTCCGTCTCTCAGGGTATGAAACGTGTGGACCCAGCCCTCTACTCAAACTATACAAACAAGTACGTGCTGTTTTATTCAGATAACTGTTTCTTATTTCCAGCACTGTTTTATTCCATTGCTCCAGTCTGGATTCCCAATGATAACAGATCATTGGTTTAATTAATCATTTTTTTAAATAGCACATTTCAACACAAGACAATTCAAAATGCTTTACAAAAAACTTAAAAAGCATTAAAGCATAGTGCAACAGTAACACATTATACAATTACAATAAATACATACAAAATATTTCATTACAAAACCAAGAGAAAACAAATAAAAACAAAGGTAATATGACAGGTATAAAATAATAAAAAGTGATATAATATACAGGAGAAAACTTCTGCATCGATTTCATTAATCCACTTCTTACTCATTTCAATCAACTTTTTGACACAGAATCACAAACATTTATTTCTCTCTGGTGAAATTGGGTTGCTTCATTTGAGAGTAAAAAAAAAAGATTAATACAAAAACAGAACAAATTATTTATAAAAAACAGAACAATTTTAAGTATGTGCAATAAAAACATTTCAAAAACAATCAAATAAAGATATTTTTTGTGTTTTTAAGAAGTTAAGGTAAACATGTGCATTGTACTACAATAGATAACGTATGTATATTGCAATATATAGAGTGGGACATTTACTGACTCCCTGATGTTTAAAAATTGTTTATGACCCTTTCATTGTCTTTTAACTTTTTAATTGACCAGCAGCACATTATGCTGTATGTTGTCTGCTGTTTTGTCTCCAATTCTGTAGTTTTTAGAGGAAAAAATGTAAAACAATCCAAATGTATAAAGTCATGAAGCTTCATTTAGTTGTTTCCTTTGATTTGAGTGATCATTGCTGACAAGTGGCTGCACTGACTGACGTCGGTCTTTGCTTTCTGCCGGAGGCATCAACAGTCTTCTGCCTCTCACTTTCTCACTGTCACTTTGTCCGTCTCGCTGCAGGTTCTTCGGGGACCAGACAGTCGAACGGGTGGATCTTTGTTCCATGTTGAAAAAGAAGCAACAAGATGGATATTACCACACTGAGACTTCACTACAACTTGGTGAGTGTGCACATGTACACACACACAGAGCCTTGTTGTGTTTGTGTTTACCATTTAGTTGGCTATCATGTACAAACATTAAGCCACCAGAGGGCGCCCTCTGCTTACGTACAGGACAATAAGTTATCAAAAGCATTCAAAGGTTTTATTTATCATATGGGCTATAGCTATAGCATCCTTTTGGCAATAAAGTCTTCAATCTCAGGCAATCAATGAGATTCAATTCAATGTAAAGTAATTCACACAGCCTCTTCCCTCTTCTCTCTGTGAGGAGCAGCAGCTTCAGCTTTCAGAACAAAGTAACACAAAACTAAAATGCCATTCATTTTTTTAAATATGTCGTGTAGTAATAGATTTATTTATTTTTCTTCTCAAGAGAGTACCAGAATGTGTATTTTATGTTAGTAATTAAAAAAAACTCCTGGGGGAGAATCCCCCCAGACCCCCCTGCAGGGGTTGGGTCTTCAGCATGTCAACTCTTTCACTTGTGGGGAAATTGCAGGATTGGCTCCAGGTCGCCCTTTTTATTTACTACAAGACAAATGTGCCTTTTTATTTCATACAGTTCAATTTGGATTGAGGGAAATCATCTAAACCTCACGCGTGGCGTTTCACTGTCGGGGGGAGCGTGTATGTAATTACATTGCAAATACTGATTTGAGCCCCACCACTGTATGGGTTAGCCCTACCATAGATTACCCAACAAAAATACTCTGGAGCCGCAACTGCCGACCCGTATTGCGCATGCGCAGATCTAAGATCCAGTAGAAATGATACAAAAGTAAAAGTCTGCTGCTTATTGTTCTACTAGGCCAAAATAGAGTCAAAGAGTATATGAGAGTGAGAGTGAGTTAATTAATATATTTGGCAGTTTGGAGTAAGTCTATAGATTTGTTTGTGCGTGTGTGTTTCATGTATAGGCCTCTCACGATAATTAATTTTGTTGGATACATTTTCCCGGAAATGATTGCGATAAACGATAATATTGTCGGCACCGTTGTATGACCATTTTAGACCACTGACATAATGATAATATATAATAATAATTCAAGTACATCCTTTCAAACTGCTAGTCACATCCTCATGTAAATGGCAATTTATCGAGGTCAGAAAAGTTATCGAGTTCATTTTTATTTATCGTACGATAAGTCAATTAATTGCTTATCGCGACAGGCACACAATAAAACAGTGGAAACAAACATGTTTGACTTTCATTAGTGAATGAAACTGTGTGCCCTTTATAGTCTGTGTCCATTATTGTGTATTTGTATATATTGTATATATATCCTATATGCTAAGGTCCCGCTGCTGACACGATAGCAGTCATTTCGTGCGCATATGTGTAATTAAACCGAATTAAACCCATGATATCAAAATCTCACTCCAGCCAGGTACCCAAAGTTGGCAACCCTGAGATGACGTCACGGCTCCGCCTACACTGCGTTACTATAGATACTACCCCAGTTCCTAAACTGTAATGGAAACGCAGCATGAAGTGAGCCTGGCCTACCAAGGCCTAACTATACCGTACTAAGCCGTGCAAGGCCCTGCAGTGGAAATGCGCCATTAGACAGTGAGAGAGAGGGGCTTGACCCACGTCGCTCAAAACGGCTCAATAGGCACACTGACTAATTAGAAGAACACAGACTAAAACAGCAATGTACAGACGAATCAGATGATTAAACCTGATCTTAAAATATATTTTAAGATGTATTTATTTTGCATTTATTTGCATTTTTTTGGAATTCTTATTTGAATTACTTTCTGCAGTCACTAGGTGGGGCTGTGCCCCTAATGACCAGTCGCCACTGGCTTCGATCACATCAGAGATTACTTTAGTTTTCCTCTCACAATCTTCGTCTTTCGAGTTGAGCTTGTCAGCACTTCAGGTAGGTTTGTATCCAAATATTTCACAAGAAAAATAAGATATGACTTCAGTATTTACATTGGAATCCATGTGTTGAATCTGCCTGTCTGTTTTGTTTCCCTGCAGGTGAAGTCATGTCAGATTTACTGGAGAAAATAAAGGGGGAACACCGGGATGTTGCTCAAGTTCTGCAAGGTAAGTGGCCATTTTATAGAGGGTGACTATTGAAAATAAACCATTAGCATAGTTATAGTACTATGTTTCAGTTTTAAAAGCATAGATAAAACAAACCGTGTTGTTTCAGAGGCAGATTTATGCACCGACTCTGACATCCGGTCACTGACTGGAGCAGAACTGCATCAGCTGTTTCCTGAACAAAAGGACCTCAAACTGAGGAGGACCATCTTTGATATAATACACAAACAGGTGAGCTGAACATTTAAATTGTTACATTTTATTAAAGATGACAAAGATTCAAACGAATCACTAAATCATTCTTTATTTTGAATAATATATTCTCTTATGTTTTAGAAGTCTGTTGGTCAGCTTGAAATGAAAGACATCTCAGGTGATTTCAAGGGTATGTACAGCCTTTAACAATACTTTCACTTTCACATTGGCACACACTTGCCATTTTGTTTTGTGTACAATGATAGGAATTGGCTTAGCGTCCGCAGCTCATAGCCAAAGTGGGCGTGGGAGCGAGCGAGAGAGATAAATGCAATTTATGTAAACAAATTATTTCCAATGCACACTTTTATAATTATTGGGATGAACAGGTTTGAAATCATTTCAATGTATACTATAGGACAGTAAACCAAAAATATAGTTTAAAACTGGAGAGATAAAAAAATATGCATAAATAAATGTTAACTAGGTAAAATAAGATATGAATGAACAACAAAAATAAAATAAGTTACATTTATTTTGTATTGGCTATGATAGGTTATTGGTTATGTTCACATACTTATTTGGTTATTAAAATGTAAACCAATCTTTTTCATATGGGTGTTTAGAGTTGTACCCCCTACATCTAATCAATAGTAATTGTGTGCTTAAAGTGCACCAGATTGAAGCATTTTACTTTAAAATGTTCAACATTTCTTCCCGGGGGTGCATACTCCCGGACCCCCCTAGAGGATGTGATGTCCACCCCCCTATTAAAACATGTTCATACAATACTGAATACATTTGAAGCCTTTTTGATGTATATTACCTATGTCAATAAGTTTCTGTTTTTGTAGTGTATTGGTCTTTTGTAGAGATTTTTCGTTTATTCTTAATATATTCTGTTGTGTATTCCTTGGATACTTTTATTTTTTTCTACTGTACGATTTTCTAGGGCAGCAAATTGGTTAGAACCGGCCCCGCAAATGACTAATACATATGCCAAATGTGTGTTACTGTGAAGTTGACATTTTAAAATGTTACGTTTGTAAAGTATCCTTCTGTTTCCCTCTTATTCCCGCAGATAATCAGCCACAAATGCGAAAGGAGGTGAGATAACCTAATATTGAAAAAGCACACTTATTAGGCGCATTCACACCGCAGTACTTTTCCCACAAAGGTTCATCAGAACTTAGTTCATGAGAACTCGTTAGTTCTCATGAACTAAGTACAGATCGCGTTCACACCGGAATAAGTTCCTGGGGAAGGATTAGGCAAATGAAGCCGCTGACGTCACTTCTTCTTCTGCTTTGGGTTTACTGGCAGGCCGCAAACAACTTCACGGCGTATACTGCCACCCGAAGTCCCCGGCCTGATAAAAACTGATCCAGATTTGAACACTGTCCTGACGTCAGGACAGTGTTCAAATCTGGATCAGTTTTTATCAGATCCGTTGCAGCCCCTTTTTTAGAGATTTGGGTATGGAGGAAAATAGAGAGGGTTGTGTTTTCTGACACTTGGTGAGTTCCCTGGAACACCGGGGACACATATTCATGTATAAAAGATGTACAAAAGTGCATTTTGCATGATAGGTCCCCTTTAAGCTTTAAAACAAATTAATAACGACTATATATAATAATAAACTACACGGAGCCTGTCCTCTCTTTTTCCTCTCTTCTGACAGCGTCAGTGTCTGTCTCATGCAGCAGCTGATCCAGTAATGAGTGACCTGGCCGACAGTAAAAAATAAACATATTTATAACTAGTTTAGGTAGTTTGAGAGGTAGGCTAATTGAAATAGCTAAGGGTGATGATCTGACTTGAAGTGTGTGTTTTGCTCCCGCTGCATCACAGAGGGAGGAGCTGCACGTCTCCGTCCTGTCAGATTAGACTTCACTCGCGTTTATGTCCATATCGAGATAAAGATAAATAATCTGAATTCAGTGTGCAGTTTACTTTTGCGGGGTTGAGCAGCAGAGGTGGGGGGTGGCAGGGCTATTGCGTCATCATTATCACAAAATGATCGTATAGAGGCGATCACACGGAGCCGTATGACCCCCCAGAGCGCTCCGTTTCCAGATCTATCCACCTTTGGACCCGTTATCGTTTGCGGGGTCCGTTTCTGTCGTTTAGTTACGGCCTCGTGTGGCAAAAAGGGCTATACGCAAGAGAAATATGCGGATACAACCCGTTTTCGTCCTCGTGGGGCACCAGCCTAATAGGGAAACATTCAAAGATAACCCACATGACCTCACAACATCATGTGAGGCCAGGTGTTTGCCTCATGGCACAGCACTGTATGCTAAAACTCACACCCAAGGAACAATCGTAACTTCCTTCCACTCATCCTCTCTTCCTGTAGTGTCATAAAACCCCCTTCCAAAGACATCTGTTATCACACATCCGTTTACATGACATTCTCAGGATGCAGCACGACTTTGCGGCTGCGGGTATAAAATATCGAGCACGGACTCACACCAGGTCTGCTCGTCCTGCCTTGGGCTGGAACATGCCCGGAAAGCTATCGACGCCCCCGGTTCGTGCGGACACTGTGCCCGCTTCACCATCAAGAGCCTCCGCCGACGGCTAGCACGCCAAGCTAGCCTGTCGGGACGAGACCCTTTCATGTCTAGCTATATGCCGGCCGGCAACCGAGACATGGGGGAAGCCGCCACGGAGGCTGAGCCGTGCGCTGAGGCTGAGACTTGCGCTGAGGCTAGCTGGGGCTCCCAGCTGGACCTCACCGTGGCTCCGCCCGTGGAGGACGTCTTGGAGTTGGACTATATGGAGGATGACGACGAGGGTACCTCGAAAGCATACCAGCTTCGCCCCGTCTCAGCATGGATTTGTAAGCCGTGTGCCAACGCGCTGCATCCAGGCTGGACATCCCCTGGCCTGAAGTAGTGAAGGAGACCACCAGATCTCGCTACGAAGGGAAGAATTTGCCCCAGGCTGCGAGGGATGGCAAGACAGCTTCTCCCAGTTTTTCCGGAGCTGTTGGACGAGGTGTCTGTCTCGTGGAGGGACCACCCGTTCAGCAGTAAGTCCCCGATCCAAGGAGCTTCCTCTCTGGATTTCGAGGGCATGGAGAAACTCGGCTTGCTTCGCATGCCTCCCATGGAGCCGCTAGTTGCAGCCCACCTCCAACCGCGGCTGTCTTCGGCGTCCAATAGGAGCCCCACACTGCCGGCAAAAGCGGATCGTTTTCAGTCAGCAATGACCGAACGGGCTTACAAAGCGGCGGCTTTGTCTGTCAGGGCGCTCAACGTCTCGTCAATGCTGACTGCAGAGCTGTGCGAGGACATGGCGAATAAACCTGAGCCTGCTGTGTGGGACGAGATTACCGCGGTCACGGACATTTGCCTCCGCGTGCATCGCTGTGCGGTCCAAGCCACGGGTAAATCACTTGGGATCATGGTAGTGCAGGAAAGAGCCAGGTGGCTTAACCTGACGAACCTACTAGACAGGGAGAAAGAGGACATTTTGGACATGCCAATTGTCCCCGAAGGCATATTCGGCACCGCTCTGGCTTCGATGCAGCAGCGGTGTGAGGCCAAAAACAGAGAAGACGAGGCTCTCCAGCTCTGTCTTCCCCAGAAGGTCCAGCCGCCGCCTCCGACGGCCCCGCGACAGACCTTCGCTCAGGCTGCCTCGCGACCCTCCCAATTTAAGATCCCGAAACGGCCAAAGCCACATCCCGCCCCGGTTCAAAACCCGCCCAGGCATGAGGCGAGGACGAACTGTCCAAGGAGGTCCCCAGCCCCGACAGCAGGTGCACCGGCACAGCCAGCCCAGACTTTCGGTCATCAAGCGAGGAAGAAGAAGAGAGCGGCCTGACAGCCTTCCCTCCTCTCCTCGGTGGAAGAGCTGGAAGCAGTGTGCAAAATACGGGGGGGTCCGGGGTAGGGATGGGAACGATTAATCGAATATTTGAATATTCAAAATTATTCAGGTATTCTAATAATTATTCAGGTGTTCGAATATGAGTTATGAATATTTGTATTAATTTTTTCTTTTCTTTTTTTGGGAGGGATGCCTAAGTTGATTACATATTATCAAATTGAATAATTCAATGTATACGACAGTGCCATAGCTAAATGTTTTAGGTGACGTCTAAAGGTGTGTTTTGCTCCGCTCACCGGTCCCTCACAGCGGGCAGAGCTGCAGGTGCTGATCTCTCTATCTCGCGTCCGGTACTTCACTCGCGTTTATGTTCAAATCCATCAGATCTAGCTAGTTCTAGCTAATGATATGGCTGCTGCCCCTGCCTACACGCAAATCACGCAGACTCAAACCTCATCTTATGCCCAAATGCGGCGCAAATGCGCTCCGCAGCCGTTGCAAGGTTACGGCGCTAACAGTTCATGAGCGTGCTCCCCCGCCCCCTGTCAACACTCGCGACACATGAGTGGCCAGCCTAAACAACAATAAGCACTGCTTGGCAACCGTGTGTGGCGGCAAAGGACATTTTGACAGGAGAGATTTAGTTTTGCCGGTATTCAACATATTTTACCAGTCATAGTCCGGTAATTATTTACACTCTAAGAAGAGTCCTACACAACAGACATGGCGTCAAATATTTCGACCAGGTTAGTGAGTGCGGTGTAGAGTGCAAACTATGCCAAATTAAACATATATATATACTATACCTTGCTATACCCGCAACCTCCGTTCCAGCTGATTGTGAATCGCCTCCGCACATGAAAGCTGTAGGCCTATAGCTGTCAAACTGTGATCACCAGTTCAATAAATTCGACTTGGTTTCTATACTTATTTGAACATGTATTTATTTATTTCCAAAAGTTATTGAAAATTCTTTTTTCGAAAATAAATGTTTTTGGTGGATGTTTTTGACCCAATTATATCTTCTATTTTGGCTGGCCAAAGCATTTCCTCGCATAGAATCGAAAACAGACGGCTCTTTAACGGTCGCGTATTCATTCATTCTTGTGAACATCAGAATATATAATTATTTGACGGCACCAGAGGTCGCGTTAACCGAATATTTTCCGTCTGACAGATTTTTTTTAACAATGACGGAAAAATCTGAAAGCAGTCTGTCATTTTGACAGATTAGAACAAACTCGGAACAGCGCCAAAGTTTCCCCGCAGCGGGGCTCCGGTGTTATGCATGCCCTCCAAAAAGGAAATGATATCGTTTCCAAACCTAACTTTGCCGTTCAAATCATTGAAATGTCTGGGAGTTTTTGCTTTACGCTGTGCACGCTACCGCGAGGTGCAGTGGGCATGCATAACACGGCATAACACTGGCGCTAACTGTGGGAGATGGGGACCCCCCCGATTATTGACGGGTATTTCGCACACTGGCTGGAAGTTCCCCGTTCTCCAGCTCCACCTGTTCTGCGCTGGACTGTGCTTCCGGAGGCCACCCATGCCCCCGACTCCCCGTCGCCTCGTGTGATGTCCAAACGACATCCGGTTCGCGCCATGAGGAAGGTGGACTTTATGTTGGAGACAGCAGATTCTGCTGCCCGTTTAAGTCACACAAGCACATGTCCACGTTCTTTAATAAAGCATATTTCACTGTCGTTTCCAGGTTTGAAGCCAAGGGCGCAGTCAGAAATAATGACAAGAAAAATAATAAGCAGTCAGGTGACTGTGCCGCTTCTGAGGGGAGCTGTCGCCTCCCTCAGCAAGCGGACGGTAACCGAGTCTTTTGCACTCCTTTCACTCTCATGAGCGAGAGGTGGAAAGCGCTCACAAGCTCAGCTTGGGTGTTGAGGACGATATCGCGGGGCTACAGGCTCCAATTCGCTGTCACTCCCCCTCACTTCTCGGGCATTGTGCATTCACAAGCCCGGGGAGAGTCGGCCCGTATTCTAGAGCAGGAGATTTTCTCGCTGTTAGAAAATAAAGAGGCCATAACTATAGTGCCCCCCGAACAGAGTCAGAGCGTCCCCAAACGGGGAGGGAACGGAATTCGCCCTATCCTGGATTTAAGGGCTCTGAACAAATACCTCGCTTGCCTCGCTCATTTCCGGCCACGCAAATATGCTCTCTTCAGATCATGTCTGCGGTTGCTGGGGCTCATGGCGTCAGCCATCCTGGTGGTACGACTGGGCCGCTTACACATGAGGGATTTTCAGCGCTGGGTAGCTGCCCTCAGACTGGACCCCGTGCGTCATGGCGCACAGAGAGTGATGGTCACTGTGGAATGCGTAATGGCACTGCGCCACTGGCTGCACCCGGCTTTCCTAGTACGGGGCGTGCCTATGGGTACTGTCCTATCGCGGAAAGTGGTCACCACAGACGCATGTCTGACGGGCTGGGGAGGTATATACGAAGGTCGACCTGTGAGGGGTCTCTGGAGCAGAGATCTCCAACGGTCACATATAAACTATCTGGAGCTTTTAGCGGTGTTTCTCACCCTAAAACGCTTTCTGCCTTTTCTCAAAGGACATCATGTCCTCGTGAGGACAGACAACACGACCACAATATCGTATATAAACCGTCAAGGGGGTTTGCGTTCTCTCCAGTTACACATGCTGGCACGCAAGCTGATACTATGGAGCTGCGGCCGTCTCCTTTCTCTGAGAGCAACGCACGTACCGGGGGTGATGAACCTCGGAGCGGATCTGTTGTCCAGAGGTGCACCACTATATGCAGATTGGACTCTGCATCCAATAATTGTGAGTCAGTTGTGGATACGTTACGGCCGAGCCGCGGTGGATCTGTTCGCGTCAGAAGAAAATGCTCAGTGTCAGCTGTTCTTTTCAATGCGCTGTCTAGACGCACCGTTAGGCGTGGACGCCCCTGGCTCTAATACCTCCGACTCTGGCCAGAGTGAGAGAGCATCGCCACACGCTGATCCTGATAGCTCCGCACTGGCCGGCAATGTATTGGCTGGCGGAGATATATCAGCTGCTGTGCGGGAAGCCGACATACTGTCTCAGGCGGGGGGGGGGGCGATTTTTCACCCACAACCGGAACGCTTGGCACTGTGGGCCTGGCCCGTGAGTGGTATAATTTGAGTACAGTGGGGCTTCCTCAGAAGGTGATAAACACTATTCAGAGTGCAAGGGCTTCCTCCACCAGGTCTCTTTATGACTGTAAGTGGAGGGTGTTTGAGGAGTAGTGCCTCCAAAAGGGACACGTCTCTTTTCAATGTCCTGTCGGTGTGATTTTGTCATTTCTGCAGGACTAGATTGATAAACACAGAGCTTTCTCTACGATTAAAGTGTACCTGGCTGCTATTGCTGCATGCCATGTGGGTTTTGAGGGAAAGATCCCTTGGTCTGCCGTTTTATGAAAGGGGCTCGCAGGCTCCCTTATGGGACTTGGCAGTGGTTTTAGATGGGCTCACTCGACCTCCATTTGAACCCCTGGAAGAAGTTGACATGAAACACCTGTCACTGAAGACAGTGTTGTTGCTGGCTCTGGCATCCGCCAAGCGAGTCAGCGACATTCATGCGCTCTCTGTACATCCTTCATGCATTCAGTTTGCCCCGGGGCAAGCAAGAGTGTTGCTGAAGCCTAACCCTGCTTTTGTGCCCAAGGTGGTTGGCTCATGCACCCCCATTGACCTTGCGGCATTTTCTTCACCGTTATGTTCTTCTGAAGAACAGCGGCCGAATTTGCTGTGTCCAGTTCGTGCCTTGCACATGGACAGGTCTAAAGAGTCTCATGCAGTGACCAACTCTTTGTATCCTGGGCTAACCCTCATAAGGGCAAGCCTGTTACCAGGCAACGACTCTCCCACTGGATTGTGGAAGCGATAGCTCTGGCTTATACGAGTCAGGGTTTGCAGGCACCAACGGGCCTGCGTGCTCATTCTACTCGTGGCCTGGCTACGGGCTTTGTTTAAGGGTGTTTCCATCCAGGACATTTGTGCGGCAGCAAGCTGGTCTTCACCGCTCACTTTTGTCCGTTTTTACAGATTGGATGTCTCTGCTCCAAGTGTGGCCCATGCAGTGCTGGGCCCCGTGTTGGGACAGAGTTCTACCTGTTGAGTACTGATTTTTGGTGATTTTCATGTCTAGCACTACGGGAGTCTCAATATCCCATAGTGAGACATTGAACGAAGTGTTATGAATGAGAACTATAGGTTACTAGCGTAACCCCAGTTCTCTGAGTAACATGAAGTGAGATGTCTCACCAGACAGCCCTTCTTGCTGAGGCGAAGCGAGAAAAGGTGCTTATTTTGAATGACGCTCCGTCGTAGCGCAAGCTACTTAAAGGGTGGGTGGATTCCCTGACGTGGTCGTCAAGATCACCAGCCAATCAGGATTGGCGTAATGAGATTGATGCTTCTGAGGCATACCCCATAGTGAGACATCTCACTTCATGTTACTCTGAGAACTGGGGTTACGCTAGTAACCTATAGTTTCTCTCCACAGAAAAAACACAATGCCTGGGGCGGGTTGCCGTTTGTTGACGTGAATCCCATCAAAGCATACGCCTCCTGATATTGACGGCATTTTGTTGGCTCAATTTTGGCTTTCTTTTTTTCTCCATTGTCCACGTTCCCTGCTGTAGTGCTGCTACGTTTTTAACCACGATTCCATTTCAATGTCTATTTGTTATGTAAGGGATAATGTGCAGCGAGGCGGTCATTATGTTGTTACCGTTTGAAAAACGTAGCAACGGCAGGAAGGCGGAGCTTTTTGATTACAGATTTGAAAACATCGTTGCTTGCTTTAAAAGTAGCACAATTCATTATGTCAAAGCTTGGAAAGTATCTAGATATCCCTGCCCTAATGCCAAAGTAACTGGCAACTGAATATGTTTTGCCGTTTGATGTCTATGTCTGGACCACTGCGTAAAAAGGAGGGTTTCTGCCCATTACTTCTCCGCTGTTTTCTTGTCGCTCTTGTCTTGTCAGTTCGAAAAGCAAACTGCAGCCAAACTGTATACAGTTAAATCGAATGGACTTCTTTGTGCAGATGTGAGCGTCCTTAACAACGGTCAATAAATCCTTGACAGCGGTCTGTCTGTTCTGGATTAACAACGTGTCACGTGTTCTGAATTGACCAATCAGAATCGAGTATTCAACTAAGCCATGTAATAAAATCTAATATTGCAACTGGCTTCCCGCTCGGCGTGGTTCCGGGCTAGAGCCTGATTTAGCTCTGGTTTCTCCTCGGTCACAACCGGGTTAACCTGTTAAGCCCGAGAGACCCCGGTACCGGGGCACTGCCGCAACATCTTGCAGGAAACAGTGTCTGAGGGCATGTTCATTTAATAAAACTATGAATATTTTTATATCCATGTAACGGGAAGAAACTCATCTAACTGATAATTTTTTTTTTTTTTTCAAAAGAAAACCCACAATGCTAACACTGAGCCTCTGAATTAGCAACGAGCGAAAAATGCTAACACCTTACTGCACCGAAAATCACTCACAAAACCTTATTATTTATCTCTTCTCCACATCCATGACATCGTTTCACATCGTGAGGTGACACAGAATCGATGGACACCCACATTTTCACTGAATTATACGAAATGGCGACGTTATAAGCAACAATGGACATCAAAACAGGTGACGCTAGGTAGCTAAAAATGCTAACATTTTTACCTTGGCTCTGTAGTCTCTCCAAAGTGGTCTTCAATGGCATTAAAACGATAAAAACGCTGCTGAAGTTAATCCATAGGTTAATCCAATGTGTCTGTGTCCCTTTGAAATGATTTCTGAGAATCCATAAGCATTAAAACTGCTTTTCTGTTTCCAGATGTCAAAGCTAGAGATACTGTAGGTTCACTCTGATGCTAAATTACATGCGCGAAGCCCCCACCTCTTCTCTTCACAATGAGTGTGTGTGGGGGACTCCCCCTTCGATTCTATTGGCTCTTACGGTCAGAAAGAGGTGTCAACCATCAAAATCGAGCAAGGGAAGCCAGAGATATGGAAAATCCACCCAAATGACCCCAGAAGTGGTTTATTTTTGCTAAATCTCTCTAAAAAGGTCAAATGTCACTTGTTTTGCATCAATCTTGATACAGGGTACTTATTATATATTGTACTTTGGATTCCTAAAGCTTTTAGTCTACCTTACCATCATCCAAGGGTAGTTTTCACTATAAGTAAAAAATAATTTTTGGACGGACACTAACACTATAATTTACAGTTTTTTACTATGTAAAATCTGAATTTTCTTTAAAATAAAAAACATCTATATTGATTCCGACTTTTCTACATCCAACTCACAGGTTTATCATTACTTTGAGAAAAAAGATTATTAATTTAACCCTTTTAGAAGGGAAGATATTTGTTCTGGGAATGTCATTTTCGAGCCTGAGACCTGAAAAACAGGCTCAGGGCTTAACAGGTTAAAGGAGAATGTGGGGCAGCAGCTGCTGACCAGAAAAGCCGGTCAGGGGCAGTAGGGTGGAATGGTGTTGTTGGACGACAGTGCGCGTATACATCAGGGCTCCACCCACTGTACCCTTGGGCCCGTTCTCATGTCATCAAATGTCCCTCCTCGACTCCTCGGTCCTCCGGTAATGACCCGGAAATGAATTTTAGCGCGCCATGTTGAAGGACATCTCATTTCTCGAAATGCACATCGAGGACCGAGCATCGAGCGTCGAGGAGGCTCTCTGGAGGAGCTATAACCGAGGATACACTGATGGGTCCTCCACTGTCCTCCACGGCTCCTCCGTGGATGCATTTCCGGGAACAGAGATGTTTCAAAGAGTCGTGACGCACGGCCGGACTTATCTCAGCCAATGACAGCTCTGCATGCATCCCCTGGATATTATTTTATTAACTGCTTTCATCGCGACGCGATGTTTACAGAGAGAACAGCTGTGAGGTCCGTGCAGAAAGCAGAGCAGTGTGTATAATATATATCACTCAGTATAACAGGCCTACTCTCTTTATTTGCTTTAGTTTAGTAGATATCTACAAACAAAGAGTCGATATCTTTCTAAAACCATTTAGTGCTTCACATAATAAAATACACAACGGCTGTAGCCTGATTATTATGCTTTAGGAGCTGTAGGTGCGTGTGTGTGGTGTAGGTGTGTGTGGTACAGTGTGTGCGTAGATGCAGCGGACAGACAGGTCTCAGTTGGTTTGGTGTCCTCTGCTTACTTTTAATACTTGTAAATAAAACTTTTGGCCCGTAATTAATTTTCCTCATTGTAGCGACCAGAGAGGGGAGAGGGGGGGGGGGGGGGATATATCCAGTCTCTGATAGTGTTACGTTATTATGAGAGTGCTCTGTTTGATTCTGAAATTGTATACATTTATATAAATATATATATATGTATGTGTGTGTGTGTGTGTCCGCATCTGTAGCCTGTTATTGTCTCATTATACCGCACTGTGAATGAATGAAAGTAAATATATAAGTCGTCATGAACACATCTGTCCATCAGACAGAGGGCTGCTGTGCCTCCTGTCATCATTAATGGACGTCTCTTTAAAATGACCACTCAGAGGAGAGGAGTTCTCATTTCTCTAACCGCCTGCTGCTTCCCCTCCTCTCTCCTCGGTTCCCCTCCTCGGCTCCTCCGCTCGCATCTCCTGTGGGCGGGACTAAGTCTCGAGGATAGGAGTCGAGGAGGGGAGTCGAGGAGGGACATTTGATGACATGAGAACGGGCCATAGAGTCCAGTAGAGGGCGGAGCCTGTGAGAGATATAACGGGGGGGGTTACGTATTGTAACCATAGTTATATCAGCACAGGCGGAGCCCTCTACTCAGGGCACTGTCTGTCCTATTCCGCTCGCTGAAGAGAGGTATAGGATGATAGTCAGGAGGCGAGGCCTCCTTTTATACGGTGTGATGCTCGCGCATTCAGGTAGGCCCGTCCTGGGCCGGCTACGTCTATAGAAGTCTCAGTGGGAGAATGCACGCAGGATAAGGTAGTACCCATAGAGTCCAGTAGAGGGCTCCGCCTGTGCTTATATAACTAGGGTTACAATACGTAACCCCCCGTTTTGAGTACTTGCATCCACTTTTGGACTATGTATTAATATATTTAATTATCTGCAGCACTATTTAGGTATTATATCCACATAGCTATTATTATTATTATTATTAATCAAAAACCTTAATGTGTAAATATATTTGATTTTGTCCACATAGCCCAGCCCTAATCCATTCTAGTAAGTTTCATCATTTTGTGTTTGTGTGAAATTGTTTCTGTTGTTTTCAGGACGGGCAGTATGAGTTGAACAGCCAGCCAACCGGCCTCTGCGTGATCATAAACAACGCACATTTTTTGGATGGTGACGTGAGAGATGGAACCGATATAGATGCGGGTATGTTACTGAGTTGACAGATTAATATTATCATCCCGGTTTTGCCTGTTGAAGCCTGTTTATTCAATTCATAATATTCATTATTTAAAGGAAAATTGCAAATGTATATTCTTCATAAAGATCATGTCAAACAAGTAGCTTTCCATATTCCTCGGGTCCTTCAGGTAGCTCTCACTGTCAACAAGGTTGGGGTCCCCTGCTCTAGTGACTGAACAAAATGTGTTGAAACTGCTAGAAGTGAGTCATAATATTATTATTATTCACTGAAAATAAGTGTAAATGTCAAGTTTCAATGCATTTGTAATAAGGGTGAATTTTATTTAGGAGCATTTGGGTGAAATATGATTACAAAGGGTTTAATACAAGAAATGTAGGCGAATTATCACAGATGAGTGATGGGGGGGGGGTTGAATCTGTTTTGTTTCCCTACAGGTGAAATCATGACAGATTTACTGGAGAAAATAAAGGGGGAACACCAGGATGTTGCTAAAGTTCTGCAAGGTAAGTGGCCATTTTGAAGAAGTGACTATTGAAAATAAACCATTAGCATAGTTATAGTACTATATTTCAGTTTTAAAAGCATAGATAAAACAAACCGTGTTGTTTCAGAGGCAGGTTTACGCAGCAACTCTGACATCCGGTCACTGACTCGAGAAGAACTGCTCGAGCTGTTTCCTGGAACAAAGAACTTCAAACTGAGAATGAGGATCTTTGAAATGATACAAAATCAGGTGAGCTTTATTTTGTTAAATAACAACATGGTGATGTTTTGTAAATGATTACATGTCTTATTTAGCACAGACTATGATCCTATCCGTGACATATGGATCTTAACAAAGATCCGCTATACATTAGTACCAGACATACTGTACATCCAGTTTACTGTATCGAAGTTGATTTCACATGAGCTCCAGTGTGGAACCCCACTGCACCCCCTGGTGGATCAATGATCCATTGCAGCTGGCTTCACAATAATTAAATGTATTTATCACGGGGGTGGTATCAAGTCAGACTGGGGGCCGGCTCTTCATCACGAACCGATCACGGGCCGATCACGGACCAATCACGACCCAATCACGACCCTCGCGTTTCAAACTGTCTGAAATAAGATGCTCCATCTGTAGTCCGGTTATCAAAATATTGATGTATTTATTAAGGAATATGCAGTATATTGATATTTATGATTAACCCTTAGATGCACGAGTGACTGGACCCTACACTCTTCCATAAGTGGGTCAAAAAGGACCCGTATTAGAATAATATGTGTTATATGCCATTTTTGTCATTTTGGTTAAGAAAAATCCCTTGTATAATATTTTGGTTCACACTAGTTTATATTTATTTTTTCACTATTTATAATTTTAGACATTCTTTTTACATTTTGAAAAAAAAACGAAATTCCATAGAAAATGCATGCGGGTCATTTTTGACCCACTTATGGAAGCTTGGGGTAGTAATACAAAAACTACAATTTCTTAAAATGTATCAAATTTAAATTTAAAATTTGAATGGCATGATATCCAAACATGTTTTTTGAGGAATAGGCTGGAATATGAAATGATAAAAAATGTATTTACGAAGATACTCTAAGAAAACCACCTCACCGGGTCAAAAAAGACCCAATTATGCATCTACAGTAAGGGTTAAACAAATAAGCTACATGTTTTGATTATAATTTATAATTTATTAGGATTGCTTTCCACACCAAACCTTACATTAGAGCTTTAATCTCTAATCTCTAACTCCCTAATTATGTCATTTATCCTCAAGTTTGGAATCATTTGTTTTATTGAAAAATCCCCAAAATTATAATTCAGAAACAAATGTATTATTTATATTGAAATAGCAAAAGAAAAACAATTAAATTAGTACATCTTCTACAAAGCTGATGGTCTCAGAGTTTGCCTGACAAGGGAGATAACTGTTTGTTACCACATTTCCCTCCAAAGACCCTTCGATTTTAAATTGTTTATCAGTTCAGAAGAGCGTATGTGACAGTCAAGTCATTTTTAGCCACAACCGGATGTTTGGGGAAATTGTTCCTCGTTGGGTCTACTGTGGTCAAATGAAATAGAGATAAACTGTGATTTGTTTGTCCATAGCATTTTCAGTTCATGTTCACTGATGATGTTATACTGAGAGCTAACCTGTAAGACTAAGCATATATTTCTGTTGTGAGAAACAGTGTTAGTTCTTCATGGAAAACATGACTTTTTTTGCAAACATTTCATAATAAAAAGAAGATCTGTGTGTAAAGCATACTCTCTCCAACCTTAGAGTAAAGTCATATAAAGTAGTCCTCTCAGCCATTTCACTGTGTCCAATCAAGCTTTAATGGAAGGAGATCACAAACTTTTGAATGATATTGTGAATGAACCTGACTAATTGATGTTGCTGTTTTTTCTCATCAGAAGAGCGCTCCAAGGTTGTGAATAAACGGAAAGGTGAGTCATAGTTGGATAGTTAGAAACTCAGATGTTCAAATTTGTTATAACGATTTTGTTGGAACTGCATAGCAAAACACATCATTTTATTCTAGTGTAGGTTCTCTCAAGTTATGTTTGTGTATTAATCTCTTTGATATTAACATCCATTTTCCTCCCAACAGCCAAATTGGTGTACCAGATGGTTGTTACCGGGACAACCTTTGATGCACATGTTCAACTGATGGAGAAAGTGAAGAAGGACGTTAAGGATCAGTTTGATCTTGTTCAAAGCTACAGCAACGACTACGACGTCACTATTGTCTTCTGCCCCATCGTTTCTCGCATGGGGCCAGATGTTGAGTCAGCCATGAGAGATGTTAAAGGTAAGGGAACATTTGTTTCAGCCGGTTCATACTGAATGGAAATGGCTTCTACATTTGTATTCACATAAAGGTTCTTTCTTACCTGTGTAAGCATAGTCAGGTTATCAAAAATATTGATGTTTTTATTAAGGAATATGCAGTATATTGATATTTATAATTAAACATATAAGCTACATGTTTTGATTATCATTTATCATTTCTTAGGATTGCTTTCCACACCAAACCTTACATTTAGAGCTTTAATCTACCATTTTCCTCCCTAATGATCTCATTTGTCCTCCTCTCTTTTTGTGTCCTCAGGCGATAAACCTGTCATTCTGGTTTTGATGCACCACGCATATGAGGCCAAGTTCATTCCAAATGTGCAACAAGGAGCTAACGTTCAGCTGCAAGTCAACGTTTTCTTCCACGAGACAAAACATGGACTGCTCCACTGTAGAGAAAATGGAGCTGTTGTTTGCGAGATAACAAAATATTTAAAAGAGATCCCCATTACAAATGCCCAGGTTGTGGCTGCTGCAGTGGCGGAGCTGGGGGGTGGCTGGGAGTGGCCATCCTGGCAACTCCGTTGGCCATACCAAACACCCTCACCACCACCCTCAAATCAGGTGAGCTTTCAAACTAAAATGTGAGATTTAATAGAGGCTACATAGAAACTAGGCCTTAATTAAGTCATTCAATATTTCTGTAATATAACATTTTTGTTTCAGAAGCCCGTTAAACAGCCCCCCCCCACAAGGGTGAATAACGGCAACCCTTCCAAGGGTATGTACAGCCTTTTAACATCCCTTTCACTTTCACATTTGGCACATACTTGCTATTTTGGTACGGTGAAAAGCCCTGGAAATGCTTGTCACTGAACTTTGAGTTTAGAGTATGTCATCCCAGACTTTGGCCTACTGGGTAAAGGGTAAACATCTGTCCACCTTAGCAGACATATGTGCTCAGTTAATCAAATCTATGTGGTTTATTTTTTTGCCAGTCATTTAATTATGCTATTTCCTTGACATTGTCTTTGACACACGGAAATACCCTATCCATGGTTGGTCTAATGTATAAGTAGAACACTTTGAGCTTATAACCCAAAATGAATGTCCCTTTTGGAGTTGATTTTGAAATGTTTCTTCTTCAAGAATTTTCTCATGTCAATGTTTGTTCATGTTTACAACAGCAGAGTTTTTTCAAATTCTACATGACTGGTAGAAAGTTTGGAATCATTTGTTTTATTGAAAAATCCCCAAAATTATAATTCAGACACAAATGTATTATTTATATTGAAATAGCAAAAGAAAAACAATTAAATGAGTACATCTTCTACAAAGCTGATGGTCTCAGAGTTTGCCTGACAAGGGAGATAACTGTTTGTTACCACATTTCCCTCCAAAGACCCTTCGATTTTAAATAGTTTATCAGTTCAGAAGAGCGTATGTGACAGTCAAGTCATTTTTAGCCACAACCGGATGTTTGGGGAAATTGTTCCTCGTTGGGTCTACTGTGGTCAAATGAAATAGAGATAAACTGTGATTTGTTTGTCCATAGCATTTTCAGTTCATGTTCACTGATGATGTTATACTGAGTGCTAACCTGTAAGACTAAGCATATATTTCTGTTGTGAGAAACAGTGTTAGTTCTTCATGGAAAACATGACTTTTTTTGCAAACATTTCATAATAAAAAGAAGATCTGTGTGTAAAGCATACTCTCTCCAACCTTAGAGTAAAGTAATATAAAGTAGTCCTCTCAGCCATTTCACTGTGTCCAATCAAGCTTTAATGGAAGGAGATCACAAACTTTTGAATGATATTGTGAATGAACCTGACTAATTGATGTTGCTGTTTTTTTCTCATCAGAAGAGCCCTCCAAGGTTGTGAATAAACGGAAAGGTGAGTCATAGTTGGATAGTTAGAAACTCAGATGTTCAAATTGTTATAAAACGATTTTGTTGGAACTGCATAGCAAAACACATCATTTTATTCTAGTGTAGGTTCTCTCAAGTTATGTTTGTGTATTAATCTCTTTGATATTTACATCCATTTTCCTCCCAACAGCCAAATTGGTGTACCAGATGGTTGTTACCGGGACAACCTTTGATGCACATGTTCAACTGATGGAGAAAGTGAAGAAGGACGTTAAGGATCAGTTTGATCTTGTTCAAAGCTACAGCAACGACTACGACGTCACTATTGTCTTCTGCCCCATCGTTTCTCGCATGGGGCCAGATGTTGAGTCAGCCATGAGAGACGTTAAAGGTAAGGGAACATTTGTTTCAGCCGGTTCATACTGAATGGAAATGGCTTCTACATTTGTATTCACATAAAGGTTCTTTCTTACCTGTGTAAGCATAGTCAGGTTATCAAAAATATTGATGTTTTTATTAAGGAATATGCAGTATATTGATATTTATAATTAAACATATAAGCTACATGTTTTGATTATCATTTATCATTTCTTAGGATTGCTTTCCACACCAAACCTTACATTTAGAGCTTTAATCTACCATTTTCCTCCCTAATGATCTCATTTGTCCTCCTCTCTTTTGTGTCCTCAGGCGATAAACCTGTTCATTCTGGTTTTGATGCACCACGCATATGAGGACCAAGTTCATTCCAAATGTGCAACAAGGAGCTAACGTTCAGCTGCAAGTCAACGTTTTCTTCCACGAGACAAAACATGGACTGCTCCACTGTAGAGAAAATGGAGCTGTTGTTTGCGAGATAACAAAATATTTAAAAGAGATCCCCATTACAAATGCCCAGGTTGTGGCTGCTGCAGTGGCGGAGCTGCCGGGTGGCTGGGAGTCGGCATCCTGTCCACCCCGTTGGCCACACCAAACACCCTCAAATCAGGTGAGCTTTCAAACTAAAATGTGAGATTTAATAGAGGCTACATAGAAACTAGGCCTTAATTAAGTCATTCAATATTTCTGTAATATAACATTTTTGTTTCAGAAGCCCGTTAAACAGCCCCCCCCCACAGGGGTGAATAACGGCATCCCTTCCAAGGGTATGTACAGCCTTTTAACATCCCTTTCACTTTCACATTTGGCACATACTTGCTATTTTGGTACGGTGAAAAGCCCTGGAAATGCTTGTCACTGAACTTTGAGTTTAGAGTATGTCATCCCAGACTTTGTCCTACTGGGTAAAGGGTAAACATCTGTCCACCTTAGCAGACATATGTGCTCAGTTAATCAAATCTATATGGTTTATTTTTTTGTCAGTAATTTAATTATGCTATTTCCTTGACATTGTCTTTGACACACGGAAATACCCTATCCATGGTTGGTCTAATGTATAAGTAGAACACTTTGAGCTTATAACCCAAAATGAATGTCCCTTTTGGAGTTGATTTTGAAATGTTTCTTCTTCAAGAATTTTCTCATGTCAATGTTTGTTCATGTTTACAACAGCAGAGTTTTTTCAAATTCTACATGACTGGTAGAAAGTTTGGAATCATTTGTTTTATTGAAAAATCCCCAAAATTATAATTCAGACACAAATGTATTATTTATATTGAAATAGCAAAAGAAAAACAATTCAATGAGTACATCTTCTACAAAGCTGATGGTCTCAGAGTTTGCCTGACAAGGGAGATAACTGTTTGTTACCACATTTCCCTCCAAAGACCCTTCGATTTTAAATTGTTTATCAGTTCAGAAGAGCGTATGTGACAGTCAAGTCATTTTTAGCCACAACCGGATGTTTGGGGAAATTGTTCCTCTTTGGGTCTACTGTGGTCAAATGAAATAGAGATAAACTGTGATTTGTTTGTCCATAGCATTTTCAGTTCATGTTCACTGATGATGTTATACTGAGTGCTAACCTGTAAGACTAAGCATCTATTTCTGTTGTGAGAAACAGTGTTAGTTCTTCATGGAAAACATGACTTTTTTTGCAAACATTTCATAATAAAAAGAAGATCTGTGTGGAAAGCATACTCTCTCCAACCTTAGAGTAAAGTAATATAAAGTAGTCCTCTTAGCCATTTCACTGTGTCCAATCAAGCTTTAATGGAAGGAGATCACAAACTTTTGAATGATATTGTGAATGAACCTGACTAATTGATGTTGCTGGTTTTCTCATCAGAAGAGCCCTTCAAGGTTGTGAATAAATGGAAAGGTGAGTCATAGTTGGATAGTTAGAAACTCAGATGTTCAAATTTGTTTTAACAATTTTGTTGGAACTGCATAGCAAAACACATCATTTTATTCTAGTGTAGGTTCTCTCAAGTTATGTTTGTGTATTAATCTCTTTGATATTTACATCCATTTTCCTCCCAACAGCCAAATTGATGTACCAGATGGTTGTTACCGGGACAACCTTTGATGCCCATGTTCAACTGATGGAGAAAGTGAAGAAGGACGTAAAGGATCAGTTTGATCTTGTTCAAAGCAACAGCAACGACTACGACGTCACTATTGTCTTCTGCCCCATCGTTTCTCGCATGGGGCCAGATGTTTGAGTCAGCCATGAGAGACTTGTAAAGGTAAGGGAACATTTGTTTCAGCCTGTTCATACTGAATGGAAATGGCTTCTACATTTGTATTCACATAAAGGTTCTTTCTTACCTGTGTAAGCATAGTCAGTGTTATCAAAATATTGATGTTTTTATTAAGGAATATACCTATATTGGTATTTATAATTAAACAAATAAGCTACATGTTTTGATTATCATTTATCATTTCTTAGGATTGCTTTCCACACCAAACCTTACATTTAGAGCTTTAATCTACCATTTTCCTCCCTAATGATCTCATTTGTCCTCCTCTCTTTTTGTGTCCTCAGTGATAACCTGTCATTCTGGTTTTGATGCACCACGCATATGAGACCAAGTTTCATTCCAAATGTGCAACAAGGAGCTAACGTTCAGCTGCAAGTCAACGTTTTCTTCCACGAGACGAAACATGGACTGCTCCACTGTGGAGAAAATGGAGCTGTTGTTTGTCGAGATAACAAAAATATTACAAGAGATCCCCATCCAAATGCCCAGGTTGTGGCTGCTGGGCATTCTGGAATATCTGACCAAATCAAGGCGTGGGCATTTGGGCCTTTTACCTCCAAAGATTAATTTACTTGACTTTAGATTTGGCAGTGTTGGTGCGAGCAACGATGATATGTTTTCCTCTCAAGTAAAACAACAAAGTGTAATGGATCACTAACAACACAAGTCAAGCAGTCAAAATGTGATTTATCAGACAGTTTTGATTTTACTCTTCTACCATAATCTGAAAACTGAATTGTATTCTCCTTTTTGAGAAGAGAGGTTGGCTACTAATTTGTAGTCCAATTATTTATATCTCTGTGTAATATTTCTCCAGTTGCTACTGTGGTTTCTCTATATACTGTATTATGACATGAATGTAAAGGAAGTGATTAAAGACTGCAACAAAGCTTAGTCATTTGCCAAAAGATTACCTTTCGAATACATACATCCGCCAGAAATGTAATTATTGCTGCAAATATTAGAATAAAATGAGCACGCACCAGTTATATTGGTTTTAATGCTATGAATGTTAATTCTGCTGCATATTATAGCAGCAATAGCAATTAATTCTAAGATTGGTTCCCAGAGTTTATGTTATGTGTGATGACGATATACTTAATACTTTCTATTAAACTGCCGTTACAGCAGGTCAATCACTTTGTCTGAAGTCCTTTTTTAGATATAGTTTATATGACATACCATCATGAAGCTGGAACATGTATCTTTTTGACATAAATAGTTCAAGAATAGTGTTGACTCAAATGAATAATACACTCTGATAAATTAAAAAAAACCTATAGGAATCTAACAAACGTTATGATACGGTTTTTGGATTAATTTACATTCTTGTACTCTCTTAAATGTAACCTCATTGTTGTGGCAGGGAAATTGAATCGCAATCAGTTTTAGAGGTAAGTTTTATTTAAACTATCGAAGCTTATTTAAGCTTTGATATATTTTATATGGATATTCACGTGGTTGGTGGTCAAATGCAGCCATCAAAACTGAGCCATCCAATAATGTAAAGTCACATGCAGAGGAGCAGTCATGAAATAAAATGTCAAATAAATTCTTGGATTCTAAGGCTTTTGTTCATGAAATGAGAATTGTTTTATTTCTGTTGATGTAGCCTAATACATGCTCACAACTGAACATCCCGATACTATCATCTTAGAGTTAAACACATACTGATATTTTGTGAGTAGTGTAAGGAAGACTCCAATGAAATCCCAGCTTCTTTAACTTGCAGTTGTTAGACCATCACTAATAAAAAAACGTTTTTGTTATTCAAGATATCTATATACAAGGTCAACCAGGAGGAATACCATTTGGGGTTTATGAGCTACATCAACGCAAAGTGATAACGCCTTTATTGTCTTAAAAAAAAAGCTTATTCAATTGTGGTTTTAATATTTTACCTTTCAAAGAATCTGATCTATTTTAAGTTTTAGATACAGAGACCATCAACTGCTTTTATTTCCTCTACACTTTTACAATTTCGCTTGTCTCAAACAAAAACCTTTCCATTACCACACCATTGTTTAGCCTCAAACAACATGTTAAAGATGGTGAACTATGCCTGTGCAGTCTTCCTCTGAAGAGGATAATATAAAGCTAAACTTACCTTAACATGTTGTTTGTGTCTCTACCTCTGAGTTTAGCTGTACCAACCTGCAGGTGAACAGATTAGGCTACTGTAAAACGTTGAGATTGAACGAGATATCGACAGCCTCAGCAAACAATGTGAACACAAATCACCACAGACTCAAAACTATTATGTTATTATTAGCGGTGGCGGTTCTAGACCAATTTTACAGGGGGAGGGGTGGTAGTTAGTATTCTTTTGAGAGGGGCACAATAACGCGGGTTAAAAAGACAAAGACAGTTTAAAGTAATAATTGGCCGTAAAATAAAATATGAAATTGGTATTTGTTCTGTACAGTATTTATTACAGTAACTTTAAGTTACAGTTCTTTGTTTCAGTAGTACTTTTTTATATTTACAGTACTTGTTTAAGTTACTAAGTTACAATTAAATTAAATGACATAAACAGTATTTGCTGCAACACTGAATATAAGGCACTGAACAGTTGAATCTCTACTGTACATCCGGGTCTCTGCATCCCAGGCTGAGGGTTTCTCTTCTTTCAGATTACAGCAACAATATCCTGCGGTTTTGGGATTTTTAGTCTCTCAACGTCTAGGCTTGAATGTTACTTGAATTAAAAAGGGAACAGCCGCTGGTCAGAGATGACAAGTGTTATTTTTTTTCCTGCATGCACTGGCCCCTGTTGCCCCCCCAGCAAAACAGTATTTGTAAACTATGCTATTCATAAGCCCATAGCCTAAAGTATAAGAGGACACCTTTTTGATACTACATTTATTGGTTTCTTATTTTTTAAGGTCACACAATATGATAAATTAAAACACATCTTACCGATATTTCTTTTATCTTGTATTTATTTGTATTACATTTGAAATTTGAAGTTATCCAAAGTAACAAAGTAATCAGGTTACATTACTTTTATACTGTGATTGGCATCAGATTTCTTTATATATTAAAGACTTGACTATGACTTTTTTTTTTTTTTACAGTTAACTAGTAATTGTAACGCATTACATTTTTAAAGTTATCCTTCCAACCCTAGCCAACCACATAGCAAACAAAATATCTCCTCTCTCTGTAGATATAGATGCCAGAAACATTATAATACACTGAGGGCCGCATACAGAAAAACGTAGGAACGGCTGGGCCCCTCAGGTGAGGTATATTGCCTAATAAGTTAAGTTATAAATGTAGGTCAATTATGCTTGATACATGAATATGCTTTAAGAAAACAAACAGCATTCACAGATTTCCATAGGGTTTCATTTATGTTGTTATAAAAAAGGTTGGCAACTCATTTCTTAAAGTTCAACATAAGTCAAGCACAAGTTGGGGCCATATTTCATTATACTTTTAGAATTTGCTGATGACCATTTCAAAATGGACAATGGGCCGCAGTTGGCCCATTGGCCCCATAGTTTGGACAACTCTGCCATAGAGAGTAATGCGTAATAAATGTCAACAATGGGTTTCAGAGGGCGGGACTTCAGATGTGTCAATCACGCTGCTCCAGCGACCAATCACAGTTTGAGCCTCCTTGTAAGTAAACATCGTTTATCTTTAAATTTCACTTTCGGCTCAGCGCTGACGGAGGGTATTGTATGCGAAATACGAAGGTAGATTGGAAATACTTTCTAGAATATTCTATTGTTTTAGTTGATTGATTGACGGATAACGTTATCTACATCTTTTAATAATTTACCAAATAATTGAAATCAAGCACATATCGTGTGCTTCGATCACATCAGAGATTACTTTCGTTTTCCTCTCACAATCTTCGTCTTTCGAGTTGAGCTTGTCAACACTTCAGGTAGGTTTGTATCCAAATATTTCACAAGAAAAATAAGATATGACTTCAGTATTTACATGGAATCCATGTGTTGAATCTGCCTGTCTGTTTTGTTTCCCTACAGGTGAAGTCATGTCAGATTTACTGGAGAAAATAAAGGAGGAACACCAGGATGTTGCTAAAGTTCTGCAAGGTAAGTGACCATTGTATAGAGGGTGACTATTGACAATAAACCATTAGCATAGTTATAGTACTATTTTTCAGTTTTAAAAGCACAAATAAATCAAACCGTGTTGTTTCAGACGCAGGTTTACGCAGCGACTCTGACATCCGGTCACTGACTGGAGCAGAACTGCATCAGCTGTTACCTGGAAAAGAGGACCTCAAACTGAGGAGGACCATCTTTGAAATGATACACAAACAGGTGAGCTGAACATTTAAACTGTGAAATGTAATTAGAGATGACATAGATAAGAACGAATCACTAAATAATTATTCAATATAATATTTTTTGTTTCAGAAGCCTGTTGGTCAGCTTCTAAGAGAAATGAAAAACTTCATCCCAAATGAAGATTTCAAGGGTATGTACAGCCTTTAACAATACTTACACTTTCACATTGGCACACACTTGCCATTTTGTTTTGTTTACAATGATAGGAAATATAAGTAATTGTTAATATTGCCATCCAACAACCTGATTTCTCTCTCAGCTGCTCTAACAGGCAACAGGGTCTTGGTTGATTACCTCTGTATCATGAAGGACATGCAGACCCATGTGAAGCATATCCAGAGTTTCCAAGAAGCTCACATTCGTTTTCTCGAAGAAAAACATCCAAATCAGCCGGACCCGGAATCAGCAACCATTCTAAAGGAGCCCCTCTGTGACGTCCCCCCTCAAGAAGCACATGGTGAATCTCACACTCTTCCACTTCAAATCTAATGATGTTTATTTGTGGCTCTTTGGCAATAGAGAGCAAACCACCTTTTAAAATAAATGAACATCCTTACAAACCAAAACATATGCATTAATAGTACTAGACGTTAGATTTTGACTGTCAAACGCATCTGTAATTTCATATTAAAAATTACATTTTCACTTACTACATTTTGTCTGGAGCTTTTGACCGGATACCACCACCTTATTTAGCTCACAACAAGACATAAGAGAGTTTGTTCATTTACTACAGCAGTCCCATTCATGTGTTTTATTTGGTTGAGTATGGCTAATATCTAACTGATATCTGGTATCACATTCATGCAGAGGTGACTGCAAACCTAAGTACTCACGTAGACTAAAAGTACAGTATGTCAAATGTACTTAAGTAAATGAACTTAGTTACATTGCACCACTGCATACACGCTATTTGTTATATTCACTGTAGGTTTCTATTTTAACTCAAATTAAGCTTTTTTTAGCATAGGTTTAACAAATATTTTAAGCTTCAAAATGATACCATATTATGATTATAAAATGGAAAATAAGTGTTTGGGACCTTTTGGGCAACAGCTCCATTAAATCAATTCTAAGCTTTTGTTGTGCTAAATCTACACAACTGTTCAAACTTTTGTTGTTTCCAAATAGTTTGCGGAAAAAATAAGACATCAGTGTGGAATATACATTTAAATCCATGTGTTAAATCTGCCTGTCTTTTCCACTGGACACTCGTCAGATTTACTGGAGAAAATAGGGAATCGAGAAAGGGATGCTGCTGATGTTCTGCAAAGTAAGAGACCATTTTTATGTTGGGCGAGGGTGACTATTGCAAATAAACAATAAACATAACAACAGGATTAGGTTTCAGTTTTAATCACAGGTAAATCCAACTCTGTTGTTTCAGAGGCAGATTTATGCAGCGACTCAGACATCCGGTCACTGACTCGAGAAGAACTGCTCGAGCTGTTTCCTGGAACAAAGAACTTAAAACTGAGAAGGAGGATCTTTGAAATGATACAAAATCAGGTGAGCTTTCAAACTAAAATGTGAGATTTAATAGAGGCTACATAGAAACTAGGTCTTAATTAAGTCATTCAATATTTCTGTAATATAACATTTTTGTTTCAGAAGCCCGTTAAACAGCTCCCCCCCACAGGGGTGAATAACGGCATCCCTTCCAAGGGTATGTACAACCTTTTAACATCCCTTTCACTTTCACATTTGGCACATACTTGCTATTTTGGTACGGTGAAAAGCCCTGGAAATGCTTGTCACTGAACTTTGAGTTTAGAGTATGTCATCCCAGACTTTGTCCTACTGGGTAAAGGGTAAACATCTGTCCACCTTAGCAAACATATGTGCTCAGTTAATCAAATTTATATATGGTTTATTTTGTTGTCAGTAATTTAATTATGCTATTTCCTTTTCCTTTATGCTAATCACAAGAAAAAATATATGACCTCCGTATTTACATCCATAATGTTGATGTCCGATTTGTTTCCCTACAGGTGAAGTCATGTCAGATTTACTGAAGAAAATAAAGGGGGAACACCGGGATGTTGCTAAAGTTCTGCAAGGTAAGTGGCCATTTGAAGAAGTGAAAATTGAAAATAAACCATTAGCATAGTTATAGTACTATATTTCAGTTTTAAAAGCATAGATAAAACAAACCGTGTTGTTTCAGAGGCAGGTTTACGCAGCAACTCTGACATCCGGTCACTGACTGGAGCAGAACTGCATCAGCTGTTACCTGAAAATAAGGACCTCAAACTGAGGAGGACCATCTTTGAAATGATACACGAACAGGTGAGCTGAACATTTAAACTGTGAAGTGTAATTAGAGGTGACATAGATAAAAACGAATCACTAAATAATTATTCAATATAATATTTTTTGTTTCAGGAGCCTGTTGGTCAGCTTCTAAGAGAAATTAAAAGCTTCATCCCAAATGAAGATTTCTTTGTTATTTATTAAAGTGGACCTATCATGCTATATTTGAATAATATAGTATAGGACCATACCTATATAAGGCATATTTATACTTTTTTTTTTTCAAAATACCAAACAGATCATGCATTTTAGCCATGCCTCATTTTGCTCAATTTGACATTTTTTAGCTCTGTTTTTGCAAGGGCAGATTCTGTGAGAACAGCACCATCTACAGGCCTGGCATATGTACTACAGCGTCTCCAGCGCTTTCGAACGGCAATGGCCGTGGCTGTCTCCTCCTGATTGGTGGAGTTGGCCCAATAGCCGTAGCGCCACTGTCCTGACGTCAGGACAGTGTTCAAATCTGGATCAGTTTTTATCAGATCCGTTGCAGCCCCTTTTTTAGAGATTTGGGTATGCAGGAAAATAGAGAGGGTTGTGTTTTCTGACACTTGGTGAGTTCCCTGGAACACCGGGGACACATATTCATGTATAAAAGACGTACAAAAGTGCATTTTGCATGATAGGTCCCCTTTAAGCTTTAAAACAAATGAATAACGACTATATATAATAATAAAATACATGGAGCCTGTCCTCTCTTTTTCCTCTCTTCTGACAGCGTCAGTGTCTGTCTCATGCAGCAGCTGATCCAGTAATGAGTGACCCGGCCCACAGTAAAAAATAAACATATTTATAACTAGTTTAGGTAGTTTGAGAGGTAGGCTAATTAAAATAGCTAAGGGTGATGATCTGACTTGAAGTGTGTGTTTTGCTCCCGCTGCATCACAGAGGGAGGAGCTGCACGTCTCCGTCCTGTCAGATTAGACTTCACTCGCGTTTATGTCCATATCGAGATAAAGATAAATAATCTGAATTCAGTGTGCAGTTTACTTTTGCGGGGTTGAGCAGCAGAGGTGGGGGGAGGCAGGGCTATTGCGTCATCATTATCACAAAATGATCGTATAGAGGCGATCACACGGAGCCGTATGACCCCCCAGAGCGCTCCGTTTCCAGATCTATCCACCTTTGGACCCGTTATCGTTTGCGGGGTCCGTTTCTATCGTTTAGTTAAGGCCTCGTGTGGCAAAAAGGGCTATACGCAAGAGAAATATGCGGATACAACCCGTTTTCGTCCTCGTGGGGCACCAGCCTTATAGGGAAACATTCAAAGATAACCCACATGACCTCACAACATCATGTGAGGCCAGGTGTTTGCCTCATGGCACAGCACTGTATGCTAAAACTCACACCCAAGGAACAATCGTAACTTCCTTCCACTCATCCTCTCTTCCTGTAGTGTCATAAAACCCCCTTCCAAAGACATCTGTTATCACACATCCGTTTACATGACATTCTCAGGATGCAGCACGACTTTGCGGCTGCGGGTATAAAATATCGAGCACGGACTCACACCAGGTCTGCTCTTCCTGCCTTGGGCTTGAACATGCCCGGAAAGCTATCGACGCCCCCGGTTCGTGCGGACACTGTGCCCGCTTCACCATCAAGAGCCTCCGCCGACGGCTAGCACGCCAAGCTAGCCTGTCGGGACGAGACCCTTTCATGTCTAGCGATATGCCGGCCGGCAACCGAGACATGGGGGAAGCCGCCACGGAGGCTGAGCCGTGCGCTGAGGCTGAGACTTGCGCTGAGGCTAGCTGGGGCTCCCAGATGGACCTTGGAGTTGGACTATATGGAGGATGACGACGAGGATACCTCGAAAGCATACCAGCTTCGCCCCGTCTCAGCATGGATTTGTAAGCCGTGTGCCAACGCGCTGCATCCAGGCTGGACATCCCCTGGCCTGAAGTAGTGAAGGAGACCACCAGATCTCGCTACGAAGGGAAGAATTTGCCCCAGGCTGCGAGGATGGCAAGACAGCTTCTCCCAGTTTTTCCGGAGCTGTTGGACGAGGTGTCTGTCTCGTGGAGGGACCACCCGTTCAGCAGTAAGTCCCCGATCCAAGGAGCTTCCTCTCTGGATTTCGAGGGCATGGAGAAACTCGGCTTGCTTCGCATGCCTCCCATGGAGCCGCTAGTTGCAGCCCACCTCCAACCGCGGCTGTCTTCGGCGTCCAATAGGAGCCCCACACTGCCGGCAAAAGCGGATCGTTTTCAGTCAGCAATGACCGAACGGGCTTACAAAGCGGCGGCTTTGTCTGTAGGGCGCTCAACGTCTCGTCAATGCTGACTGCAGAGCTGTGCGAGGACATGGCGAATAAACCTGAGCCTGCTGTGTGGGACGAGATTACCGCGGTCACGGACATTTGCCTCCGTGTGCAGCGCTGTGCGGTCCAAGCCACGGGTAAATCACTTGGGATCATGGTAGTGCAGGAGAGAGCCAGGTGGCTTAACCTGACGAACCTACCAGACAGGGAGAAAGAGGACATTTTGGACATGCCAATTGTCCCCGAAGGCATATTCGGCACCGCTCTGGCTTCGATGCAGCAGCGGTGTGAGGCCAAAAACAGAGAAGACGAGGCTCTCCAGCTCTGTCTTCCCCAGAAGGTCCAGCCGCCGCCTCTGACGGCCCCGCGACAGACCTTCGCTCAGGCTGCCTCGCGACTCTCCCAATTTAAGATCCCGAAACGGCCAAAGCCACATCCCGCCCCGGTTCAAAACCCGCCCAGGCATGAGGCGAGGACGAACTGGCCAAGGAGGTCCCCAGCCCCGACAGCAGGTGCACCGGCACAGCCGGCCAGACTTTCGGTCATCAAGCGAGGAAGAAGAAGAGAGCGGCCTGACAGCCTTCCCTCCTCTCCTCGGTGGAAGAGCTGGAAGCAGTGTGCAAAATACGGGGGGTCCGGGGTAGGGATGGGAACGATTAATCGAATATTTGAATATTCAAAATTATTCAGGTATTCTAATAATTATTCAGGTATTCGAATATGAGTTATGAATATTTGTATTAATTTTTTCTTTTCTTTTTTTGGGAGGGATGCCCAAGTTGATTACATATTATCAAATTGAATAATTCAATGTATACGACAGTGCCATAGCTAAATGTTTTAGGTGACGTCTAAAGGTGTGTTTTGCTCCGCTCACCGGTCCCTCACAGCGGGCAGAGCTGCAGGTGCTGATCTCTCTATCTCGCGTCCGGTACTTCACTCGCGTTTATGTCCAAATCCATCAGATCTAGCTAGTTCTAGCTAATGATATGGCTGCTGCCCCTGCCTACACGCAAATCACGCAGACTCAAACCTCATCTTATGCCCAAATGCGGCGCAAATGCGCTCCGCAGCCGTTGCGAGGTTCCGGCGCTAACAGTTCATGAGCGTGCTCCCCCGCCTCCTGTCAACACTCGCGACACATGAGTGGCCAGCCTAAACAACAATAAGCACTGCAACCGTGTGTGGCGGCAAAGGACATTTTGACAGGAGAGATTTAGTTTTGCCGGTATTCAACATATTTTACCAGTCATAGTCCGGTAATTATTTACACTCTAAGAAGAGTCCTACACAACAGACATGGCGTCAAATATTTCGACCAGGTTAGTGAGTGCGGTGTAGAGTGCAAACTATGCCAAATTAAACTTATATATATATACTATACCCGCAACCTCCGTTCCAGCTGATTGTGAATCGCCTCCGCACATGAAAGCTGTAGGCCTATAGCTGTCAAACTGTGATCACCAGTTCAATACATTTGACAAATTCGACGGGGCTACAGGCTCCAATTCGCTGTCACTCCCCCTCACTTCTCGGGCATTGTGCATTCACAAGCCCGGGGAGAGTCGGCCCGTATTCTAGAGCAGGAGATTTTCTCGCTGTTAGAAAATAAAGAGGCCATAACTATAGTGCCCCCCGAACAGAGTCAGAGCGTCCCCAAACGGGGAGGGAACGGAATTCGCCCTATCCTGGATTTAAGGGCTCTGAACAAATACCTCGCTTACCTCGCTCATTTCCGGCCACGCAAATATGCTCTCTTCAGATCATGTCTGCGGTTGCTGGGGCTCATGGCGTCAGCCATCCTGGTGGTACGACTGGGCCGCTTACACATGAGGGATTTTCAGCGCTGGGTAGCTGCCCTCAGACTGGACCCCGTGCGTCATGGCGCACAGAGAGTGATGGTCACTGTGGAATGCGTAATGGCACTGCGCCACTGGCTGCACCCGGCTTTCCTAGTACGGGGCGTGCCTATGGGTACTGTCCTATCGCGGAAAGTGGTCACCACAGACGCATGTCTGACGGGCTGGGGAGGTATATACGAAGGTCGACCTGTGAGGGGTCTCTGGAGCAGAGATCTCCAACGGTCACATATAAACTATCTGGAGCTTTTAGCGGTGTTTCTCACCCTAAAACGCTTTCTGCCTTTTCTCAAAGGACATCATGTCCTCGTGAGGACAGACAACACGACCACAATATCGTATATAAACCGTCAAGGGGGTTTGCGTTCTCTCCAGTTACACATGCTGGCTCGCAAGCTGATACTATGGAGCTGCGGGCGTCTCCTTTCTCTGAGAGCAACGCACGTACCGGGGGTGATGAACCTCGGAGCGGATCTGTTGTCCAGAGGTGCACCACTATATGCAGATTGAACTCTGCATCCAATAATTGTGAGTCAGTTGTGGATACGTTACGGCCGAGCCGCGGTGGATCTGTTCGCGTCAGAAGAAAACGCTCAGTGTCAGCTGTTCTTTTCAATGCGCTGTCTAGACGCACCGTTAGGCGTGGACGCCCCTGGCTCTAATACCTCCGACTCTGGCCAGAGTGAGAGAGCATCGCCACACGCTGATCCTGATAGCTCCGCACTGGCCGGCAATGTATTGGCTGGCGGAGATATATCAGCTGCTGTGCGGGAAGCCGACATACTGTCTCAGGTGGGGGGGGACGATTTTTCACCCCCAACCGGAACGCTTGGCACTGTGGGACTGGCCCGTGAGTGGTATAATTTGAGTACAGTGGGGCTTCCTCAGAAGGTGATAAACACTATTCAGAGTGCAAGGGCTTCCTCCACCAGGTCTCTTTATGACTTTAAGTGGAGGGTATTTGAGGAGTAGTGCCTCCAAAAGGGACACGTCTCTTTTCAATGTCCTGTCGGTGTGATTTTGTCATTTCTGCAGGACTAGATTGATAAACACAGAGCTTTCTCTACGATTAAAGTGTACCTGGCTGCTATTGCTGCATGCCATGTGGGTTTTGAGGGAAAGACGGCTAGCCAACTTCCCTTGGTCTGCCGTTTTATGAAAGGGGCTCGCAGCCTCCCTTATGGGACTTGGCAGTGGTTTTAGATGGGCTCACTCGACCTCCATTTGAACCCCTGGAAGAAGTTGACATGAAACACCTGTCACTGAAGACAGTGTTGTTGCTGGCTCTGGCATCCGCCAAGCGAGTCAGCGACATTCATGCGCTCTCTGTACATCCTTCATGCATTCAGTTTGCCCCGGGGCAAGCAAGAGTGTTGCTGAAGCCTAACCCTGCTTTTGTGCCCAAGGTGGTTGGCTCATGCACCCCCATTGACCTTGCGGCATTTTCTTCACCGTTATGTTCTTCTGAAGAACAGCGGCCGAATTTGCTGTGTCCAGTTCGTGCCTTGCACATGGACAGGTCTAAAGAGTCTCATGCAGTGACCAACTCTTTGTATCCTGGGCTAACCCTCATAAGGGCAAGCCCGTTACCAGGCAACGACTCTCCCACTGGATTGTGGAAGCGATAGCTCTGGCTTATACGAGTCAGGGTTTGCAGGCACCAACGGGCCTGCATGCTCATTCTACTTGTGGCCTGGCTACGGCCTTTGTTTAAGGGTGTTTCCATCCAGGACATTTGTGCGGCAGCAAGCTGGTCTTCACCGCTCACTTTTGTCCGTTTTTACAGATTGGATGTCTCTGCTCCAAGTGTGGCCCATGCAGTGCTGGGCCCCGTGTTGGGACAGAGTTCTACCTGTTGAGTACTGATTTTTGGTGATTTTCATGTCTAGCACTACGGGAGTCTCAATATCCCATAGTGAGACATTGAACGAAGTGTTATGAATGAGAACTATAGGTTACTAGCCCCTAACCCCAGTTCTCAGAGTAACATGAAGTGCTTCTTGCTGAGGCGAAGCGAGAAGAGGTGCTTATTTTGAATGACGCTCCGTCGTAGCGCTAGCTACTTAAAGGGTGGGTGGATTCCCTGACGTGGTCGTCAAGAGCACCAGCCAATCAGGATTGGCGTAATGAGATTGATGCTTCTGAGGCATACCCCATAGTGAGACATCTAACTTCATGTTACTCTGAGAACTGGGGTTACGCTAGTAACCTATAGTTTCTCCCCACAGAAAAAACACAATGCCTGGGGCGGGTTGCCGTTTGTTGACGTGAATCCCATCAAAGCATACGCCTCCTGATATTGACGGCATTTTGTTGGCTCAATTTTGGCTTTCTTTTTTTCTCCATTGTCCACGTTCCCTGCTGTAGTGCTGCTACGTTTTTAACCACGATTCCATTTCAATGTCTATTTGTTATGTAAGGGATAATGTGCAGCGAGGCGGTCATTATGGGTAAAAGAACACCCGACAGGCAGATCAGGATCCCGACGCGAAGCGGAGGGATCTTGAATACTTGTTAAGCCCGAGAGACCCCGGTACCGGGGCACTGCCGCAACATCTTGCAGGAAACAGTGTCTGAGGGCATGTTCATTTAATAAACTATGAATATTTTTATATCCATGTAACGGGAAGAAACTCATCTAACTGTTAATTTTTTTTTTTTTTTCAAAAGAAAACCCACAATGCTAACACTGAGCCTCTGAATTAGCAAAGAGCGAAAAATGCTAACACCTTACTGCACCGAAAATCACTCACAAAACCTTATTATTTATCTCTTCTCCACATCCATGACATCGTTTCACATCGTGAGGTGACACAGAATCGATGGACACCCACATTATCACTGAATTATACGAAATGGCGACGTTATAAGCAAAAACGGACATCAAAACAGGTGACGCTAGTTAGCTAAAAATGCTAACATTTTTACCTTGGCTCTGTAGTCTCTCCAAAGTGGTCTTCAATGGCATTAAAATGATAAAAACGCTGCTGAAGTTAATCCATAGGTTAATCCAATGTGTCTGTGTCCCTTTGAAATGATTTCTGCGAATCCATAAGCATTAAAACTGCTTTTCCGTTTCCAGATGTCAAAGCTAGAGATACTGTAGGTTCACTCTGATGCTAAATTACATGCGCGAAGCCCCCACCTCTTCTCTTCACAATGAGTGTGTGTGGGGCACTCCCCCTTCGATTCTATTGGCTCTTACGGTCAGAAAGAGGTGTCAACCATCAAAATCTAGCAAGGGAAGCCAGAGATATGGAAAATCCACCCAAATGACCCCAGAAGTGGTTTATTTTTGCTAAATCTCTCTAAAAAGGTCAAATGTCACTTGTTTTGCATCAATCTTGATACAGGGTACTTATTATATATTGTACTTTGGATTCCTAAAGCTTTTAGTCTACCTTACCATCATCCAAGGGTAGTTTTCACTATAAGTAAAAAATAATTTTTGGACGGACACTATAATTTACAGTTTTTTACTATGTAAAATCTGAATTTTCTTTAAAATAAAAAACATCTATATTGATTCCGACTTTTCTACATCCAACTCACAGGTTTATCATTACTTTGAGAAAAAAGATTATTAATTTAACCCTTTTAGAAGGGAAGATATGGTCATTTGTTCTGGGAATGTCATTTTCGAGCCTGAGACCTGAAAAACAGGCTCAGGGTTTAACAGGTTAAAGGAGAATGTGGGGCAGCAGCTGCTGACCAGAAAAGCCGGTCAGGGGCAGTAGGGTGGAATGGTGTTGTTGGACGACAGTGCGCCCTATACATCAGGGCTCCACCCACTGTACCCATAGAGTCCAGTAGAGGGCGGAGCCTGTGAGAGATATAACGGGGGGTTACGTATTGTAACCCTAGTTATATAAGCACAGGCGGAGCCCTCTACTCAGGGCACTGTCAGTCCTATTCCGCTCGCTGAAGAGAGGTATAGGATGATAGTCAGGAGGCGAGGCCTCCTTTTATACGGTGTGATGCTCGCGCATTCAGGCAGGCCCGCCCTGGGCCGGCTACGTCTATAGAAGTCTCAGTGGGAGAATGCACGCAGGATAAGGTAGTACCCATAGAGTCCAGTAGAGGGCTCCGGCTGTGCTTATATAACTAGGGTTACAATACGTAACCCCCCGTTTTGAGTACTTGCATCCACTTTTGGACTATGTATTAATATATTTAATTATCTGCAGCACTATTTAGGTATTATATCCACATAGCTATTATTATTATTAATCAAAAACCTTAATGTGTAAATATATTTGATTTTGTCCACATAGCCCAGCCCTAATCCATTCTAGTAAGTTTCATCATTTTGTGTTTGTGTGAAATTGTTTCTGTTGTTTTCAGGACGGGCAGTATGAGTTGAACAGCCAGCCAACCGGCCTCTGCGTGATCATAAACAACGCACATTTTTTGGATGGTGACGTGAGAAATGGAACCGATATAGATGCGGGTATGTTACTGAGTTGACAGATTAATATTATCATCCCGGTTTTGCCTGTTGAAGCTTAACTAGGTTTTATTTCCCTGCAGAAAGCTTGGCAAAGGTGTTCAGCTGGCTGGGGTTCAGAGTGCTGATGTGTAAAGACCAAACCAAGGACCAGATGGTGCGAGCGCTGGTATGCTTTGCTTCTCAGTGCGACCGTTCTCAGCTGCAGGAGCTCAATGTCAAGGAATGGACTCGCAAGGCAAGGCAAGGCAAGGCAAGTTTATTTATATACCACTTTTCTGTACGTGACAATTCAAAGTGCTTTACAAAACAAATTAAAATACTTTTTATGAATAAATACAGTAAAAACACATTATATAATGGCATTTTACAACAGGCATTACAAAGCAAAGATAATAAAATAATAAAAATAAACACCACAGGTATACAATACATGTTTAAAAGGCAGCGGATTCACCGATCTTCTAGAGGCTCCTCAGCATGGCGATGCCTTCATCTGCTGTGTTCTCAGTCATGGAAACAAGGGCAACGTATCGGGGATTATTGGGCAGCTCCTCCCTATCGAACAAATAAGGAAAACCTTCATGGCAACTCAATCTCCCCTCACTGACAAGCCCAAAGTGTTCCTGGTCCAGGCCTGCCAGGGACCTGGGGTGTTATTAAAAGATCTGCTAGCTGATGACTCTCACTCGACATCCATCCCTCAGGAAGCAGATTTTCTTTTTCATTATGCCACTGTTGAAGGTCATAATGCTTTAAGAAGCCCAACGAAGGGGAGCGGGTTCATCCAATCTGTCTGTAAGCAGCTAAAAGTGGGCTGTGAAAGGTAAATGTCTAACTCAACATTAATGATATAGTTATTGAAATATCCGAAAGATTTTGTAGATCTAAATCTGATGATAAAATCGTTAACATGTATATTTTACCCTTGACTTAATGTGACCATCATGTGATAACATGTTTTTCTACCCCTCATATTTTTTTAGCAATGAAGAAATTGAAGTCATACTCCGCCGCGTGAACAATGAAGTAGCCGGGAAAGATTGTCCAGTAAAGCAGATGCCCGAAATTAGGCATACCCTGAGGAAGGGTCTTGTGTTGACTCCACATCCCAACTCAGGTAGGGTTATTTTTTTTAAATGCATTCTATCTTTTTTATTATTCTTAATCTCTCTATTTTTCTAATCATCACTTTGAATAATTGTATTTTATATAGTCACAGATTTTGGTTGCAGAATAAATCTGTCTTTATACCCAAAGAATGATGACCACTGGTTGGTCCATGTTTTGGTAACGGGGGGTAGGGGGGGTGCACATAAGATTTCTCAAGTTATTATTTTTCACTGGAACTTTGGAGCCCTAAATGCTGGACTCTGGTGACATTTGCACACCTAAAAATAGGATAATAATGATAAACAATATTTTTACTCCATCCTCAACACAAGTATGCATAAAAGTGTTCATAAAGTCACCTTTAAAACAAAAATCTATTTACTATTATGTCTTAGGTAAATAAATTCAAACATGACCAGTAGCCTACAAAACTAGTACATTTATATGAAAAAAACAAAAACGTTAAGTAACTGAGTGATGAGTTGAAAATCAATTACCGTTATTTTTAAAGTTTCCTGGACACATGGAGGATTTTAGAACGGATCCAACCAACACATGGATGAATAGGCGGTCTCCTAGGGCGCCAGATCTGGGGGGGAAAAAAACCTTTTTTACTGTTGCCGCTCATCCTAATTTTCGGCCTTGATGCAACAATATTCATAATTAAGTAAATGTAACACCCTTTTCACCCCGGTTACACTTTTCATTTGCCCTGTACGATGGGCACATTTTTACTGCAACTGATTCTAAAGTTTTGTTTCCCAAAGTGTATGTTATGTGTGATGAAGATATACTTAATACTTTCTATAAACCGCCGTTACAGTACGTGCATCGCCGCAGGATTTCCCGCCCCGTGTAGAATGTGTTTTCAGGATCAATAAAGGAAATCCAACATTCAGAGTTAATTTATAAATAGACTGACTAAATCCTGTGTCTACAGGGGCTGCTTACAAATAGGGAAACTAGTGTGTACAAACAAAGATTGGGGTGCAATACAGTTTTATTTCAATTTGAAAAAATAAAACTACTTTTAAATACAAGGTGACGCCCATTGGAAACAGTAAAGTAAAGATCATTTTCTTAGCCTATTCAATTAATAATATTCATTATTTAAAGGAAAATTGCAAATGTATATTCTTCATAAAGATCATGTCAAACAAGTAGCCTTCCATATTCCTCGGGTCCTTCAGGTAGCTCTCACTGTCAACAAGGTTGGGGTCCCCTGCTCTAGCGACTGAACAAAATGTGTTGAAACTGCTAGAAGTGAGTCATAATATTATTATTATTCACTGAAAATAAGTGTAAATGTCAAGTTTCAATGCATTTGTAATAAGGGTGAATTTTTATTTAGGAGCATTTGGGTGAAATATGATTACAAAGGGTTTAATACAAGAAATGTAGGCGAATTATCACAGATGAGTGATGGGGGGGGGGGTTGAATCTGTTTTGTTTCCCTACAGGTGAAATCATGACAGATTTACTGGAGAAAATAAAGGGGGAACACCAGGATGTTGCTAAAGTTCTGCAAGGTAAGTGGCCATTTTGAAGAAGTGACTATTGAAAATAAACCATTAGCATAGTTATAGTACTATATTTCAGTTTTAAAAGCATAGATAAAACAAACCGTGTTGTTTCAGAGGCAGGTTTACGCAGCAACTCTGACATCCGGTCACTGACTCGAGAAGAACTGCTCGAGCTGTTTCCTGGACTAAAGAACTTCAAACTGAGAAGGAGGATCTTTGAAATGATACAAAATCAGGTGAGCATTATTTTGTTAAATAACAACATGGTGATGTTTTGTAAATGATTACATGTCTTATTTAGCACAGACTATGATCCTATCCGTGACATATGGATCTTAACAAAGATCCGCTATACATTAGTACCAGACATACTGTACATCCAGTTTACTGTATCGAAGTTGATTTCACATGAGCTCCAGTGTGGAACCCCACTGCACCCCCTGGTGGATCAATGATCCATTGCAGCTGGCTTCACAATAATTAAATTTATTTATCACGGGGGCGGTATCAAGTCAGACTGGGGGCCGGCTCTTCATCACGAACCGATCACGAGCCGATCACGGACCAATCACGACCCAATCACGACCCTCGCGTTTCAAACTGTCTGAAATAAGATGCTCCATCTGTAGCCAGGTTATCAAAATGTTGATGTATTTATTAAGGAATATGCAGTATATTGATATTTATGATTAACCCTTAGATGCACGAGTGACTGGACCCTACACTCTTCCATAAGTGGGTCAAAAAGGACCCGTATTAGAATAATATGTGTTTTATGCCATTTTTGTCATTTTGGTTAAGAAAAATCCCTTGTATAATATTTTGGTTCACACTAGTTTATATTTATTTTTTCACTATTTATAATTTTAGACATTCTTTTTACATTTTGAAAAAAAACGAAATTCCATAGAAAATGCATGCGGGTCATTTTTGACCCACTTATGGAAGCTTGGGGTAGTAATACAAAAACTACAATTTCTTAAAATGTCTAAAATTTAAATTTAAAATTTGAATGGCATGATATCCAAAACATGTTTTTTGAGGAATAGCTGGAATATGAAATGATAAAAAATGTATTTACAAAGATACTCTAAGAAAACCACCTCACCGGGTCAAAAAAGACCCAATTATGCATCTACAGTAAGGGTTAAACAAATAAGCTACATGTTTTGATTATAATTTATAATTTATTAGGATTGCTTTCCACACCAAACCTTACATTAGAGCTTTAATCTCTAATCTCTAACTCCCTAATTATGTCATTTATCCTCCTCTTTTTGTGTCCTCAGGCAATAAACCTGTCATTCTGGTTTTGATGCACCACGCATATGAGGCCAAGTTCATTCCAAATGTGCAACAAGGAGCTAACGTTCAGCTGCAAGTCAACGTTTTCTTCCACGAGACGAAACATGGACTGCTCCACTGTGGAGAAAATGGAGCTGTTGTTTGCGAGATAACAAAATATTTAAAAGAGATCCCCATTCCAAATGCCCAGGTTGTGGCTGCTGGACATTCTGGAAAATGGAAAATGTTCGGACATTCAATTGGCTCAAGCTTTGTTGTTTATTTTATATCAGACAATGATACTACAGATTGTTCAATTATCAATTAAATGTTTTGTTTTGTTATTGCATTCATTTGTAGAGTACTGTATCATGTCTGTATCACCTTTTGTTTCATTTGTATTTTCTTTAGTTTTACACGCTCGAAAAAAATAAATAAACTAAACTAAAATCTGACAATATTCTGTATGGGGGCGTTGTACCTTCAAAGATTAATTTTTCCTCTCAAGTAAAAGTGTAATGGATCACTAACAACACAAGTCAAGCAGTCAAAATGTGATTTATCAGACAGTTTTGATTTGACTCTTCTACCATAATCTGAAAACTTAATTGTATTCTCCTTTTTGAGAAGAGAGGTTGGCTACTAATTTGTAGTCCAATTATTTATATCTGTGTAATATTTCTCCAGTTGCTACTGTGGTTTCTCTACTGTATTGTGACATGAATGTAAAGGAAGTGATTAAAGAGTGCAACAAAGCTTAGTCATTTGCCAAAAGATTACCTTTCGAATACATACATCCGCCAGAAATGTAATTATTGCTGCAAATATTAGAATAAAATGAGCAGCACAGTATATTTGGTTTTCATGCATGAATGTACATTTTTGCTGCAATTAATTCTAAAGATTTGTTTCCCAGAGTTTATGTTATGTGTGATGACGATATACTTAATACTTTCTATAAACTGCCGTTACAGCAGGTGCAATCACTTTGTCTGAAGTCCTTTTTTAGATATAGGTTATATGACATCCATCATGAAGCTGGAACATGTATCTTTTTGACATAAATAGTTCAAGAATAGTGTTGACCCAAATGAATAATACACTGATAATTAAAAAAACCTATAGGAATCTAACAAACGTTATGATACGGTTTTTGGATTAATTTACATTCTTTGTATCTTAAATGTAACCTCATTGTTGTGGCAGGGAAATTGAATCGCAATCAGTTTTAGAGGTAAGTTTTATTTAAACTATCGAAGCTTATTTAAGCTTTTATATATTTTATATGGATATTCACGTGGTTGGTGGTAAAATGCAGCCATCAAAACTGAGCATCCAATAATGTAAGTCACATGCAGAGGAGCAGTCATGAAATAAAAATGTCAAATAAATTCTTGGATTCTAAGGCTTTTGTTCATGAAATGAGAATTGTTTTATTTCTGTTGATGTAGCCTAATACATGCTCACAACTGAACATCCGATACTATCATCTTAGAGTTAAACACATACTGATATTTTGTGAGTAGTATAAGGAAGACTCCAATGAAATGCCAGCTTCTTTAACTTGCAATTGTTAGACCATCAACTAATAAAAAAACGTTTTTGTTATTCAAGTATATTTATATACAAGTCAACAAGGAGGAATACATTAGGGGTTTATTGAGCTAAATCAACGCAAAGTGATAACAGCTTTATTGTCTTTTAAAAAAAGCTTATTCAATTGTGGTTTTAATATTTACCTTTCAAAGAATCTGATCTATTTTAAGTTTTAGATACAGAGACCATCAACTGCTTTTATTTCCTCACACTTTTACAATTTCGCTTGTCTCAAACAAAAACCTTTCCATTACCACACCATTGTTTTAGCCTCAAACAAACGTGTTAAAGATGGTGAACTATGCCTGTGCAGTCTTCTTCTGAAGAGGATAATGTAAAGCTAAACTTACCATAACATGTTGTTTGTGTCTCTACCTCTGAGTTTAGCTGTACCAACCTGCAGGTGAACAGATTAGGCTACTGTAAAACGTTGAGTTGAACGAGATATCGACAGCTCAGCAAACAATGTGAACACAAATCACCACAGACTCAAAACTATTATGTTATTATTAGCGGTGGCGGTTCTAGACCAATTTTACAGGGGGAGGGGTGGTAGTTATTCTTATGAGAGGGGCACAATAAACGCGGGTTAAAAAAGACAAAGACAGTTTAAAGTAATTGCGTAAAATAAATATGAAATTGGTATTTGTTCTGTACAGGTATTTATTACAGTAACTTTAAGTTACAGTTCTTTGTTTCAGTAGTACTTTTTTATATTTACAGTACTTGTTTAAGTTACTAAGTTACAATTAAATTAAATGACATAAACAGTATTTGCTGCAACACTGAATATAAGGCACTGAACAGTTTAATCTCTACTGTACATCCGGGTCTCTGCATCCCAGGCTGAGGGTTTCTCTTCTTTCAGATTACAGCAACAATATCCTGCGGTTTTGGGATTTTTAGTCTGTCAACGTCTAGGCTTGAATGTGACTTGAATTAAAAAGGGAACAGCCGCTGGTCGGAGATGACAAGTGTTGTTTTTTTTTCCTGCATGCACTGGCCCCTGTTGCCCCCCCCCAGCAAAACAGCATTTGTAAACTATGCTATTCGTAATCCCACAGCCTAAAGTATAAGAGGACACCTTTTTGATACTACATTTCTTGGTTTCTTATTTTTTAAGGTCACACAATATGCTAAATTAAAACACATCTTACCGATATTTATTTTATCTTGTATTTATTTGTATTACATTTGAAATTGAAGTTATCCAAAAGTAACATAAAGTAATCAGGTTACATTACTTTTATACTGTGATACTCAGATTTCTTTATATATTACTTTTAATATGACTTTTTTTTTTTTTTTTTACAGTTAACTAGTAATTGTAACGCATTACATTTTTAAAGTTATCCTTCCAACCCTAGCCACCACATAGCAAACAAAATGATCTCCTCTCTCTGTAGATATAGATGCCAGAACATTATAATACACTGAGGGCCGCATACAGAAAAACGTAGGAACGGCTGGGCCCCTCAGGTGAGGTATATTGCCTAATAAGTTAAGTTATAAATGTAGGTCAATTATGCTTGATACATGAATACGCTTTAAGAAAACAAACAGCATTCACAGATTTCCATAGGGTTTAATTTATGTTGTTATAAAAATGGTTGGCAACTCATTTCTTAAAGTTCAACATAAGTCAAGCACAAGTTGGGGCCATATTTCATTATACTTTTAGAATTTGCTGATGACCATTTCAAAATGGACAATGGGCCGCAGTTGGCCCATTGGCCCCATAGTTTGGACAGAGAGTAATGCGTAAAAAATGTCAACAATGGGTTTCAGAGGGCGGGACTTCAGATGTGTCAATCACGCTGCTCCAGCGACCAATCACAGTTTGAGGCTCCTTGTAAGTAAACATCGTTTATCTTTAACTTTCACTTTCGGCTCAGCGCTGACGGAGGGTATTGTATGCGAACTACGAAGGTAGATTGGAAATACTTTCTAGAATATTCTATTGTTTTAGTTGATTGATTGACGGATAACGTTATCTACATCTTTTAATAATTTACCAAATAATTGAAATCAAGCACATATCGTGTGCTTCGATCACATCAGAGATTACTTTCGTTTTCCTCTCACAATCTTCGTCTTTCGAGTTGAGCTTGTCAACACTTCAGGTAGCTTTGTATGACTTCAGTATTTACATTGGAATCCATGTGTTGAATCTGCCTGTCTGTTTTGTTTCCCTACAGGTGAAATCATGTCAGATTTACTGGAGAAAATAAAGGAGGAACACCGGGATGTTGCTAAAGTTCTGCAAGGTAAGTGGCCATCTTTATAGAGGGTGACTATTGAAAATAAACCATTAGCATAGTTATAGTACTATGTTTCAGTTTTAAAAGCATAGATAAAACAAACCGTGTTGTTTCAGAGGCAGATTTATGCACCGACTCTGACATCCGGTCACTGACTGGAGCAGAACTGCATCAGCTGTTTCCTGAACAAAAGGACCTCAGCTTTGAAATAATACACAAACAGGTGAGCTGAACAAAATTGTTACATTTTATTAAAGATGACAAAGATTAAAACGAATCACTAAATCATTATTTATTTTGAATAATATATTTTCTTATGTCTTAAGTCTGTTGGTCAGCTTCTAAGAGAAATGAAAGACATCTCAGGTGATTTCAAGGGTATGTGCAGCCTTTAACAATACTTTCACTTTCACATTGGCACACACTTGCCATTTTGTTTTGTGTACAATGATAGGAAATATAAGTAACTGTTAATATTGCAATCCAAATCCTTACAAGCACAACCCGATTCCTTCTCAGATGCTCTAACAGACAACGGGGTTTTGGTTGATAACCTCCCTATCCTGAAGGAGATGCAGACCCACATGAAGGATATGCAGAGTTTCCTTGATGGTCACATTTGTTCTCTGGCAAACATCCAGAATCAGCCAAACCAGGAATCAGTCACGAATGTGACGACGCCCCGCGATGATTACTGTCCTGAAGGAGCACACGGTGAATCTCACACTCTTCCACTTGATATCTTCGTACATGTTTCTATGAATCTTTATCAATAAAGACCAAACCACTTTCCTAAGGAGAGTTACACCCTTTCAAAACCACTGTCACTGTCACGGATTCCATGTGTTGAATCTGCCTGTCTGTTTTGTTTCCCTACAGGTGAAGTCATGTCAGATTCACTGCAGAAAATAAAGGAGGAACACCAGGATGTTGCTAAAGTTCTGCAAGGTAAGTGGCCATTTTATAGAGGGTGACTATTGACAATAAACCATTAGCATAGTTATAGTACTATTTTTCAGTTTTAAAGGTCCCATGTCATGGCCATTTCTACTGATCATAATTCCATTGTTGAGGTCTACTAGAATAGATTTACATTGTGCAATTTTCCAAACTCACATTGGTTTCTCATACAGCATCTCTGTATAGTATGTGTATTCACTCTCTGTCCTATAGCCTTGTTGGAGCTCCTGCCCCCCCCTCCCTGTGAGCCCATTGTGCTCTGATTAGTCAGCTCGCCCACTCTGTTCTGATGAGTCCACCACCGTAACAGCGGAACATCAGTGATTATGTGTTACAATGGCGTTTGTTAGCAACCAGAAAATGACACCAGTAATGACAAACGGATGAGAATGCTGCGTGGGGTCTGGGTGCCGTGTTGGCGGGACGTTGCGAGGAGCGGACAGTGTGAGCTGAGTTCATTTCCTGCTTGCTGCGTTGGATCTGCGAGACATCGCGAATGGACGCGGGAAGGGGGGGTTGCTGAGGGGGCTGCAGCACCCCCATCTGCGAGGCTCCACTAGCACCCCCCCCCCCCCCCCCCCCCCCCCCACATACACACACCCCCAAAAGCAGCTCACCAACAGTGTAAGCACGCCACAGTTTCACCGCTGCGAGGCTCCACTAGCACACACACACCCCCCAGCGCGTCACGGTTTCGCCGCTGAGAGAGTGTGTGTGTGTGTGTGAGAAGCTCCACGGATGGGTCCATTTGGATATGAGCACGTCACTGTACCCAGGAAGAAAAAGAGAAATCTCCAACGAGGCGTTCTGGGGCAGCATAGACAGGTCTGTGTTAGAGTTTTACTCGCTACAGGGTGTACTTTGAGGGTTTGTGACTCTGCAGACCGTTTACATGCATAAAAACCTTCATAACACACAAGGGGACGGGTAATAACTGGAAAAGCATGACATGGGACCTTTAAAAGCAGAGATACAATAAACCGTGTTGTTTCAGAGGCAGATTTATGCAGCGACTCAGACATCCGGTCACTGACATCCAAACTGAGGAGGGGGATCTTTGAAATGATACAAAATCAGGTGAGCTTTCAAACTAAAATGTGAGATTTAATAGAGGCTACATAGAAACTAGGCCTTAATTAAGTCATTCAATATTTCTGTTATATAACATTTTTGTTTCAGAAGCCCGTTAAACAGCCCCCCCCCACAGGGGTGAATAACGGCATCCCTTCCAGGGGTATGTACAGCCTACACAGGCGTCCGCAGCTCATAGCCAAAGTGGGCGTGGGAGCGAGCGAGAGAGATAAATGCAATTTATGTAAACAAATTATTTCCAATGCACACTTTTATAATTATTGGGATGAACAGGTTTGAAATCATTTCAATGTATACTATAGGACAGTAAACCAAAAATATAGTTTAAAACTGGAGAGATAAAAAAATATGCATAAATAAATGTTAACTCGGTAAAATAAGATATGAATGAACAACAAAAATAAAATAAGTTACATTTATTTTGTATTGGCTATGATAGGTTATTGGTTATGTTCACATACTTATTTGGTTATTAAAATGTAAACCGATCTTTTTCATATGGGTGTTTAGAGTTGTACCCCCTACATCTAATCAATAGTAATTGTGTGCTTAAAGTGCACCAGATTGAAGAATTTTACTTTAAAATGTTCAACATTTCTTCCCGGGGGTGCATACTCCCGGACCCCCCCTAGAGGATGTGATGTACACCCCCCTATTAAAACATGTTCATACAATACTGAATACATTTGAAGCCTTTTTGATGTATATTACCTATGTCAATAAGTTTCTGTTTTTGTAGTGTATTGGTCTTTTGTAGAGATTTTTCGTTTATTCTTTATATATTCTGTTGTGTATTCCTTGGATACTTTTATCTTTTTCTATTCTACGATTTTCTGGCAGGGGGGGGGGCCAGCTAAAATCTCGCCTAGGGCAGCAAATTGGTCAGAACCGGCCCCGCAAATGACTAATACGCATGCCAAATGTGTGTTACTGTGAAGTTGACATTTTAAAATGTTACGTTTGTAAAGTATCCTTCTGTTTCCCTCTTATTCCCGCAGATAATCAGCCACAAATGCGAAAGGAGGTGAGATAACCTAATATTGAAAAAGCACACTTATTAGGCGCATTCACACCGCAGTACTTTTCCCACAAAGGTTCATCAGAACTTAGTTCATGAGAACTCTTTAGTTCTCATGAACTAAGTACCGATCGCGTTCACACCGGAATAAGTTCCTGGGGAAGGATTAGGCAAATGAAGCCGCTGACGTCACTTCTTCTTCTTCTGCTTTGGGTTTACTGGCAGGCCGCAAACAACTTCACGGCGTATACTGCCACCCGAAGTCCCCGGCCGGAAGTCCCCGGAGTTGGGGACTGGCTTCAGTAGAAGCTGCTGGGACTCCCAGCAGCTTCTACTGAAGCCTTCCGAGTAAATCGCCAGAACGCCGACACCTCCTCATCTCCACCGCTCCCATGTTTTCTTTTGTGTTGTCATAAGTTAGTATCTCAGCGTTTGTGCGTTGGGCTAATGCTAATGCTAATAACAGTGGCGAGCCGTGACTTTTATACCTAGGCCCTCTGACCCCCCCCCTCCCTTCCCTCGAAAAAAAAAAAGAAGAGTTATTACGTCACAGCGTATACTTCAGCGGAATATCAAAACAGCGGCCCGGGGTGCAAAACGCATCAATGACAGCGACCCTCTATCACACAAAACAACACCATTTATATAAACACCTATCATGACAGGGCACCCACAGCCAAGTCACAATTACAAATGAATTGCGTCGGCACAGCGGCCCACATTGAAAATGACTTAGGCTTACCTTTGATGATCAAATCACTTAAACACAAAGTCCATCCTCCTGTCCTTTTGGATGAAGCACTTGATGGCGGGGTCATGCAGCTGATCCTTTGCCACTCCAATGTATCATTGTAACTCAATCTTGAAAATGGCTCGGTTAATAATTTCGCAACGATGTCATCACTATCACTGAAGTGAGCCATCATGAACAAACTTATGCTAATCATAAATCTATCGATCATAAATCTATCGATTAGATTTATGATTAGAAAATAATAAAAGTAGGGTAGACATGTGGATATTATCCGACTGAACAAAACATGCATTTATCTAACAGGTTCGTTCCACAGACCTTATTTCGAACTATTTTCCAAAATCCTATGGAGAAATCCCATTGCTTTTCTGTCGAGGGAACCCGAGCGCAGCTTACTTCCGGGTTTTAGGACGCGTCACTCCACCACATGTATAAACCTCACAGCAGGCGGAACTTGTCATAAAGTCCGCAAAAATAAAGCCCACCCATTTAGAGGGAAGATATGATTGGTCAATTGTACTGTCATTTGACATTACTCTCTCATTGAGTTACTATAGCTGGCCCTCTGTGAATGTACAGAGGGACCAACAAGCTCTCCCGTCTTCACAGTAACTCGCAGAGACGGCATTTAACCCTTCACATTCCAACAGTAACGGGCCGTCTCCACGGCAGCGTTAAAAAAATCTTGGAGGTGGGCGTATCTGAGGCTTGGGGATTTTTTTGCGATCAACCAATCACATGAATCTCCCGCCCGCGACATATGAAGCCAAAAAGCCCGAAGTAAACTGGATATAAACTCCCCAAAACAGGCGAAAACATACCACTGTCTCTGCCACCTCCCTCCATGCCTGGCTCCTCCGGTTTATATCCCGGTAGGTCTGGTCATAAAGCACCGGGTGATTGATTCGCTACCGCTAATTTCTCCTCCATGTTTTGGAATATGAGGAAATGACCTGCGGTCTGTCTCTCCCAGCATACACGCCGTTTGATTGGCTAGAGCTTGAACTGTCAGATTTGCGTACACGGGATTTGATTGGCTGACGCTTCCTCCTCAGCTTCAAAAGTTGAACATTGTTCAACTTTGGATCTTGAAAATCCTGAGAATCTCCGCTCGCCTGCCCACAATGCATTTCGGCGAAAGCGAAAAAAAGTGACGTCACCCCATTCAAAGTGAATGGGCAGAAGCGTTTCAAGATTTTTTAACGCTGCCGTGGAGACGGCCCGTAACTGAACAGGCAGATTCGAAGGATTTATTTATTTGGAAATGTTATTTTAAATACAATTAAATCAAGTTATTTCGGTAAAACTAATGAAAAATGTAACAACAACAAAATATAAAAAATAATATTTAAAAGAAAATGTTTTTTTTTTTAATGTTTTCAAATATTATTTTTTAGAATATCTTAAGCCCTCACAGAGGGCCTAGAGGGCCCTGACGGCTCGCCACTGGCTAATAATGCTAATGCGAGGATAATAAAATGGCGGCTTTACAAAACTTTTTGGGAGTTTTACGGGGCGTGGTTTGCATTCCGCCCAGCCAATCAGAAATAGGAACCTTTTTCTCCCACGAAAGTACCTGCTCTCTAGCAGGGACGGAAAAGGGGGTAAAAAAGGTTCTGATGAACACATTTTAGTTCCAGCTCTTTTTGGTGTGAACTATATCGGAACTAAAGTGGGAAAAGTACTGCGGTGTGAACACGCCTAATGTTAAAATGCATGCGTCAGGGTTTTTAGTTAGCCTTTGTAAAAAAGACACAAAACATACTTATTATCCTATTAACATCTAGAATAGTAGCATTGTAATACTGTTAGGGTAAGATTCAAACTAGTTAAGAATAGTAAAGGTAAAAAGTAAAATTAAAATGGGACTAGATATCTTCTTACATTTCTGACATGGTAATATTGTGTAAGTGTCTGTCGTAGCAACTTAAAATCAGCTGCTGTCTAGAGTAAAAGATGAGGCAAATATGCAATGAAACATAATATTGATATAAAGTATTTTGAGATCTTCATTTTAATGCTTGCAAGCATGACACCTCCAGGACAGAGAGTGCCCTGTTATGTTCTGTTACAGCCACTCTTAGGTGCTTGCCCCACGGGAACGCATACGGCAAAACGCATAGGATTAACGCAATCGCAATCGCAAAAAAACTTCTGTCCACACGCAATATACACCGGATAGTGTCCGTTCACACGAGACAGCTCCGTTTAGCTCCAACCGCTGGAAAAAGCTGCAGTACATATGCCGAGCCTGTACGTGGCGCTGTAACTTCCTCCACAAAAGCAGCGAAGAAGCATGGTCGTCATGGTTGCCCTTCTGTTTATTCACCGTGGTGGGGGCCGAGGGAACCGGGCAGAGTTTTTCGCCGGTCAACGTGTGTAAAAGTTTAAATCTTCCGGACAAAATTATAAAAGTGCCGGTCAAAGGTCTTATTTGTTATTTATTAAGCTTTAAAACAAATGAATAACGACTCTATATAATAATAAAATACACGGAGCCTGTCCTCTCTTTTTCCTCTCTTCTGACAGCGTCAGTGTCTGTCTCATGCAGCAGCTGATCCAGTAATGAGTGACCCGACAGTAAAAATAAACATATTTATAACTAGTGTAGGTAGTTTGAGAGGTAATTAAAATAGCTAAGGGTGATTATCTGACTTGAAGTGTGTGTTTTGCTCCCGCTGCATCACAGCGGGAGGAGCTGCGTGTCTCCGTCCTGTCAGATTAGACTTCACTCGCGTTTATGTCCATATCGAGATAAAGATAAATAATCTGAATTCAGTGTGCAGTTTACTTTTGCGGGGGTGAGCAGCAGAGGTGGGGGGAGGCAGGGCTATTGCGTCATCATTATCACAAAATGATCGTATAGAGGCGATCACACGGAGCCATATGACCCCCCAGAGCGCTCTGTTCCCAGATCTATCCACCTTTGGACCCGTTATCGTTTGCGGGGTCCGTTTCTATCGTGTAGTTACGGCCTCGTGTGGCAAAAAGGGCTATACGCAAGAGAAATATGCGGATACAACTATACCATCCTAAACCCCATGCATAAACAAGAAAACAGCATTAAATTAGAAGTCTCTAATGTAGTGACCACAATGCATGAAAAGCTTTTTTTTTAAAGAACGTTGTAAAATGTGAATTATAAACAAACTGTAATAACACTGCAATGAAACTATTTAGGAGTTGTAGGTCCTCAGCGATCGTGTACAGCTTTTTGGCTTTAGCGATGAGAAGAGACACTGTATACGATGCCTCAGTGCTTTGGATGATGCTGTGGAGGCTTTTCGCATCATCTCTTGCGAGGATCTGTACTCAGCAAGTTTTCTCTTGAAAAACTCCGGTGGCTTACCAACATGACACAGGTGTTTGGTGCTGAGATGTCTCTGGAGGTGCGCTGGTTTCATCGAGCTGTTGGCTAGTTCTCATTCATAACACTTCGTTCGATGTCTCACTATGGGATGCGCCTCCCCGCGTATGCCTCAGAAGCATCAATCTCATTACGCCAATCCTGATTGGCTGGTGATCTTGACGACCACGTCAGGGAATCCACCCACCCTTTAAGTAGCTTGCGCTACGACGCAGCGTCATTCAAACACCTCTTCTCGCTTCGGAGCACATCTCTAAATTATCAGTAGCCTGGCTAGCTTAACTGTCCATAGACTGAACCACTCTAAGCTAACTTTCGGTTGCCGGACGCTTGCCGGCTACACTTGCTTCGCATAGATTAGAATATTAACACACCAGTTAATACTCGATTCTGCCCCGCCGTTTTTTAACGGTAAGGTTTTTGATTATTGAACAGTAACATACCAGTTATTGTTTCGTCCCTCCAAGTCGGCACTCCGGCTATCGAGGATGGACCCTTCTCTCCCTCACACCAGAGGAGACGGAGGCTCTGAGGCTCGACTTTGCGGCTGCGGGTATAAAATATCGAGCACGGACTCACATCAGGTCTGCTCGTCCTGCCTTGGGCTGGAACATGCCCGGAAAGCTATCGACGCCCCCGGTTCGTGCGGACACTGTGCCCGCTTCACCGTCAAGAGCCTCCGCTGACGACTAGCACGCCAAGCTAGCCTGTCGGGACGAGACCCTTTCATGTCTAGCGATATGCCGGCCGGCAACCGAGACATGGGGGAAGCCACCACGGAGGCTGAGCCGTGCGCTGAGGCTGAGACTTGCGCTGAGGCTAGCTGGGGCTCCTAGCTGGACCTCACCGTGGCTCCGCCCGTGGAGGACGTCTTGGAGTTGGACTATATGGAGGATGACGACGAGGGTACCTCGGAGTTTCTCATATCCGACTCAGACGAGGATGAGGATGATATATTCGTTTCATCCGCTCAGGCTGCCAAGCCTGATGCTGTGTCTGCCCCTCTGGGCGAAAGCATACCAGCTTCGCCCCGTCTCAGCATGGATTTGCAAGCCGTGTGCCAACGCGCTGCATCCAGGCTGGACATCCCCTGGCCTGAAGTAGTGAAGGAGACCACCAGATCTCGCTACGAAGGGAAGAATTTGCCCCAGGCTGCGAGGATGGCAAGACAGCTTCTCCCAGTTTTTCCGGAGCTGTTGGACGAGGTGTTTGTCTCGTGGAGGGACCACCCGTTCAGCAGTAAGTCCCCGATCCAAGGAGCTTCCTCTCTGGATTTCGAGGGCATGGAGAAACTCGGCTTGCTTCGCATGCCTCCCATGGAGCCGCTAGTTGCAGCCCACCTCCAACCGCGGCTGTCTTCGGCGTCCAATAGGAGCCCCACACTGCCGGCAAAAGCGGATCGTTTTCAGTCAGCAATGACCGAACGGGCTTACAAAGCGGCGGCTTTGTCTGTCAGGGCGCTCAACGTCTCGTCAATGCTGACTGCAGAGCTGTGCGAGGACATGGTGAATAAACCTGAGCCTGCTGTGTGGGACGAGATTACCGCGATCACGGACATTTGCCTCCGCGTGCAGCGCTGTGCAGTCCAAGCCACGGGTAAATCACTTGGGATCATGGAAGTGCAGGAGAGAGCCAGGTGGCTTAACCTGACGAACCTACCAGACAGGGAGAAAGAGGAAATTTTGGACATGCCAATTGTCCCCGAAGGCATATTCGGCACCGCTCTGGCTTCGATGCAGCAGCGGTGTGAGGCCAAAAACAGAGAAGACGAGGCTCTCCAGCTCTGTCTTCCCCAGAAGGTCCAGCCGCCGCCTCCGACGGCCCCGCGACAGACCTTCGCTCAGGCTGCCTCGCGACCCTCCCAATTTAAGATCCCGAAACGGCCAAAGCCACATCCCGCCCCGGTTCAAAACCCGCCCAGGCATGAGGCGAGGACGAACTGGCCAAGGAAGTCCCCAGCCCCGACAGCAGGTGCACCGGCTCAGCCGGCCCAGACTTTCGGTCATCAAGCGAGGAAGAAGAAGAGAGCAGCCTGACAGCCTTCCCTCCTCTCCTCGGTGGAAGAGCTGGAAGTTCCCCATTCTCCAGCTCCACCTGTTTTGCGCTGGACTGTGCTTCCGGAGGCCACCCATGCCCCCGACTCCCCGTCGCCTCGTGTGATGTCCAAACGACATCCGGTTCGCGCCATGAGGAAGGTGGACTTTATGTTGGAGACAGCAGATTCTGCTGCCCGTTTAAGTCACACAAGCACATGTCCACGTTCTTTAATGAAGCATATTTCACTGTCGTTTCCAGGTTTGAAGCCAAGGGCGCAGTCAGAAATAATGATAAGAAAAATAATAAGCTGTCGCCCCCCTCAGCAAGCGGTAACCGAGTCTGTCAATGCAGATCACCTCGCGCATGCGCAGTGTCGGCCGAGGTTGTCAGTCAGGGGTACGATCGTGTTCAGACACTAGAGGGCCCCATAACACAACTAATAAAGGCACAGAGAGCCGACAGCAGGGCAGAGGCTACTTCTCCTCTCACTCTCATGAGCGAGAGGTGGAAAGCCCTCACAAGCTCAGCTTGGGTGTTGAGGACGATATCGCGGGGCTACAGGCTCCAATTCGCTGTCACTCCCCCTCACTTCTCGGGCATTGTGCATTCACAAGCCCGGGGAGAGTCGGCCCGTATTCTAGAGCAGGAGATTTTCTCGCTGTTAGAAAAAAAAAGAGGCCATAACTATAGTGCCCCCCAAATAGTGGCTTTTATTCCAGGTATTTCCTCGTCCCCAAACGGGGAGGGAACGGAATTCGCCCTATCCTGGATTTAAGGGCTCTGAACAAATACCTCAGAAAATACAAGTTCAGGATGCTCACTCACGCACCTCTGCTGCGTCTCATGCGTCAGGGCGATTGGTTCACATCAATCGACCTGAAAGTCGCGTATTTTCACATCCCGATATATTATCCACACAGGAAATATCTGAGGTTCGCTTTTCAAGGTGTCTGTTACGAGTACAGAGTGCTTCCCTTCGGCCTGTCTCTCAGTCCACGGGTGTTTGTACGATGTACGGAGGCAGCAATCGCCCCGTTAAGACAGCACGGCATTCGTCTGGCAACCTATTTAGACGACTGGCTCCTTCTTGTACAGTCGGAGCAGGAGGCTATTACGCAGACGAATATCCTCGTGAAACACCTGCTCGACCTGGGTTTCGTAATAAACACAGAAAAGAGCATGTTGTCCCCAGCTCAGACTGTACTCTTCCTGGGTTTATGCCTAAATTCAGTGTCCTTCACAGCCCGCTTGTCAGCGGAGAGAGTGAAAGCCTTCAGGGCTTGCCTCGCTCATTTCCGGCCACGCAAATATGCTCTCTTCAGATCATGTCTGCGGTTGCTGGGGCTCATGGCGTCAGCCATCCTGGTGGTACAACTGGGCCGCTTACACATGAGGGATTTTTAGCGCTGGGTAGCTGCCCTCAGACTGGCCCCGTGCGTCATGGCGCACGGAGAGTGATGGTCACTGTGGAATGTGTAATGGCACTGCGCCACTGGCTGCACCCGGCTTTCCTAGTACGGGGTGTGCCTATGGGTACTGTCCTATCGCGGAAAGTGGTCACCACAGACGCATGTCTGACGGGCTGGGGAGGTATATATACGAAGGTCGACCTGTGAGGGGTCTCTGGAGCAGAGATCTCCAACGGTCACATATAAACTATCTGGAGCTTTTAGCGGTGTTTCTCACCCTAAAACGCTTTCTGCCTTTTCTCAAAGGACATCATGTCCTCGTGAGGACAGACAACACGACCACAATATCGTATATAAACCGTCAAGGGGGTTTGCGTTCTCTCCAGTTACACATGCTGGCATGCAAACTGATACTATGGAGCTGCGGCCGTCTCCTTTCTCTGAGAGCAACGCACGTACCGGGGGTGATGAACCTCGGAGCGGATCTGTTGTCCAGAGGTGCACCACTATATGCAGATTGGACTCTGCATCCAACAATTGTGAGTCAGTTGTGGATACGTTACGGCCGAGCCGCGGTGGATCTGTTCGCGTCAGAAGAAAACGCTCAGTGTCAGCTGTTCTTTTCAATGCGCTGTCTAGACGCACTGTTAGGCGTGAACGCGCTCGCGCACGCTTGGCCGCCGGTCCTTCTGTACGCGTTCCCACCCCTGGCTCTAATACCTCCGACTCTGGCCAGAGTGAGAGAGCATCGCCACACGCTGATCCTGATAGCTCCGCACTGGCCTGCAATGTATTGGCTGGCGGAGATATATCAGCTGCTGTGCGTGCAGCCGACATACTGTCTCAGGCGGGGGGGACGATTTTTCACCCACATCCGGAACGCTTGGCACTATGGGCCTGGCCGTGAGTGGTATAATTTGAGTACAGTGGGGCTTCCTCAGAAGGTGATAAACACTATTCAGAGTGCAAGGGCTTCCTCCACCAGGTCTCTTTATGACTGTAAGTGGAGGGTGTTTGAGGAGTGGTGCCTCCAAAAGGGACACGTCTCTTTTCAATGTCCTGTCGGTGTGATTTTGTCATTTCTGCAGGACTTGATTGATAAACACAGAGCTTTCTCTATGATTAAAGTGTACCTGGCTGCTATTGCTGCATGCCATGTGGGTTTTGAGGGAAAGACGGCTAGCCAACATCCCTTGGTCTGCCGTTTTATGAAAGGGGCTCGCAGGCTCCTCCCTGTTTCTAGGTCACTGGTGCCCTTATGGGACTTGGCAGTGGTTTTAGATGGGCTCACTCGACCTCCATTTGAACCCCTGGAAGAAGTTGACATGAAACACCTGTCACTGAAGACAGTGTTGTTGCTGGCTATGGCATCCGCCAAGCGAGTCAGCGACATTCATGCGCTCTCTGTACATCCTTCATGCACTCAGTTTCCCCCGGGGCAAGCAAGAGTGTTGCTGAAGCCTAACCCTGCTTTTGTGCACAAGGTGGTTGGCTCATGCACCCCCATTGACCTTGCAGCATTTTCTTTACCGTTATGTTCTTCTGAAGAACAGCGGCCGAATTTGCTGTGTCCAGTTCGTGCCTTGCACATCTATATGGACAGGTCTAAAGAGTCTCATGCAGTGACCAACTCTTTGTATCCTGGGCTAACCCTCATAAGGGCAAGCCCGTTACCAGGCAACGACTCTCCCACTGGATTGTGGAAGCAACAGCTCTGGCTTATACGAGTCAGGGTTTGCAGGCACCAACGGGCCTGCGTGCTCATTCTACTCGTGGCCTAGCTACGTCCTGGGCTTTGTTTAAAGGGGACCTATCATGCAAAATGCACTTTTGTACGTCTTTTATACATGAATATGTGTCCTCGGTGTCAGAAAACACAACCCTCTCTATTTTCCTCCATACGCAAATCTCTAAAAAAGGGGCTGCAACGGATCTGATAAAAACTGATCCAGATTTGAACACTGTCCTGACGTCCGGACGGTGGCGCTACGGCTATTGGGCCAACTCCACCAATCAGGAGGAGACAGACACGGCCATTGCCGTTCGAAAGCGCTGGAGATGCTGTAGTACATATGCCAGGCCAGTAGATGGTGCTGTTCTCACAGAATCTGCCCTTGCAAACACAGAGCTAAAAAATGTCAAATTGAGCAAAATGAGGCATGGCTAAAATGCATGTATAAATATGCCTTATATAGGTATGGTCCTATACTATATTATTCAAATATAGCATGATAGGTCCACTTTAAGGGTGTTTCCATCCAGGACATTTGTGCGGCAGCAAGCTGGTCTTCACTGCTCACTTTTGTCCGTTTTTTACAGATTGGATGTCTCTGCTCCATGTGTGGCCCATGCAGTGCTGGGCCCCGTGTTGGAACAGAGTTCTACCAGTTGAGTACTGATTTTTGGTGATTTTCGAGATAAGCAAGTCTAGCACTACGGGAGTCTCAATATCCCATAGTGAGACATTGACACGAAGTGTTATGAATGAGAACTATAGGTTACTAGCGTAACCCCAGTTCTCAGAGTAACATGAAGTGAGATGTCTCACCAGACAGCCCTTCTTGCTGAGGCGAAGCGAGAAGAGGTGCTTATTTTGAATGACGCTGCGTCGTAGCGCAAGCTACTTAAAGGGTGGGTGGATTCCCTGACGTGGTCGTCAAGATCACCAGCCAATCAGGATTGGCGTAATGAGATTGATGCTTCTGAGGCATACGCGGGGAGGCGCATCCCATAGTGAGACATCTCACTTCATGTTCACTTTCATGTCCACGTTCCCTGCTGTAGTGCTGCTACGTTTTTAACCACGATTCCATTTCAATGTCTATTTGTTATGTAAGGGATATCATGCAGATCAAGATCCCTCCGCTACGCGTCGGGATCCTGATCTGCCTGTCGGGTGTTCTTTTACCCATAATGACCACCTCGCTGCACATTATCCCGCTTATTACATGGCCACATTCTCAACAAAGTAACGATATGACCCCCAATATTAATTGAAATGCTTTTATGGATTTAGAAAATTATTGTATTGATTTAAATTGACATGCATCCGCTAAGAAAAATAGTCCGTTGTTACCGTTTGAAAAACGTAGCAACGGCAGGAAGGCGGAGCTTTTTGATTACAGATTTGAAAACATCGTTGCTTGCTTTAAAAGTAGCACAATTCATTATGTCAAACCTTGGAAAGTATATAGATATCCCTGTCCTAATGCCAAAGTAACTGGCAACTGAATATGTTTTGCTTTGAATATGTCTGGACCGCTGCGTGAAAAGGAGGGTTTCTGCCCGTTACTTCTCTGCTGTTTTCTTGTCGCTCTTGTCTTGTCAGTTCGAAAAGCAAACTGCAGCCAAACTGTATACAGTTAAATCGTACGGACTTCTTTGTGCAGATGTGAGCCTCCTTAACAACGGTCAATAAGTCCTTGACAGCGGTCTGTCTGTTCTGGATTAACAACGTGTCACGTGTTCTGAATTGACCAATCAGAATCGAGTATTCAACTAAGCCATGTAATAAAATCTAATATTGCAACTGGCTTCCCGCTCGGCGTGGTTCCGGGCTAGAGCCTGATTTAGCTCTGGTTCTTCCGGTTTCCACCGCAGCGGAGCCAGCTTTCAGTACCGAAACCCGGTTCTTAGCTGTCCCCACTTGGCTGCCCAGCAATAACCAATACTTCACGCTTACGTCGGAGGGGGGCGAAATTAACCTGAGCAATAACAGTTAATGGCGAGTACGGCAAGTTGTAACAAGCAGTAGCGCAGAGCAAAGTGACTAGAACGTGACCACACACTTATAAAAACAGAGAACAACCAGTTAAGCACCAGAAAAGCACAAGAACGGATCTTGAACCCTTGGTGGTTCTAGGAATATTTTATATAAAATTGTGTTTTCTATTTAACTTATTGTACTATGATTATTTTTGTAATCATGCATGGTATTTTTTTAATTAACCTTTTTTTTTTTTTTTTTATATCTCACGTACCCCCTGCAGTACCCCAACGTACCCCCAGGGGTCCGCGTACCCCCATTTGAGAATCACTGGCTTCGACAACTTCTGAGTCATTATTTCCTGACATCTGAATTTTGTTTCTACGTTGTTATTAAATGTATGATTTCACACCAAGATCAATTATTGAGCAAGTGACAGTGATTTAATGTAAAAAAAAAAACGACATTTCCAAGTCATCATTGGTGACCATCTTGAACATTTCCGCCATCTTTTGAGTGGGATGATTTTTGAGGGGAAAGCGGGCTTTTTCAAAAGAGTAAACTCAAAGGAGTTTGTTTGTTTTGAGTACTTGCATCCACTTTTGGACTATGTATTAATATATTTAATTATCTGCAGCAGGTATTATATCCACATAGCTATTATTATTAATCAAAAACCTTAATGTGTAAATATATTTGATTTTGTCCACATAGCCCAGCCCTAATCCATTCTAGTAAGTTTCATCATTTTGTGTTTGTGTGAAATTGTTTCTGTTGTTTTCAGGACGGGCAGTATGAGTTGAACAGCCAGCCAACCGGCCTCTGCGTGATCATAAACAACGCACATTTTTGGAATGGTGACGTGAGACATGGAACCGATATAGATGCGGGTATGTTACTGAGTTGACAGATTAATATTATCATCCCGGTTTTGCCTGTTGAAGCCTAACTAGGTTTTATTTCCCTGCAGAAAGCTTGGCAGAGGTGTTCAGCTGGCTGGGGTTCAGAGTGCTGATGTGTAAAGACCAAACCAAGGACCATATGGAGCGAGCGCTGGTATGCTTTGCTTCTCAGTGCAACCTTTCTCAGCTGCAGGAGCTCAATGTCAAGGAGTGGACTCACAGCGGATTCACCGATCTTCTAGAGGCTCCTCAGCATGGCGATGCCTTCATCTGCTGTGTTCTCAGTCATGGAAACAAGGGCAACGTATCGGGGATTGATGGGCAGCTCCTCCCTATCAAACAAATAAGGAGAACCTTCATGGCAACTCAATCTCCCCTCATTGCCAAGCCCAAAGTGTTCCTGATCCAGGCCTGCCAGGGGCAGCAGATGCTGGCTGATGACTCTGACTCGACATCCATCCCTGAGGAAGCAGATTTTCTTTTTCATTATGCCACTGTTGAAGATCATAATGCTATAAGAGAAAAATTTAAGGGGAGCTGGTTCATCCAATCTGTCTGTAAGCAGCTAGAAGTGGGCTGTCTGAGGTAAATGTCAAACTCAACATTAATTATATAGTTATTGAAATATCCGAAAGATTTTGTAGATCTAAATCTGATGATAAAATCGTTAACATGTATATTTTACCCTTGACTTTATGTGACCATCATGTGATAACATGTTTTTCTACCCCTCATATTTTTTTAGGAATGAAGAAATTCAAGTCATACTCCGCCGCGTGAACAATGAAGTAGCCGAGAAAGGGCAGATGCCCGAAATTAGGCATACCCTGAGGAAGGGTCTTGTGTTGACTCCACATCGCAACTCAGGTAGGGGGTTTTCTTAAAATGCATTCTATCTTTTGTATTATTCTTAATCTCTCTATTTTTCTAATCATCACTTTGAATAATTGTATTTTATATTGTCACAGATTTTGGTTGCAGAATAAATCTGTCTTTATACCCAAAGAATGATGATCACTGGTTGGTCCATGTTTTGGTAACGGGGGGTAGGGGGGGTGCACATAAGATTTCTCAAGTTATTATTTTTCACTGGAACTTTCTACAAACAGAAGCCCTAAATGCCGGACTCTGGTGACATTTGCACACCTAAAAATAGGATAATAATGATAAATGATATTTTTACTCCATCCTCAACACAAGTATGCATAAAAGTGTTCATAAAGTCACCTTTAAAACAAAAATCTATTTACTATTATGTCTTAGGTAAATAAATTCAAACATGACCAGTAGCCTACAAAACTAGTACATTTATATGAAAAAAAAAAAACCTTAAGTAACTGAGTGATGAGTTGAAAATCAATTACCGTTATTTTTAAAGTTTCCTGGACACATGGAGGATTTTAGAACGGATCCAACCAACACATGGATGAATAGGCGGTCGCCTACAGATGTAGCAGCTTATTTTGGACAGTTTGAAACACGAGGGCCGTGGTCGGCCCGTGATCGGCTCGTGATTTGCCCGCGATAAGAGACAGCCTCCATTCTGACTTGAGACCGCCCCTGTGATAAATAAATGTAATTATTGTGAAGCCAGCTGCAATGGATCATTGATCCACCAGGGGGTGCAGTGGGGTTCCACACTGGAGCTCATGTGAAATCAACTTCGATACAGTACGCTGGATGTACAGTATGTCTGGTACTACTGTATAGCGGATCTTTGTTAAGATCCATATGTCACGGATAGGATCATAGTCTGTGCTAAATAAGAGACATGTAATCATTTACAAAACATCACCATGTTGTTATTTAACAAAATAATGTTGTTTAGTCGGAAAAAACGAACGAGAGGAAATGCAGCCGGCTCTCGATTTTTAATCCTAATTTAATCATCATCTTCACCACGATCATTTATGTTTATGTTTGCCGAATTGACATGAAATCACTGACAAATATGAATATACTGTATTCAACTTCATTAAAACGTTATTAACGTGCCTAAACTCAGTAATTCACTAAAAATATTTATATTTTAATGGAGCCTTGTCAGGCAGGTCAGGATCCCGACGCGTATCCCTGGGTGTTATTTTTCCCCATAATGACCAAGTCGCTGCAAATTATCCCGCTTATTACATGGCCACATTCTCAACAAAGTAACGACATGACTCCCAATATTAATTGAAATGCTTTTCTGGATTTAGAAAATGTTTTTATTGATTTAAAAAATAGTTGTATGTATTGATTTAAATTGACATGCATCCGCTAAGAAAAATAGTCCGTTGTTACCGGTTTTAAACAGTCTGAATGCTGTGTGTTTACACACCTAATGGCCCATCAGCCACAGCTCTCTCCCACCCCCCTGATCTTTCTTCTCCAGCAGTTAAGTTAACTGTAGGTTACTCTGAGTGACAAGCTTACAGTTAGTGAAGTAACATTTTTTTTTTGTGAGTCACGACCTGGCTGTTTCATTCAAACATATCGCTCCAAATGCTACTGTTTCCACTCGGACTTCAATACAGCTACACCATTGTTTGGTTTCCATGGTAGCACGTCTCTTTAGTAGCGCGCACTCCTTTCCTGTAAATTACAGGTCCAGCCAGGCAAAACAGTGCACTTCTCTTTCCCGCACTACTGTGACAGACCATGGGGCTGGGTCAGCCACTAACATATTCATATTGCTCTTCTCAAAAAGAGAAATATGAACGTTAGTTTTTAACTGAAATGATCAAATAAAGTCAAAATGTCACAGTGTTTACAAACATTGACCATACCGTTCACCAGCCCCCACCCCCCTGCCTACTGTAGGCCTATGTTGAGTATACTCTTTGTTTAAAACTAATTGGCCATCAGAATGTGTGTGTCCCAACCCCCTCCCTGTGATATCTCTTCTCCAGCAGTCTGTAGGTTTGTGTTCGCATATTTATGCTGTCGCAGTTCCTAAATGACACGTTTACACCTTAAAACGATGTTTAAAACGAAAAGTAAACGTTCAGGGTTTTTATTAATGGTAATGGCAGACTGTGAGTTGTTTAGTGGTAGCTCATATAGTCTTGATTCTTGTGGTTAAACTTTTCGCTCCGTATTTGATGGTAGTGGTGTCGAAATTAATTCGTCACTTCCTTTTCAGTTTTTTTTTTTTTTTAATCTTTTTTTTTTGTTATTATTGTTACGTCCTGTCTGTGTACACGTGCTTTAAAATGTATTGTTTAATTCTACATATTTGTCATATAATAATCAAAATATATGTTTACATAGTCTTTGTCAGCATATTTTTGCCACGTTATGCACCCCTTGCTATCTTACATAATAAAAGTGTCACATTCATGAAACTTGCTCCATTCATTGGTACTAGTCCTACAACTATACCCTAAAACAGTGGTCGCCAACAAGTCACCACAACCACCACAACCAGAGTGTGGTGCGGGTAGATCGCGGACCGTTAAAAAAAAAGTAACAAAAGAAAGAAAAATAAAATAAAAATAATAATGTTTGAAAAATAAGTTTTTAGATGTAAACCTATCATCCACCACCCCGTTTGCAGGTGCCACTTGATTGACGTATATTTTCGACACCTCAATAATATAATACATTAACCGTGCTTTACGTGAACCATATCATGACACAAGAGAGGACGGCAGGACTGCAATTTCCCGTGTTCAGTGAATGCAACAGAGGCATGACACCAGACCAATCAGAGAGTTGCATGGAAATACACGTGTGCTTGTGTCATTCAAGCTTGGCTCTGTGTGTGTGTGGCAATAGCGCATTTAGTGTGAGAGAGAGAGAGAGAGAGGGAGAGGGAGAGAGAGAGAGAGAGGGAGAGAGAGGGAGGGAGAGAGGGAGAGAGAGGGACCGGTGCCAGCGGGGACCGTGATGTTAGCATCTGGTTAGCTAGCTGCACTAACGGACATAAGGAGCTGTTTCCACAACAAGCTGGAGGAGAGTCCTCTCCTCTCAGACTGAGGGGCTCAGGTGAGCTAAAGGACTCTCTGAGTGTTTAGATATAGTTCACTTTAGTCTAAGTTATCTCAGTGGGTCTCAAACGGTTTTGTCACAAATTATTCAAAAGATTATTTCCGCGGCACACCTTCATATGATCATTATAGTTATACAAACAATAAGAGAAAAAATGAAAAACAGGTATGAAATACTATATGGCAGTAAAACAAGAATACAGTTTAAAAGGGGAGTGATTTGTAAAATATACATAAAGAAAAAGAAAATCTGTTTACAGTTCTGTTTCATATGGGTGCTGAGAGAGGTATCCATAGATCTCTTCATGTTGCTCTCAAAGTGCACCAGATTGATGCTTTTAACTTCAATATTAAAAAATATATATTCCCGGCAGTGTTGCCCACATGTAAATGAATGGCATTGCCTATATGCATTTGAAAATAAATAGTACCCCCCTCTGAGTGACTATCTGTTGACTTCACATCTTGTCACAAACCAGGGGACTTTACTTCCTGATCTTTGTAATACAAAATAATTTATCTGTGTACGTGTTTTACTGAACGAGCATACTGTACTGTGATCTGCATGCACTTATCAAACATTTAATTAAAGTAGTGAAAACAAATAGTGAGGGGGTCCAAAATCAGCCAACGTGCTTTGTTTTTAATGTTCATCACTATAATAATGATTACATTAAGTACATTATTCAAAAGTTTACATTAACTTTGGATAATAACACGGGAGAAACGGATCCTCTCTTTTCCTCTCTCCCTCTCTCTCTCTCCTGACAGCCCGTCAGTTTCTCATGCAGCTCGCCAAACAGTGGGCGGAAATAATAATAATATTAATTATTTCACACAAAAAGGTTATGACAATATATGACTATTGACGTACAAATAACACTGTCAATTGTGTAAAATAAGAGGATTAGATTACAACTTGTATTTAGAAATACTCTGTTGTAATTATTGATGCATAAATGTGTTCATCCAATCAATGTGGCATCTGCTATAATGGGGTTAATGTATGATATTACTTAATAATACAATACACTATATAATATATGATATGATAATTACATTTTAATTTGATTCATTTCTTATTTCATAGTTTCTCATCATTATTATGAAAGCACCCATTGTTTTAAATAATGGTCGGAATGTGACCTGTGAGCCTTCTGAATTACCGTGGGATAGCACATTCTAAACTAAAATGTTCAATCAATAAAGTAACATCTTATCTTATCTTATCTTAATAATATCTTCATATTAATAATAATAATAAATCATACAGTATGTGTCCGAAAGGGAGCAGGAGGAAGCAAACACAAAAATATACAAAAAATATACTGCATATTAAAGCAAACGATTGTAAAGGTAAAAGTATGAGCATCAAATCAAGTTTTATTTATATAGCACATTTTTAAACGATTTTTGGTCGAGCCAAAGTGCTGTACATATAATAAAAATACCCTACAGTAAAGACACTTTACAGCAAATACAACAGCACAGTTTGTTCAGAATATCAGTATGAGAAAACGACACCCTCTGTCCTTAGACCCTCACATCGTACAAGGAAAAACTTCCAGAGAAAAACCCACAGTTTAAAGGGGAAAATGGGAGAAACCTCGGGGAGAGCAACAGAGGAGGGATCCCTCTCCCAGGATGGACAGAAGTGCAATAGATGCCGTGTGTAAATCGAAGAGATAATACATTTTACAGCGTAGGTAGACCGCATGACAAATAAAGAAGTGTAATGTAAACATTTACATTATTATTATGATTATTTAATATATAAAGACTATATATTATTGAATTACAAGATTAGATATACTTTATTTGATCTAAAATATTGATGTGTTCAAATGCTCTTCTAAACAAAACTGAAAGTCCATGAAAAGTTGTCTTTCTGTATTTGTGAATGAAGCGCCATCTCCTGGTTAAATCCTGAAATTGAAAATCTGGCAATGCCCTCTTGGAAAATAGTGGGAGGGTTAACATTCCCAGATGCTGGTCTTAGGCAGGTAGCAGGCAGGTAGCAGGCAGGAAGCTGTAAGCTGGAGTCTGAAATAAGCTGCTACATCTGTAGGGCGCCAGATCTGGGGGGGAAAAAAACATTTTTTACTGTTGTCGCTCATCCTAATTTTCGGCCTTGATGCAACAATATTCATAATTAAGTAAATGTAACACCCTTTTCACCCCGGTTACACTTTTCATTTGCCCTGTACGATGGGCACATTTTTACTGCAACTGATTCTAAAGTTTTGTTTCCCAAAGTGTATGTTATGTGTGATGAAGATATACTTAATACTTTCTATAAACCGCCGTTACAGTACGTGCATCGCCGCAGGATTTCCGCCCCGTGTAGAATGTGTTTTCAGGATCAATAAAGGAAATCCAACATTCAGAGTTAATTTATAAATAGACTGACTAAACCCTGTGTCTACAGGGGCTGCTTACAAATAGGGAAACTAGTGTGTACAAACAAAGATTGGGGTGCAATACAGTTTTATTTCTATTTGAAAAAATAAAACTACTTTTAAATACAAGGTGACGCCCATTGGAAACAGTAAAGTAAAGATCATTTTCTTAGCCTATTCAATTCATAATATTCATTATTTAAAGGAAAATTGCAAATGTATATTCTTCATAAAGATCATGTCAAACTAATTTAAACCAAAAAATCATCCTCATTAATTAAGTTATAAATAAGAGTTATTTTACCATTAAAGCCATTTCAGATATTTGACACTAGGGGGAGTTACTTGTCAGAAATGTGTTCTAGGCGGTCTATTTAGTCTAAATTATGTTCCCCTTAATTTTCCCAAAAGTAGAAATGGGTCGGGGTTCTTATGGGTTAAATTAAAGTAATAGTGTTATGTTCTCAGCAATCTGACTGTATCCATCCAAGCTTTACTGGAAGTAGATCGCAAACTTTTGAGTGTGAATGAATCTGACTAATTGATGTTGCTGTTTTTCTCATCAGAAGAGCGCTCCAAGGTTGTGAAGAAACGGAAAGGTGAGTCATAGATGGATAATTAGAAAATCAGCAGTTCAAATATAACACAATGCACATGACTTCAGACTAAGTTAACCCATTTTTTGGAACTGCATAACAAAACATATTATTTTATTCATGTGTTATGTTCTCTCAAGTTATGTAAGTACATGAATCTGTTTCATAGTCACATTCATTTTCCTCTCTACAGGTAAATTGGTGTACCAGATGGTTGTTAGCGGGACAACCTTTGGTGCACATGATCAGCTGATGGGTAAAGTGAAGAAGAACGTTAAGAATCTTGTTCAAAGCAACAGCGACGACTATGACGTCACTATTGTCTTCTGCCCCGTCGTTTCTTGCATGGGGCCAGATGTTGAGTCAGCCCTGAGAGATGTTAAAGGTAAGGGAACATTTGTTTCAGCCGGTTCATACTGAATGGAAATGGCTTATACATTTGAATGAACATATCATTTTTTTGTCCAAGCAAAGTTAGTTTACCAACATGTATACGTGTATATATTTGTATTTAGGATTAAACAAAAAAGCTACATGATTTAATAATAATGTATCTTCTCTTACAGTAGAATTGCTTTCCACATCAAACCTTACATAAAGAGCTTTAATATAAAAATGTCCTTCTTGATTATCTAATTTGTCCTTCTCTCTTTTTGTGTCCTCAGGTGATAAACCTGTCATTCTGGTTTTGATGCACCACGCATATGAGGTCAAGTTCATTCCAAATGTGCAACAAGGAGCTAACGTTCAGCTGCAAGTCAACGTTTTCTTCCACGAGACAAAACATGGACTGCTCCACTGTAGAGAAAATGGAGCTGTTGTTTGCGAGATAACAAAATATTTAAAAGAGATCCCCATTCCAAATGCCCAGGTTGTGGCTGCTGCAGTGGCGGAGCTGGGGGGTGGCTGGGAGTGGCCATCCTGGCCACCCCGTTGGCCACACCAAACACCCTCAAATCAGGTGAGCTTTCAAACTAAAATGTGAGATTTAATAGAGGCTACATAGAAACTAGGCCTTAATTAAGTCATTCAATATTTCTGTAATATAACATTTTTGTTTCAGAAGCCCGTTAAACAGCCCCCCCCCACAGGGGTGAATAACGGCATCCCTTCCAGGGGTATGTACAGCCTTTTAACATCCCTTTCACTTTCACATTTGGCACATACTTGCTATTTTGGTACGGTGAAAAGCCCTGGAAATGCTTGTCACTGAACTTTGAGTTTAGAGTATGTCATCCCAGACTTTGGCCTACTGGGTAAAGGGTAAACATCTGTCCACCTTAGCAAACATATGTGCTCAGTTAATCAAATCTATGTGGTTTATTTTTTTGCCAGTCATTTAATTATGCTATTTCCTTGACATTGTCTTTGACACACGGAAATACCCTATCCATGGTTGGTCTAATGTATAAGTAGAACACTTTGAGCTTATAACCCAAAATGAATGTCCCTTTTGGAGTTGATGTTGAAATGTTTCTTCTTCAAGAATTTTCTCATGTCAATGTTTGTTCATGTTTACAACAGCAGAGTTTTTTCAAATTCTACATGACTGGTAGAAAGTTTGGAATCATTTGTTTTATTGAAAAATCCCCAAAATTATAATTCAGAAACAAATGTATTATTTATATTCAGGGATGCAAACTTGTCACCTTTCGGCGAAATTCGCCGTTTTGAATCCAAAATAGGTCGTTTGTGTGATTCATGTAGATCTGCAATAAAAATATTTTTGGGGTATGGGGGGGGTCTGGGACCCGGAGTAATCTGCGGCCGCGAGCTGTCATGACACGCATGGTGTTCTTTTTTTATATATTATAATGAAGCGCGAGCTGTGTGCTCGAGTCTTCCTGCCTGTCGGCTCTGCTCATGGATGTATAATAAGGCTCTGCTGCTCCGGGATGAGGGTCTAGCTTCAGCAGCTACATTACCTACGGTGCGTTCGTTAATATTAACTGTGCGGTCCGGAGTCACTGTGGCACCGCTGGTGAACAGCTGTTCGAACGGGCCATTCAGGTGTTCAGAGCAGAGCTCCCTGTCGGAGCGGCAGAGCGTGATGTGCACTGAAAAGTTTTTCTGTCGCAATATTATTTAAGGAATCGTTGAGCTAGCTAACTAGCATACATTGTCACTATCTGCTAACGTTAGCTTTAGCCTTCGTTTTCAAATAGTTTTTTTCATAGTCTATAAACGGAGGTGGTATAAGTATAGATCTTGTACTTGAGTAAAAGTAGAAGCACTCAGATCTTGTACTAGAGTAAAAGTAGAAGTACTCAGGTCTTGTACTTGAGTAAAAGTAGAAGTACCAGAGTGTAGGAATACTCTGTTACAGTAAAAGTCCTGCATTCAAAATGTTCCTCAAGTAAAAGTAGAAAAGTATTCTCATCAAAATATAGTTAAAGTAGCAACAGTAAAAGTAGTCATTGTGCAGATTGGTCCATTTCAGAATAATATATATGATATGTTTTATAATGATTGATCATTAAAGTGTTCTCAAAGCTGGTAAAGGTGCAGCTAGTTTGAATGACTTTGTATACTGCAGGGTAGCTTGTGAATTTACTCCAGGTGGAACTAAAGTCTGATTTAACACTTGATTATATTTCACATCATTCATCCACATCTGTGAAGTAACTAAAGCTATTAAATACATGTAGTGGAGTAAAAGTACACTATTTACCTCTGAACTGTAGAGGAGAAGAAGAACAAAGTAGCAAAACATTGAAATACTTAAATAAAGTACAAGTATCTCAAAATTGTACTCAAGTATAGTACTTGAGTTTATGAACTTAGTTACTTTACACCACTGGCTATAAAGATAGAAAGACTAAGCCTTGCACAGAGGCATGAAAATACATTTTCAAAATACTCAACAGTCCTGCCAAAATTATAAACTGACTGCTACACAATTAAAATAAATGCTTTTATACATTTCTATTAGATGTGACTCTAACTGGCGTCTCTGTTATTATTAACTGCTTTAGTTGTTCTGACTGCTAAAATCCTGTTATTCCTCATTTTAAAGCCGATATTCCGTGGGGTTGGGGGGCTCGGATCCTTGTCACCTTTTTCATACCTGATGAGTTTGCATCCCTGTATATTGAAATAGCAAAAGAAAAACAATTAAATGAGTACATCTTCTACAAAGCTGATGGTCTCAGAGTTTACCTGACAAGGGAGATAACTGTTTGTTACCACATTTCCCTCCAAAGACCCTTCGATTTTAAATTGTTTATCAGTTCAGAAGAGCGTATGTGACAGTCAAGTCATTTTTAGCTACAACCGGATATTTGGGGAAATTGTTCCTCGTTGGGTCTACTGTGGTCAAATGAAATAGGGATAAACTGTGATTTGTTTGTCCATAGCATTTTCAGTTCATGTTCACTGATGATGTTATACTGAGTGCTAACCTGTAAGACTAAGCATCTATTTCTGTTGTGAGAAACAGTGTTAGTTCTTCATGGAAAACATGACTTTTTTGGAAACACTTAATAAAAAAAAGGATCTGTGTGTAAAGCATACTCTCTCCAACCTTAGAGTAAAGTAATATAAAGTAGTCCTCTCAGCCATTTCACTGTGTCCAATCAAGTTTTAATGGAAGGAAATCACAAACTTTTGAATGATATTGTGAATGAACCTGACTAATTAATGTTGCTGTTTTTTCTCATCAGAAGAGCGCTCCAAGGTTGTGAATAAACGGAAAGGTGAGTCATAGTTGGATAGTTAGAAACTCAGATGTTCAAATTTGTTTTTACGATTATTTTGGAACTGCATAGCAAAACACATCATTTTATTCTAGAGTAGGTTCTCTCAAGTTATGTTTGTGTATTAATCTCTTTGATATTTACATCCATTTTCCTCCCAACAGCCAAATTGGTGTACCAGATGGTTGTTACCGGAACAACCTTTGGTGCACATGATCAGCTGACGGAGAAAGTGAAGAATGAAGTAAAGAATCAGTTTGATCTTGTTCAAAGCAACAGCAACGACTACGACGTCACTATTGTCTTCTGCCCCATCGTTTCTCGCATGGGGCCAGATGTTGAGTCAGCCATGAGAGATGTTAAAGGTAAGGGAACATTTGTTTCAGCCTGTTCATACTGAATGGAAATGGCTTATACATTTGTATTCACATAAAGGTTCTTTCTTACTTATTTAAGCATAGTCAGGTTATCAAAATATTGATGTATTTATTAAGGAATATGCAGTATATTGATATTTATGATTAACCCTTAGATGCACGAATGACTGGACCCTACACTCTTCCATAAGTGGGTCAAAAAGGACCCGTATTAGAATAATATGTGTTTTTATGCCATTTTTGTCATTTTGGTTAAGAAAAATCCCTTGTATAATATTTTGTATTATATTTTGGTTCACACTAGAAATATTTTATATTTAATTGTTCACTATTTATAATTTTAGACATTCTTTTTACATTTTGAAAAAAAACGAAATTCCATAGAAAATGCATGCGGGTAATTTTTGACCCACTTATGGAAGCTTGGGGTAGTAATACAAAAACTACAATTTCTTAAAATGTAAATTTAAAATTTGAATGGCATGATATCCAAAACATGTTTTTTGAGGAATAGCTGGAATATGAAATGATAAAAAATGTATTTACAAAGATACTCTAAGAAAACCACCTCACCGGTTCAAAAAAGACCCAATTATGCATCTAAGGGTTAAACAAATAAACTACATGTTTTGATTATAATTTATAATTTCTTAGGATTGCTTTCCACACCAAACCTTACATTAGAGCTTTAATCTCTAATCTCTAACTCCCTAATTATGTCATTTATCCTCCTCTTTTTGTGTCCTCAGGCGATAAACCTGTCATTCTGGTTTTGATGCACCACGCATATGAGACCAAGTTCATTCCAAATGTGCAACAAGGAGCTAACGTTCAGCTGCAAGTCAACGTTTTCTTCCACGAGACGAAACATGGATTACTCAACTGTGGAGAAAATGGAGCTGTTGTTTGCGAGATAACAAAATATTTAAAAGAGATCCCCATTCCAAATGCCCAGGTTGTGGCTGCTGCAGTGGCGGACCCGGGGTGGCTGGCAGTTACAGGGGGGTTATGTTGGGATTTGATATATGGGGTGGGGTGTCTGTTAAAAGGTGTGACGGTGGGGGGGGGGAGGGGGTGTAGAGAGTTAGACGCTCGTGAATTGTCAACGGGGGGGGGGGGGGGCGTTCTGTGATTCTCCAGAACTCACAGCTGGCCAGCGTCCCGACTCTCCCGACGGCCAATCCGTGCCTCCCCTGCCTCACCTGACTGCACGTCGCTGACACACACCGCTGCAAACTCTCTGCACGGAGGAGCCGCGGAGGAAGAGACACACGTTCACTAAGCCGAAAAAAATATATCCGGTCACAGTGATCTGCTATTTTAAAGTAAATTCAACACATATCGACGCTAAATATAGCATATATTAAGAACGAGAAAGTGTTAACATATATATCGTTTTTTGTAAACATATGACAAATGTGCGAGGGTGATGACATCAGAGCATCGTCCTATGTGCCGGGGCTTAGCCCCGGACAGCCCCGGCCCAATTTAACCCCTGCTGGTGGCCACACCAAACACCCTCACCACGGGGCCCCAAACAATTTTAGAACATTAAGAAAAAAATGTTTAAGTAACCTTTCATCAACCAAGTCAAGCAGTCAAAATATGATTTATCAGACAGTTTTGATTTTACTCTTCTACCATAATCTGAAAACTTAATTGTATTCTCCTTTTTGAGAAGAGAGGTTGGCTACTAATTTGTAGTCCAACTATTTATATCTCTGTGTAATATTTCTCCAGTTGCTACTGTGGTTTCTCTATAACTGTATTATGACATGAATGTAAAGGAAGTGATTAAAGACTGCAACAAAGCTTAGTCATTTGCCAAAAGATTACCTTTCGAATACATACATCCACCAGAAATGTAATTATTTTTTAAAATATTAGAATAAAATGAGCAGCACAGTATATTTGGTTTTCATGCATGAATGTTAATTCTTGCTGCAATTCATTCTAAAGATTTGTTTCCCAGAGTTTATGTGTGAAGACGATATACTTAATACTTTCTATAAACTCGTTACAGCAGGTGCAATCACTTTGTCTGAAGTCCTTTTTAGATATTGTTTATATGACATAACATCCTGAAGCTGGAACATGTATCTTTTTGACGTAAATAGTTCAAGAATAGTGTTGACCCAAATGAATAATACACTCTGATAATTTAAAAAAACCTATAGGAATCCAACAAACATTATAAGGTTTTTGGATTAATTTACATTCATTGTACTGTATCTTAAATGTAACCTCATTGTTATGGCAGGAAAATTGAATCGCAATCAGTTTTAGAAGTAAGTTTTATTTTAACCTCTACTATATATTGAAGCTTATTAAAGCCTTGATATATTTGATATGGATATTCACGTGGTTGGTGGACACTAAGTCAAATGCAGCCATCAAAACTGAGCATCCAATAATGTAAGTCACATACGGAGGAGCAGTCATGAAATAAAAATGTCAAATAAATGATTGGATTCTAAGGCTTTTGTTCATGAAATGAGAATTGTTTTATTTCTGTTGATGTAGTCTAATACATGCTGAACATCCGATACTATCATCTTAGAGTTAAACACATAACTACTGATATTTTGTGAGTAGTATAAGGAAGACCCCAATGAAATGCCAGCTTCTTTAACTTGCAGTTGTTAGGCCATCAACTAATAAAAAAACGTTTTTGTTATTCAAGAATATCTATATAAAAGTCAATCAGGAGGAATACATTAGGGGTTTCTCGCATGGGGCCAGATGTTGAGTCAGCCCTGAGAGATGTTGAAGGTAAGGGAACTTTTGTTTCAGCCGGTTCATACTGAATGGAAATGGCTTATACATTTGAATGAACATATAGGTTAACTCTTACTTGTGTAAGCAAAGTTAGGTTACCAAAATATTTATGTATTTATTAAGGAATATACCTATATTGATATTTATAATTAAACAAAAAAGCTACATGTTTTGATGATCATGTATCGTCTGCGTCTCTTAGAATTGCTTTTCACACCAAACCTTACATTAGAGCTTCCTCCTTGATTATCTAATTTGTCCTCCTCTCTTTTTGTGTCCTCAGGTGATAAACCTGTCATTCTGGTTTTGATGCACATGCATATGCCTCATTCACATGCATATGAGGCCAAGTTCATTCCAAAGGTGCAACCAGGGCTAACGTTCAGCTGCAAGTCAACGTTTTCTTCCACGAGACGAAACATGGATTCTGTGAAGAAAATACAGCTGCTGTTTGCAATATAAAAAAGTGTGCACCATTTCAAATGCCCTGGCTGTGGCTGCTGGAAATACTGGATCACTGGCAACAATAACACGAATGGCGGGAGCAGTCGTCTATTATTTATATGATTGGGTTAAGTAAAGCAACAAAGTGTAATGAACCACAACCAGCACAAGTCAAACATGTTGGATTTGACTTTCCTACCGATTGTGTAAAAATTATTTTATCCTCATTTGTAAAAAATGTAGCTACTGATTTGTGTTCTAATGATGTCCGTAATCATTTAAATCATTACATTGCATACCTTCTTCATCTAACTTGTGTTTTGGCAGTTTACATTTTTGTTTTATTGTGAGCTGCCACTGACATCAGACTTATCTTTTCAGAAAATGCTTTTCTCGTAATCAAATATCCAGTGTCCAGTTTATATTGTTGTTTCTGTTTATAATTAGATGTGAACTTACATTTGATTAAAGAGTGCCACAAAGTTCCTTAGGGGGCAAAAGGATGACCTTTGAATATCTATCTAGGCCAAATACTACAATTACTGCAAACATTAAAATAAAATTGATAAATTATGGCTAAATACATTATTGTGCATTTTTGCTGTACCTGATTCTAAAAATACTTATTACTTCAGATACAAATGCATTACGAGTGTAATCATATTGTCTGTAGTCTTTTTTTGATATAGTAAATATTTCTCTAGCTGTACTGAACTTGGAACATGTATTTTTACATGTTTTAACATTTAAGATTATTATTGATCAAAATGCACTGCAATTGAATAATAAACTCTGCTGATTATAAAAAAGAAAAATGTTAAACAAGAAACAGTTCCGTCATTACATATAATGATTAGTATATTATATGTCCAGACTAGCAGGTTACAGTTGTTAACAAATTATCTCAACTATATTACATTATTTAAGTTAATCTTTAATTAAAGGAAAATATTTTAACATGTCGAATTCCCCATGCTTTTATTCTGGAAAGAGAGAATCTATTTTGCTCTGAAAAGCCAGGCCGGAAGTGGAACATTGTTTACAAATAGAAGCTGCTTTCTGTTAGCGCGTGCTGTGAAGATAAATGTTTTTTTCCCGTTACATTTTTTGACTTTTCTTCTGACAAAAACGGCCACCAACGAGTTTTCTGCAGCATCACCACCATGGCAATTTATCAAAAAGTTATATTAGTTTAAACAATTACCTGCACAACAGTTAGCTTACAGTTAGCTCAAAGGTGTTCTGCAGCATGGCAATTTGATCCATTTCAGCAGGTGTTAGCTACAGGGAGGACAAGTCTGTCTCTACAGGCTACACGTCCTTCACTTTTCCGAGGACAGTTTAAGGTTAATATTCTCTGTTTTAGCAGCTAGGTTAGCTATTAGTTAGCTTTGACGTGTCTTCAAATACCCAGCTGTAAACGCCAGTAACATAAGCAGAAGTTTGTCTCGCGTGTGTGTCATGCTCCTCGGTCGCTTTCTGTTGAGCCCCTGCAGATCCACGTGTTCAAAAATAGTTTGTTTACATAGAGGTTTTACTGTCAATAAACCATCATCATCTCACAGACTGCATACCATCTCTAACAGCCACTATCGTACCGTCAACCCACTGAAGCCATCCATACACCGGTTTGGACTAAAGGTAATGAAATGGAAGTCATTAAGAGAAAAATAACTCATAAAGTCCTCACTTCAGATGCATTAAAGCTAAATATGATGATCTACTTATTTGATTCCTCTCTGTTTTAGGCTCATACCTGCCTTTATCAGTTAACAGTGTGTAATATGCAGCCAGCCAGTATATCCTATGGCAAAGACACCACTGTTATTGCCCCAGATGATGATGATGATGTGGAGGAAGAGCTTTGCCCGGGAACCTCCACAGTGTCAGGTGAGAATACCTGACGTGCTGACTGGGTTTGACTAAATGTAAGCAAGTAAGCACCTGTTGAACTTGATCAACTCAAAAAGACTCAACTTCACATTGTATCAAACGGATGAAGCCTTATGATTATTTGGTTTTCTTTCAGTTAATGGTGAAAACAGATTTGACAGTACAGTGACATCTGGTGGCTTGCAAAACTTAAAGCATCCATTTAAGCTTGGGGCTGATTTTAATACTTTCAATCTCATATTTGAGCTATAAAAATCCTAAAAGTCTGCATGCATGGTATTATCATATCTTTGATACGTCTCGTCTAGGTGTGATGCATTAAATGTTGGTGTTATTGTGCAATATGTACAGTCAAATAATTAATGCATTCATTGTCCAGGTTCAAATATTGTTGATGTGATTACAATTAATGTACTTTATTGCTGTAGTTAAGGCCAAGTCACCACTCTTAAGGCTTTATATGAGTGGACATGTGACAAAATGCTATGATCAATAGTTAATTCTTACTTTGATGACTTATACATTTGTATAATTAAAAAATGCTGCCATACTTAAGATGTGTTTTTTAGTGTTAAATAGTTTAATTGCAAAACTTTCCAAACTTTATAACTCGTTGAAGCACCTTGTGTCATCTGTCACATGGTGTATTTCACTTGACAAGCTTTGACATCATGTATTAAAACTCTACAAAATAGGCTTCTTTATCATGTCAAGTCAATTGTATTTACACAGCCAGATATCACAAATCACACTTTTGTATTATGGGGCTCTTCAATTTGATAGACACATCTGTTTCATGGCTGCTCATGGGTGAAATTAAAGTAAAAAAATATCTTTTAGTGTTCTATGCAGCATCTCAAGCTGGCCAGATGTGAAATATTGCAGTTGTTTATGTTGCTCTTTTTAGAATTGATCTATTATACCTTAATACAACTCATCCTCACAAAGGAATCTGCTACACTATCTTACTCTGTTTGAATATCAGCATGCCGGCTTCACTTCATTTAAGTGGCTTTTTCCACTTTGTCACTGGGCAACATTTGAAACGCTTGCATGACCAAATGAATATGTAGCTACAAAAAATATAAAACATTATATTCACAACAATGTATTGCTTTGCTTGTTTCTGATTTAAAAATATATTTGTTCCTCTAGCGGTCGTGACATGTTATTTTCATGTTTTAGCCAATTAAAGTTATAATATATTGCTTTTTCTTATAGTCAAGCATTTTACAAAAGTTTCAGAAAAGCACTCTGTATAGTTGTTGTTTTTTGGTGAGCCTAATTAATATGAACTGTTGTTGTATTGTGATTTATTTCTTTGCTATGGCAGCTCCAGATCCAGTAGGATCAAATGAGAAGAAGATGAAAAGGAAGAAGAGGAGGGAGAAGAGGAAATTAATAAACAGACACCTCAAGTCAGCTGAAACCTCGGACAATTATATGTCAGAGCTTCCGTTTTCTCTGACCAGCCCCACCACATGGAAAGAGCTTGGATGTGTGTATATTCTTGATGTGATGTTTATACTTATACAACTTAGAGTTATTTTTAATAGTACGCTTGCCCTTTCTCTCTAGTCTCCGGCCCAGCTTCAACTCAGAAGAAGAGAAAGAGGAAGAGAGGAGACATTGGAGGGCGAGTTGACAGCGAAGAGGACGCAGATAAGAAGAAAAAAAAGAAAGAGAGCGTGCGGCCCAACTACTTTATCTCCATCCCCATCACTAACACACAGGTGAGGTATAGAGGTTCTATTCACTTGCTTGTGTACTTTAAGGATCATACTTACGTTTGTGTGCATTGTATCCAATTATTTTTTTAAATTACAGTTTTTATTTATTAAAAATGTTTGCCACCTTACTGATCAACTTATTGATTATCCACTTTTTGTTTTATCATCCTTTTCCCAACATTCATGTTTGTTTGCAATTCACCCAACTGATCAGAAGACCTTCCAAAAACTATGTACTCTTCCATCAACATAACATATTTTTCACAAAAGATATACAACCTATAATATTATTCAATGTGATGGACTATCAGTAACTTAAGCACTTTAAAGTTAGTAAATTATTTTTGAACTACTTAAGTAATTGCAAATGTGTTGCTAAATAAATGTATTAAGCATTCAAAACTATTGTATGCTTTGAACAGTAGGCAGCAAATGAAAAAAAATAAGTGTAGTAAATTGGAAATGTAAAACAAACATAAGCAACTGGGATATTTAAGGAAAGTTCTCCTTTTGTAGAGAAGTCTTTAATCTCTTATCCTAAAATACTGTTGATTAATTTAGTGTTTGACACTTGGTCATGGTCAGTGTAGCCAAATCGGTAACTGCAGAAAATCTGTTACGGAAAAAACGTTCAAGATTATATTACCTGACAGATGATGACACTGAAATCTTAATGCTTATTGACAAAAAAACAACTCTGAATGAACTTAGACTTACCTCATGGTTATCTTTTATTGACGCCTCATCTGTGGTGTTGAACTGCAGAAGTTGCCTCTCTTTCAGTCTTCCTCCATACATCCAGAGGAGTGGAGGTAAAGAACATATAGGACTAGAATAGGTAACAAACAGACCCTGAATGTGACAGCATATGCCGGCTGCTGCTGATTGAACTTAAATCTATCCAATGACAGATCAGCTCAGCCGTGACCCAGGTCCAAGAGGCGGTACTTCAGCAGGAGCCCCGATTGGCCAGAGCCATGATCCCTGTCCCAACTCTCCACATCACGCTATTAGTCACTCATCTTGCCAGTCAGGAGCAAGTAGACCTGTGAGTGGATGCACACACAGACACACTAACACTCTGTAACGCACATAATGGCTTCATAATATTTATACACACTTACAAACCACTAAAGCTTTAGTCTAACTAAACATTTTGGGAAACGTTTAACATTTTTGTTGTAAAAAGCTATCAAACAGTCAATACATTCCAACCATTACACTTTTTCAAAGCAGAAATGCAGCACAGGTTTTTAGAAATGACAGTAATCATGTGTATGGAGGGTTTAAAGGACAGAAATGAAATGTGTGTAAAAATATAAATATATAATAACAAATATATAATGTTTAATTCAATGCTCTAATAATTCTGTAATTTATTGCTTAATGTCCACCATTTATAAATAAATCCCATATGAAATGACACATCACATATGTCACATATATGTTTTAAATAAATACATTAGAATAAGTGTGTAATTATTTAATACTTGTATTGATATGTATATATATATTATATATTTATAGTTTTTTTATACAGTATACACTAGACCAGTGCTTCTCAAAGTGTGGTCAGCGGACCACTGGTGGTCCGTGAGCGCCCCCTAGTGGTCCGTGAGTATATTGGTAACATTTCACATTTGAAATAAATAAATACATTTAAGTTTTCCGCTCTCTCGCGGGAATATCTCCGCAATGGAACGAGCTTAAGTTTCACTTTCAATTGCATGATATAGCCCAGCGCAACACCTTTGTCACACATGTTGCCACTTGTTTTTACCATTTTCACGCGATTTATAATCTGTTCTAGAAAAACTATGTGTTTTTTCTTTTTCGATTTCATGAAGCGTATTATCCATGCTGAAAGTAGATTTAGATGTTTTAGGAGTTAGATAGAGATTATTATCTAATATATGCATCCAATGAAGCATTGCATGAAGTCTGTTGATGAATCAGAGGCTGTTGTTGGGGCTGCAAAAACGTTTTTTTATTTTTGTTTTGTAGGCAGACCATGCAGGCCAGCCCGATGGTCACCAAGGTTCATGTTTTAATAGCATTTTTACAAAAAAAGCCCACGCGAGCCAAACATGTGAAAAATGGCTTGGACCTCAGAGAGTTAAACTCGGGCCTGCGACCTTAGTTTTACTGTATTTCGTTTTTAAAATCAACAGCGGAGGTTTGTGTATTTTGCATATCTCTCAGTAGCCAACGATCTGTGAGTCTGTTGGACATAAACTCCGTAATAAATGTAGTCTACATTTCATAAGAGGTGTAAAACCTGAGCATTTTAAATCGCATTTGAACGAAATGCTTATATAATCTGTAGTTGTATTTGTATTGTTGATTTAATGAGTGAACGAGGCGATACAGAGAAGGTTAAGCTGTCATAATTAGGCTGTAATTTGTTATATACTGTTGGAGTGGTAAGCAGGCCTATTGTTTTGCGATATTTGGTGAGTTAGGTGGTCCGCGAGTGTTTTTTTATTGGTTAAGTGGTCCTTTGCATGAAAAAGTTTGAGAAACACTGCACTAGACTGTTGTGTAAGATACAACACATTACCTCTGACAATATATCCAGTAATTTGCACAACATTTTTTTTTTTGAAAGCAGGGATCATGAGCTCTCAGTTGAATTGATCAGCTTTATGACGTGCACATACATCCTGCGCAGATTTAATTTTTCTTCATTGACTGATTGTTGAATAAAAATCCCTCTTTTGTCCTGGATTCTGCCTTTTCCTATTGCCCTGCCATGATATAACCAATAATACAGCTTTGAATACTTCTTCAATCGGACAGAGTACCACTCAAATCAGTTTAATGCTTGCAACCATATATTATCATTCAGTCTGTGATGCTGTGCATTGTTACCACATCAGAGAGACAAACAAGGCCTCGTGGTTGTTGTGGTCGGATGGAGAGTCCTGCACTGAATAATAACAAGCATGTAACGCTGCTTTTGTCTTTATCTCTCCCTCTCAGCACTTCCAGGGAAACTGCTTGATCGTGCTTTAAATGTTTAAGGGTTAGATTACGATAATGAGAAAAGCACTGCTGAAGGAGGACGGTCCCTGAGGCCAGAAAGTAATCTGAGGCTTTTATTCCAGTTAATAACCAGAGTAAAATGTCTCTCTTAAACCTCCTCAATATGATGTACATTTCATCCTATTCCATAAATGTGTCATGTAAATGGTCAAACAATAACACAGGAGACATTGCTAACCATCTAGTGTCGTCAATGAGGAAGAATACTACCAATTTGTATTATATTTTAAGTACACTTTTAGAAATATGTAAAATCATTTCCAACATTCAACACAAAAAAGTGCATTTTATATTCTTGATTTCTCATTCATTTAATATGTTCATGTTTTCAGCTCAATGCAGCTTGTGTGATGATACTGATGCTTAATCTTAAGTAGAAGATTGTGTCATTAGTAATCACTGGATTCTCTCGTTATGTAATATGAGCGGGAGGGAGAGAGGGGATTAAGTTGTGAACCGGTGTGTGTCAGCGTGTGTGTGTGTTAGTGTTTGTGTGTGTGCGGTGTTCATTCATGTGTTTATATTTTCTTACAGGGCCACAACCGTCCTGGCTGAGGCCGAGCCGTCATTGGCCGAGCTGCTGGGTGGGCGGGATCTGGTGCTGCCCTTCTCGGGGATCGGTCATTTCAGGAAGGAGGTGGTGTTTGTTGGGCTGGCCCCCGGACAACACAGACACACACTGGACAGTCTGGCAGGTTGGTGACAAACATTTGACTTTTCGCTCTTTTAAATGCGTCTGTCTGTCTGTTGAATCCCATTTTTGTGTCTCTTTGTGCTGTATTAATGTAAACATTTCTTTAGAAGATGTTAATGTGATACCGTACTTTCTCTTTACGGTCAACTGAGGAGCTCTGAAGATTTGTTGTCTTTCCTAATGACACTCAAATGGGGCGGATGCTTTCTGCTGTGGTCACAGATGAGACATCTTTAGGACATCATATGGTGTAATCTATAAAGGCTAACCCTCACACTCTCGCATTCAATATATTGTGGATTGACCTGAGGCACAGGAGAATTCTTTGACCTGCATTTATGCCCTGCACTACTCTTAATGTGTTAAAATATCGTTTAGGTTCATTAAAATAAAAACACAGCAAGAACATATTGGAAAAAAAATCCTGGAAGAGATATGCAGATTCTTTACTTAAGTAAAAGTATAAATAATATTGTCTTAAAGTACTACTAAAGTATCAAAAGTAAAGGTACAAACTCTTATTAAAGTGTTATATTGTGATTATCGTACAATATTATTTAATTCTGCTAATATCACTCACCTTTACACGCAAGAGTATTTAATTATTGTAGTTCATAATTGTGGAGCCAGTTATAGACACTTAATATAATACCTGGTAGATAAGTATTATAGTAGTGCATCATATCATATAAGCATGTTTATGGTTAATGTAACTAAAGCTGTCAAAGTAGTGGAGTCAAAAGTACAATATTTAAAATACCAGTATGTCAAAATAGTAAATAACATTCCACCACTGCTTAAAATGGTGTAAGTGGATTTGGTCAAATAATATGTTTTTTGGGTCATTTTCTGTGTGTGTGTATCTGGATAATGTTTTGACACAAGTGTGTACAGCTGTGCGTGTGATACGTCTTCATCTATCTTCTCACATTCGTCATTTTGCATCTGTACCAGTGTGGGGGGGTGTGTGTGTGGAAGCACTTGCATGTGTGTTTTTGTGTTGTGCCTTTGGCAACAACATTAAGCCAACATTTCTAAGAGGATTCTCACTCTATTGCTCATGCGACACCGACACACACACACGAATACACACACATTTATTTTAATATTAACTGCTCAGATCAGAGCAAATATTACATTTGGCATATTAGTGACGATCAAGCGAGTCAAATCCCTAAAGGCATTTCATCACAGGGCTTGATATGAATCGGAAAAGCAGTAGATTCATCTTTTAAAGAGATCGGAGAGATGGTTGAACGCAATTAACCCGGCTATCAGGGTTCAATTCATCTTGAAAAGTCACCTGATTGGAATTTTATGAAACATTTGTGTTTGCTTGACGAGGAAGTAGTGATGAGCTTTTAATGCCAAGTGACCAGAGAAAGGTAGGTGTGTTTCTTTTTGCTTGGAGGTAAACATGCAGCGTCAAAATGTCTAACTCGTGATCTACTCCATCAAACCTCTTAGCTGACATGAATACAGGCAGACCCTCCCTAATTAACCCAATCAAACTCAACCAAGCGTAACCCTCGAGTGATGGATCGCCTGCTGCAGCTCATGTGAAGTGTGTTGAAAATTATTAATAGGAAGAGTTTTGCTCGATTGGTCGTTTCATGTTGACATTTGGGTGCTGGCGTTTACAGCCTCAAATGAATTATGGCAGTAGTTGAGCTTTAAAAAGGAGCACAAACACCTGTGTATTCAATCAACAACTGTGTTAGCTATAGAATCAGACATTTGTTCCATGATAGAATGAACAAAATAAAAGATTACAAAAGAGATGTGGAATTTATTATATAATATACGAAGTAAAAGGTGCAATTAAAGATAAGATAAACAAACATAAGAATTAAAGTAAAACGTAAAATCAAAGATACAAAGTCAAGTGCCGGGATATTTAGTGCATGATGCTCGGAGGGAGGGGTAAACAGTCTGATAGCCACAGGCCTACACTCTTTATCAAACATAAAAGCGTTCAAAAGGAATGCTGCAAAGTGGTTCAAGATTTGTATTAATTCGTTGTTTTCCAAAGCTTTTATTTATTTATTCTTTTTATCATGAGTTCAAAACTTTACACCTTTTATACAAACAAAAGTAAGTCAAACATGTTACCAAAACAAAGAGGGGGATACAGTTTACAGCTAGTAATGTAGTTTCTATTGGCTTATCACTTTTATACTATAATAACATTATGTCAATCGCTTGATATGGGGCCGATGTCTTTATGTCAGAATCAGAATAGGAATACCTTTATTCGGCCCATAGAGGGGACATTTGCATTGTATTAAGTAAAGAGCCAAGATAGCTTAATATCAATCACTAAACATGCAGACAAATATTGAAGGTAAAACTAGAAATTACACAATTTACAAAATACACATGTCAAAACCTTATACATTTTTCCCGTTTTCTGTTTTTCACTCTTACAGAATAAGTCATTTTAGTTTTCTTTTTTTAGCCACCGTTTATTTTCCCAGGTATAAATTGAAACATTTCTTTGAGATTATACATCCTAATAAGGCTCTATTATTTGCGAATCTCCAGTATATATTTGCTTTATTCACCTCGGTATTTCCTCAACCGTGTTTGTTGACATTCGTTGTTTGCTTTTTATATAAGGAGTAATAAAGTAAAAAACTATTTCAATTTAGGTGAATTTGTTGAATCAAGTGCTCCACTATGATGCCATTCTCTTTAGGTTTGACATACAATGTAGTTCCAGCCTTACGGTTCATTAAGCTATGATGAAGTGTAGAAATAAGCCATGCTGTTGTTTGATGAAACACATTGACTTCTTCCACAGGAGTATTTCCCTCCGATTCCTCCCTTTTTAGTTTTTATTTATATTTCTGACGTGAAAAATGACACTGCAACTCCAGAAAATGACATCAGCGAGTCCATATGTTTGTATTGGAAAACTAAATAAGGATAAGGCAGGAAGTCAGACTGCAGTCTGCTCCCTCCACCCCATCATCGATTATATACTAACCTTTCTCTCCCTGTGGAGCTCCTCTTCTAAAAATACCCCCCTGGTTTCCCTGTAAACCTCATCAGTCGGTGTCAGTGTGTGTGTCTGTCCTTGCAGGTTATTTACTGCTAGTTTGTGTCCTTGTTTTGTATCTGTTTGGTCAAAGGATATGAAAGTAAAACGCTTCTTTGCCCATCTTCTGACTCTGCCATCTGTTTCTGTGCCCTCCAATTCTGGCTTTTACAAAAATCCATGAAAGGGATTTGAGAGGAATCGAGGTGGATGACGTACATCTTGCTCATGATCGGGCTCCGATCCATCTCATGACCTCTGTTACGTCTCTGCCGTTTATTGCTACATATTGAATTATGTCAACTGAAAGCCTCCTGCTTATAACACGTTTGGTGTCATGTGTTGCAGAGTTGTTGCAAAGCCGTTTTGAAGAGCAGGGTCTTCTGCAAGAAGGCAATCGCGGGTTTTCCCCCCACCTCACCATGATGAAGCTGTCCCGAGCATCGAAACTACGATCCCAGGTACACACACATTTATATAGTGTGGAGAGATGCTCAATATCTTAGCATACTATACAAGGCTATATTGACATGATTATGAGTCCAACATGCCTTTTACTGCTAATAATGGACTCCCCATCAACTTTCTCTTGAACATGATATCTCAGGAATACATTGAGTGAGTTTCTCATGTGTCTCATATTTGGTACATCTGTCCACTTGGACTCAAAAAGGAACTGATAAAATGTTGTGGTCAAAGGTGGAGGTCACTGTGACCTCATAAACATGGCCATAACTCTTTTAAAATAATGTATATGCTAATTTAGATCATTAAAAAAAGGATTAAAATGCACAAATATATATATATATATATATTTTGTAACTGTTATATTTACTTAATAAGTACTCAGACCTCACCTTTTAGTGTAAGGGAAGCTCCACATTGTGATGTCAAAAGCATCACTAAACTGGTGATTATGTCACAACACAAATTCAATATTTTTTTCCATAACAATGTCTGTATTTACATAACAAATAGTATACACATATCCAAACTAATTTGCACTGTCACAGCATGGTTTTTGTTTTAATGGATAATAACAACATGCAGTATATTCGCATCGAATGATTTACTCCAGTCATGCTTTTATACGCAGTCCAAAGTAACGAGCTCTCTTGACTGATTCAGAACAGTAGCTCAGTGGCTGGGAAATGTCCAGCCAAGCAACTGAATTCCTAGCTGTTGTAATACAAATCAACTAAATAATTCAATAGTTTATGAACCATTATATTAGGGTGTATTAGTGGAAGAAAACTCAGGAGTTAAAGAACAGTTTAATGTGATGGAGCTATTGAGGAAATAGAGTAGGATATAAATAAAGCTGAGGTGGAAGAGGACAGAAAGATGAGTACTGGTCAGGGGGAGAGACAGGAAGGACAGCATCCATCTTTTTCTTCCTTTGACACCTGATGACATCATATCCTGACTGGCGTCTGCTGGGCGGCATCCTTGTCTTCCCCTGTCAGCGTGTGAGTGTCTACATCTGTGTGTGTGTGTGTGAGAATATCCTAAAAGTGTGATAACTTTTCTTTCCGTCTCTCAGGGTATGAAACGTGTGGACCCAGCCCTCTACTCAAACTATACAAACAAGTACGTGCTGTTTTATTCAGATAACTGTTTCTTATTTCCGGCACTGTTTTATTCCATTGCTCCAGTCTGGATTCTCAATGATAACAGATCATTGGTTTAATTAATCATTTTTTTAAATAGCACATTTCAACACAAGACAATTCAAAATGCTTTACAAAAAACTTAAAAAGCATTAAAGCATAGTGCAACAGTAACACAGCCTTTAACAATACTTTCACTTTCACATTGGCACACACTTGCCATTTTGTTTTGTGTACAATGATAGGAATTGGCTTAGCGTCCGCAGCTCATAGCCAAAGTGGGCGTGGGAGCGAGCGAGAGAGATAAATGCAATTTATGTAAACAAATTATTTCCAATGCACACTTTTATAATTATTGGGATGAACAGGTTTGAAATCATTTCAATGTATACTATAGGACAGTAACCAAAAATATAGTTTAAAAACTGGAGAGATAAAAAAATATGCATAAATAAATGTTAACTAGGTAAAATAAGATATGAATGAACAACAAAAATAAAATAAGTTACATTTATTTTGTATTGGCTATGATAGGTTATTGGTTATGTTCACATACTTATTTGGTTATTAAAATGTAAACCAATCTTTTCATATGGGTGTTTAGAGTTGTACCCCCTACATCTAATCAATAGTAATTGTGTGCTTAAAGTGCACCAGATTGAAGCATTTTACTTTAAAATGTTCAACATTTCTTCCCGGGGGTGCATACTCCCGGACCCCCCTAGAGGATGTGATGTCCACCCCCCTATTAAAACATGTTCATACAATACTGAATACATTTGAAGCCTTTTTGATGTATATTACCTATGTCAATAAGTTTCTGTTTTTGTAGTGTATTGGTCTTTTGTAGAGATTTTTCGTTTATTCTTAATATATTCTGTTGTGTATTCCTTGGATACTTTTATTTTTTTCTACTGTACGATTTTCTAGGGCAGCAAATTGGTTAGAACCGGCCCCGCAAATGACTAATACGCATGCCAAATGTGTGTTACTGTGAAGTTGACATTTTAAAATGTTACGTTTGTAAAGTATCCTTCTGTTTCCCTCTTATTCCCGCAGATAATCAGCCACAAATGCGAAAGGAGGTGAGATAACCTAATATTGAAAAAGCACACTTATTAGGCGCATTCACACCGCAGTACTTTTCCCACAAAGGTTCATCAGAACTTAGTTCATGAGAACTCGTTAGTTCTCATGAACTAAGTACAGATCGCGTTCACACCGGCATAAGTTCCTGGGGAAGGATTAGGCAAATGAAGCCGCTGACGTCACTTCTTCTTCTGCTTTGGGTTTACTGGCAGGCCGCAAACAACTTCACGGCGTATACTGCCACCCGAAGTCCCCGGCCTGATAAAAACTGATCCAGATTTGATCAGATCCGTTCCAGCCCCTTTTTTAGAGATTTGGGTATGGAGGAAAATAGAGAGGGTTGTGTTTTCTGACACTTGGTGAGTTCCCTGGAACACCGGGGACACATATTCATGTATAAAAGACGTGCATTTTGCATGATAGGTCCCCTTTAAGCTTTAAAACAAATGAATAACGACTATATATAATAATAAAATACACAGAGCCTGTCCTCTCTTTTTCCTCTCTTCCGACAGCGTCAGTGTCTGTCTCATGCAGCAGCTGATCCAGTAATGAGTGACCCGGCCGACAGTAAAAAATAAACATATTTATAACTAGTTTAGGTAGTTTGAGAGGTAGGCTAATTGAAATAGCTAAGGGTGATGATCTGACTTGAAGTGTGTGTTTTGCTCCCGCTGCATCACAGAGGGAGGAGCTGCACGTCTCCGTCCTGTCAGATTAGACTTCACTCGCGTTTATGTCCATATCGAGATAAAGATAAATAATCTGAATTCAGTGTGCAGTTTACTTTTGCGGGGTTGAGCAGCAGAGGTGGGGGGTGGCAGGGCTATTGCGTCATCATTATCACAAAATGATCGTATAGAGGCGATCACACGGAGCCGTATGACCCCCCAGAGCGCTCCGTTTCCAGATCTATCCACCTTTGGACCCGTTATAGTTTGCGGGGTCCGTTTCTATCGTTTAGTTACGGCCTCGTGTGGCAAAAAGGGCTATACGCAAGAGAAATATGCGGATACAACCCGTTTTCGTCCTCGTGGGGCACCAGCCTTATAGGGAAACATTCAAAGATAACCCACATGACCTCACAACATCATGTGAGGCCAGGTGTTTGCCTCATGGCACAGCACTGTATGCTAAAACTCACACCCAAGGAACAATCGTAACTTCCTTCCACTCATCCTCTCTTCCTGTAGTGTCATAAAACCCCCTTCCAAAGACATCTGTTATCACACATCCGTTTACATGACATTCTCAGGATGCAGCACGACTTTGCGGCTGCGGGTATAAAATATCGAGCACGGACTCACACCAGGTCTGCCCGTCCTGCCTTGGGCTGGAACATGCCCGGAAAGCTATCGACGCCCCCGGTTCGTGCGGACACTGTGCCCGCTTCACCATCAAGAGCCTCCGCCGACGGCTAGCACGCCAAGCTAGCCTGTCGGGACGAGACCCTTTCATGTCTAGCGATATGCCGGCCGGCAACCGAGACATGGGGGAAGCCGCCACGGAGGCTGAGCCGTGCGCTGAGGCTGAGACTTGCGCTGAGGCTAGCTGGGGCTCCCAGCTGGACCTCACCGTGGCTCCGCCCGTGGAGGACGTCTTGGAGTTGGACTATATGGAGGATGACGACGAGGGTACCTCGAAAGCATACCAGCTTCGCCCCGTCTCAGCATGGATTTGTAAGCCGTGTGCCAACGCGCTGCATCCAGGCTGGACATCCCCTGGCCTGAAGTAGTGAAGGAGACCACCAGATCTCGCTACGAAGGGAAGAATTTTCCCCAGGCTGCGAGGATGGCAAGACAGCTTCTCCCAGTTTTTCCGGAGCTGTTGGACGAGGTGTCTGTCTCGTGGAGGGACCACCCGTTCAGCAGTAAGTCCCCGATCCAAGGAGCTTCCTCTCTGGATTTCGAGGGCATGGGGAAACTCGGCTTGCTTCGCATGCCTCCCATGGAGCCGCTAGTTGCAGCCCACCTCCAACCGCGGCTGTCTTCGGCGTCCAATAGGAGCCCCACACTGCCGGCAAAAGCGGATCGTTTTCAGTCAGCAATGACCGAACGGGCTTACAAAGCGGTGGCTTTGTCTGTAGGGCGCTCAACGTCTCGTCAATGCTGACTGCAGAGCTGTGCGAGGACATGGCGAATAAACCTGAGCCTGCTGTGTGGGACGAGATTACCGCGGTCACGGACATTTGCCTCCGCGTGCAGCGCTGTGCGGTCCAAGCCACGGGTAAATCACTTGGGATCATGGTAGTGCAGGAGAGAACCAGGTGGCTTAACCTGACGAACCTACCAGACAGGGAGAAAGAGGACATTTTGGACATGCCAATTGTCCCCGAAGGCATATTCGGCACCGCTCTGGCTTCGATGCAGCAGCGGTGTGAGGCCAAAAACAGAGAAGACAAGGCTCTCCAGCTCTGTCTTCCCCAGAAGGTCCAGCCGCCGCCTCTGACGGCCCCGCGACAGACCTTCGCTCAGGCTGCCTCGCGACCCTCCCAATTTAAGATCCCGAAACGGCCAAAGCCACATCCCGCCCCGGTTCAAAACCCGCCCAGGCATGAGGCGAGGACGAACTGGCCAAGGAGGTCCCCAGCCCCGACAGCAGGTGCACCGGCACAGCCGGCCCAGACTTTCGGTCATCAAGCGAGGAAGAAGAAGAGAGCGGCCTGACAGCCTTCCCTCCTCTCCTCGGTGGAAGAGCTGGAAGCAGTGTGCAAAATACGGGGGGGTCCGGGGTAGGGATGGGAACGATTAATCGAATATTTGAATATTCAAAATTATTCAGGTATTCTAATAATTATTCAGGTATTCGAATATGAGTTATGAATATTTGTATTAATTTTTTCTTTTCTTTTTTTGGGAGGGATGCCTAAGTTGATTACATATTATCAAATTGAATAATTCAATGTATACGACAGTGCCATAGCTAAATGTTTTAGGTGACGTCTAAAGGTGTGTTTTGCTCCGCTCACCGGTCCCTCACAGCGGGCAGAGCTGCAGGTGCTGATCTCTCTATCTCGCGTCCGGTACTTCACTCGCGTTTATGTCCAAATCCATCAGATCTAGCTAGTTCTAGCTAATGATATGGCTGCTGCCCCTGCCTACACGCAAATCACGCAGACTCAAACCTCATCTTATGCCCAAATGCGGCGCAAATGCGCTCCGCAGCCGTTGCGAGGTTCCGGCGCTAACAGTTCATGAGCGTGCTCCCCCGCCCCCTATCAACACTCGCGACACATGAGTGGCCAGCCTAAACAACAATAAGCACTGCTTGGCAACCGTGTGTGGCGGCAAAGGACATTTTGACAGGAGAGATTTAGTTTTGCCGGTATTCAACATATTTTACCAGTCATAGTCCGGTAATTATTTACACTCTAAGAAGAGTCCTACACAACAGACATGGCGTCAAATATTTCGACCAGGTTAGTGAGTGCGGTGTAGAGTGCAAACTATGCCAAATTAAACTTATATATATATACTATACCTTGCTATACCCGCAACCTCCGTTCCAGCTGATTGTGAATCGCCTCCGCACATGAAAGCTGTAGGCCTATAGCTGTCAAACTGTGATCACCAGTTCAATACATTTGACAAATTCGACTTGGTTGCTATACTTATTTGAACATGTATTTATTTATTTCCAAAAGTTATTGAAAATTCTTTTTTCGAAAATAAATGTTTTTGGTGGATGTTTTTGACCCAATTATATCTTCTATTTTGGCTGGCCAAAGCATTTCCTCGCATAGAATCGAAAACAGACGGCTCTTTAACCGTCGCGTATTCATTCATTCTTGTGAACATCAGAATATATAATTATTTGACGGCACCAGAGGTCGCGTTAACCGAATATTTTCCGTCTATGACAGATTTTTTTTAACAATGACGGAAAAATCTGAAAGCAGTCTGTCATTTTGACAGATTAGAACAAACTCGGAACAGCGCCAAAGTTTCCCCGCAGCGGGGCTCCGGTGTTATGCATGCCCTCCAAAAAGGAAATGATATCGTTTCCAAACCTAACTTTGCCGTACAAATCATTGAAATGTATGGGAGTTTTTGCTTTACGCTGTGCACGCTACCGCGAGGTGCAGTGGGCATGCATAACACGGCATAACACTGGCGCTAACTGTGGGAGATGGGGACCCCCCCGATTATTGACGGGTATTTCGCACACTGGCTGGAAGTTCCCCGTTCTCCAGCTCCACCTGTTCTGCGCTGGACTGTGCTTCCGGAGGCCACCCATGCCCCCGACTCCCCGTCGCCTGGTGTGATGTCCAAACGATATCCGGTTCGCGCCATGAGGAAGGTGGACTTTATGTTGGAGACAGCAGATTCTGCTGCCCGTTTAAGTCACACAAGCACATGTCCACGTTCTTTAATAAAGCATATTTCACTGTCGTTTCCAGGTTTGAAGCCAAGGGCGCAGTCAGAAATAATGACAAGAAAAATAATAAGCAGTCAGGTGACTGTGCCGCTTCTGAGGGGAGCTGTCACCTCCCTCAGCAAGCGGACGGTAACCGAGTCTTTTGCACTCCTTTCACTCTCATGAGCGAGAGGTGGAAAGCGCTCACAAGCTCAGCTTGGGTGTTGAGGACGATATCGCGGGGCTACAGGCTCCAATTCGCTGTCGCTGTCACTCCCCCTCACTTCTCGGGCAATGTGCCCGGGGAGAGTCGGCCCGTATTCTAGAGCAGGAGATTTTCTAGCTGTTAGAAAATAAAGAGGCCATAACTATAGTGCCCCCCGAACAGAGTCAGAGCGTCCCCAAACGGGGAGGGAACGGAATTCGCCCTATCCTGGATTTAAGGGCTCTGAACAAATACCTCGCTTGCCTCGCTCATTTCCGGCCACGCAAATATGCTCTCTTCAGATCATGTCTGCGGTTGCTGGGGCTCATGGCGTCAGCCATCCTGGTCGTACCACTGGGCCGCTTACACATGAGGGATTTTCAGCGCTGGGTAGCTGCCCTCAGACTGGACCCCGTGCGTCATGGCGCACAGAGTGATGGTCACTGTGGAATGCGTAATGGCACTGCCCACTGGCTGCACCCGGCTTTCCTAGTACGGGGCGTGCCTATGGGTACTGTCCTATCGCGGAAAGTGGTCACCACAGACGCATGTCTGACGGGCTGGGGAGGTATATACGAAGGTCGACCTGTGAGGGGTCTCTGGAGCAGAGATCTCCAACGGTCACATATAAACTATCTGGAGCTTTTAGCGGTGTTTCTCACCCTAAAACGCTTTCTGCCTTTTCTCAAAGGACATCATGTCCTCGTGAGGACAGACAACACGACCACAATATCGTATATAAACCGTCAAGGGGGTTTGCGTTCTCTCCAGTTACACATGCTGGCACGCAAGCTGATACTATGGAGCTGCGGCCGTCTCCTTTCTCTGAGAGCAACGCACGTACCGGGGGTGATGAACCTCGGAGCGGATCTGTTGTCCAGAGGTGCACCACTATATGCAGATTGGACTCTGCATCCAATAATTGTGAGTCAGTTGTGGATACGTTACGGCCGAGCCGCGGTGGATCTGTTCGCGTCAGAAGAAAATGCTCAGTGTCAGCTGTTCTTTTCAATGCGCTGTCTAGACGCACCGTTAGGCGTGGACGCCCCTGGCTCTAATACCTCCGACTCTGGCCAGAGTGAGAGAGCATCGCCACACGCTGATCCTGATAGCTCCGCACTGGCCGGCAATGTATTGGCTGGCGGAGATATATCAGCTGCTGTGCGGGAAGCCGACATACTGTCTCAGGCGGGGGGGGGCGATTTTTCACCCACAACCGGAACGCTTGGCACTATGGGCCTGGCCGTGAGTGGTATAATTTGAGTACAGTGGGGCTTCCTCAGAAGGTGATAAACACTATTCAGAGTGCAAGGGCTTCCTCCACCAGGTCTCTTTATGACTGTAAGTGGAGGGTGTTTGAGGAGTAGTGCCTCCAAAAGGGACACGTCTCTTTTCAATGTCCTGTCGGTGTGATTTTGTCATTTCTGCAGGACTAGATTGATAAACACAGAGCTTTCTCTACGATTAAAGTGTACCTGGCTGCTATTGCTGCATGCCATGTGGGTTTTGAGGGAAAGACGGCTAGCCAACATCCCTTGGTCTGCCGTTTTATGAAAGGGGCTCGCAGGCTCCCTTATGGGACTTGGCAGTGGTTTTAGATGGGCTCACTCGACCTCCATTTGAACCCCTGGAAGAAGTTGACATGAAACACCTGTCACTGAAGACAGTGTTGTTGCTGGCTCTGGCATCCGCCAAGCGAGTCAGCGACATTCATGCGCTCTCTGTACATCCTTCATGCATTCAGTTTGCCCCGGGGCAAGCAAGAGTGTTGCTGAAGCCTAACCCTGCTTTTGTGCCCAAGGTGGTTGGCTCATGCACCCCCATTGACCTTGTGGCATTTTCTTCACCGTTAGGTTCTTCTGAAGAACAGCGGCCGAATTTGCTGTGTCCAGTTCGTGCCTTGCACATGGACAGGTCTAAAGAGTCTCATGCAGTGACCAACTCTTTGTATCCTGGGCTAACCCTCATAAGGGCAAGCCCGTTACCAGGCAACGACTCTCCCACTGGATTGTGGAAGCGATAGCTCTGGCTTATACGAGTCAGGGTTTGCAGGCACCAACGGGCCTGCGTGCTCATTCTACTCGTGGCCTGGCTACGGGCTTTGTTTAAGGGTGTTTCCATCCAGGACATTTGTGCGGCAGCAAGCTGGTCTTCACCGCTCACTTTTGTCCGTTTTTACAGATTGGATGTCTCTGCTCCAAGTGTGGCCCATGCAGTGCTGGGCCCCGTGTTGGGACAGAGTTCTACCTGTTGAGTACTGATTTTTGGTGATTTTCATGTCTAGCACTACGGGAGTCTCAATATCCCATAGTGAGACATTGAACGAAGTGTTATGAATGAGAACTATAGGTTACTAGCGTAACCCCAGTTCTCAGAGTAACATGAAGTGAGATGTCTCACCAGACAGCCCTTCTTGCTGAGGCGAAGCGAGAAGAGGTGCTTATTTTGAATGACGCTCCGTCGTAGCGCAAGCTACTTAAAGGGTGGGTGGATTCCCTGACGTGGTCGTCAAGATCACCAGCCAATCAGGATTGGCGTAATGAGATTGATGCTTCTGAGGCATACCCCATAGTGAGACATCTCACTTCATGTTACTCTGAGAACTGGGGTTACGCTAGTAACCTATAGTTTCTCCCCACAGAAAAAACACAATGCCTGGGGCGGGTTGCCGTTTGTTGACGTGAATCCCATCAAAGCATACGCCTCCTGATATTGACGGCATTTTGTTGGCTCAATTTTGGCTTTCTTTTTTTCTCCATTGTCCACGTTCCCTGCTGTAGTGCTGCTACGTTTTTAACCACGATTCCATTTCAATGTCTATTTGTTATGTAAGGGATAATGTGCAGCGAGGCGGTCATTATGGGTAAAAGAACACCCGACAGGCAGATCAGGATCCCGACGCGAAGCGGAGGGATCTTGATCAGCATGAAGGGTGTTATTTTACCCATAATGACCAAGTCGCTGCACATTATCCCGCTTATTACATGGCCACATTCTCAACAAAGTAACGATATGACTCCCAATATTAATTGAAATGCTTTATGGATTTAGAAAATGATTTTATTGTTGTATGTATTGATTTAAATTGACATGCATCCGGTAAGAAAAATAGTCCGTTGTTACCGTTTGAAAAACGTAGCAACGGCAGGAAGGCGGAGCTTTTTGATTACAGATTTGAAAACATCGTTGCTTGCTTTAAAAGTAGCACAATTCATTATGTCAAAGCTTGGAAAGTATCTAGATATCCCTGCCCTAATGCCAAAGTAACTGGCAACTGAATATGTTTTGCCGTTTGATGTCTACTGTATGTCTGGACCGCTGCGTAAAAAGGAGGGTTTCTGCCCATTACTTCTCCGCTGTTTTCTTGTCGCTCTTGTCTTGTCAGTTCGAAAAGCAAACTGCAGCCAAACTGTATACAGTTCAATCGAATGGACTTCTTTGTGCAGATGTGAGCGTCCTTAACAACGGTCAATAAATCCTTGACAGCGGTCTGTCTGTTCTGGATTAACAACGTGTCACGTGTTCTGAATTGACCAATCAGAATTGAGTATTCAACTAAGCCATGTAATAAAATCTAATATTGCAACTGGCTTCCCGCTCGGCGTGGTTCCGGTCTAGAGCCTGATTTAGCTCTGGTTTCCCCTCGGTCACAAACCGGGTTAACCTGTTAAGCCCGAGAGACCCCGGTACCGGGGCACTGCCGCAACATCTTGCAGGAAACAGTGTCTGAGGGCATGTTCATTTAATAAAACTATGAATATTTTATATCCATGTAACGGGAAGAAACTCATTAAACTGATAATATTTTTTTTTTTTTCAAAAGAAAACCCACAATGCTGAGCCTCTGAATTAGCAACGAGCGAAAAATGCTAACACCTTACTGCACCAAAAATCACTCACAAAACCTTATTATTTATCTCTTCTCCACATCCATGACATCGTTTCACATCGTGAGGTGACACAGAATCGATGGACACCCACATTATCACTGAATTATACAAAATGGCGACGTTATAAGCAAAAACGGACATCAAAACAGGTGACGCTAGGTAGCTAAAAATGCTAACATTTTTACCTTGGCTCTGTAGTCTCTCCAAAGTGGTCTTCAATGACATTAAAACGATAAAAACGCTGCTGAAGTTAATCCATAGGTTAATCCAATGTGTCTGTGTCCCTTTGAAATGATTTCTGAGAATCCATAAGCATTAAAACTGCTTTTCCGTTTCCAGATGTCAAAGCTAGAGATACTGTAGGTTCACTCTGATGCTAAATTACATGCGCGAAGCCCCCACCTCTTCTCTTCACAATGAGTGTGTGTGGGGGACTCCCCCTTCGATTCTATTGGCTCTTACGGTCAGAAAGAGGTGTCAACCATCAAAATCGAGCAAGGGAAGCCAGAGATATGGAAAATCCACCCAAATGACCCCAGAAGTGGTTTATTTTTGCTAAATCTCTCTAAAAAGGTCAAATGTCACTGTTTTGCATCAATCTTGATACAGGGTACTTATTATATATTGTACTTTGGATTCCTAAAGCTTTTAGTCTACCTTACCATCATCCAAGGGTAGTTTTCACTATAAGTAAAAAATAATTTTTGGACGGACACTATAATTTACAGTTTTTTACTATGTAAAATCTGAATTTTCTTTAAAATAAAAAACATCTATATTGATTCCGACTTTTCTACATCCAACTCACAGGTTTATCATTACTTTGAGAAAAAAGATTATTAATTTAACCCTTTTAGAAGGGAAGATATTTGTTCTGGGAATGTCATTTTCGAGCCTGAGACCTGAAAAACAGGCTCAGGGCTTAACAGGTTAAAGGAGAATGTGGGGCAGCAGCTGCTGACCAGAAAAGCCGGTCAGGGGCAGTAGGGTGGAATGGTGTTGTTGGACGACAGTGCGCGTATACATCAGGGCTCCACCCACTGTACCCTTGGGCCCGTTCTCATGTCATCAAATGTCCCTCCTCGACTCCTCGGTCCTCCGGTAGTGAAATGAATTTTAGCGCGCCATGTTGAAGGACATCTCATTTCTCGAAATGCACATCGAGGACCGAGCATCGAGCGTCGAGGAGGCTCTCTGGAGGAGCTATAACCGAGGATACACTGATGGGTCCTCCGCGGTCCTCCACGGCTCCTCCGTGGATGCATTTCCGGGAACAGACTAAGTCTCGAGGATAGGAGTCGAGGAGGGGAGTCGAGGAGGGACATTTGATGACATGAGAACGGACCATAGAGTCCAGTAGAGGGCGGAGCCTGTGAGAGATATAACGGGGGGTTACGTATTGTAACCCTAGTTATATAAGCACAGGCGGAGCCCTCTACTCAGGGCAATGTCAGTCCTATTCCGCTCGCTGAAGAGAGATATAGGATGATAGTCAGGAGGCGAGGCCTCCTTTTATACGGTGTGATGCTCGCGCATTCAGGTAGGCCCGCCCTGGGCCGGCTACGTCTATAGAAGTCTCAGTGGGAGAATGCACGCAGGATAAGGTAGTACCCATAGAGTCCAGTAGAGGGCTCCGCCTGTGCTTATATAACTAGGGTTACAATACGTAACCCCCCGTTTTGAGTACTTGCATCCACTTTTGGACTATGTATTAATATATTTAATTATCTGCAGCACTATTTAGGTATTATATCCACATAGCTATTATTATTATTAATCAAAAACCTTAATGTGTAAATATATTTGATTTTGTCCACATAGCCCAGCCCTAATCCATTCTAGTAAGTTTCATCATTTTGTGTTTGTGTGAAATTGTTTCTGTTGTTTTCAGGACGGGCAGTATGAGTTGAACAGCCAGCCAACCGGCCTCTGCGTGATCATAAACAACGCACATTTTTTGGATGGTGACGTGAGAGATGGAACCGATATAGATGCGGGTATGTTACCGAGTTGACAGATTAATATTATCATCCCGGTTTTGCCTGTTGAAGCCTAACTAGGTTTTATTTCCCTGCAGAAAGCTTGGCAAAGGTGTTCAGCTGGCTGGGGTTCAGAGTGCTGATGTGTAAAGACCAAACCAAGGACCAGATGGTGCGAGCGCTGGTATGCTTTGCTTCTCAGTGCGACCTTTCTCAGCTGCAGGAGCTCAATGTCAAGGAATGGACTCGCAAGGCAAGGCAAGGCAAGGCAAGTTTATTTATATAGCACTTTTCTGTACGTGACAATTCAAAGTGCTTTACAAAACAAATTAAAATACTTTTTATGAATAAATACAGTAAAAACACATTATATAATGGCATTTTACAACAGGCATTACAAAGCAAAGATAATAAAATAATAAAAATAAACACCACAGGTATACAATACATGTTTAAAAGGCAGCGGATTCACCGATCTTCGAGAGGCTCCTCAGCATGGCGATGCCTTCATCTGCTGTGTTCTCAGTCATGGAAACAAGGGCAACGTATCGGGGATTGATGGGCAGCTCCTCCCTATCGAACAAATAAGGAAAACCTTCATGGCAACTCAATCTCCCCTCACTGACAAGCCCAAAGTGTTCCTGGTCCAGGCCTGCCAGGGACCTGGGGTGTTATTAAAAGATCTGCTGGCTGATGACTCTCACTCGACATCCATCCCTCAGGAAGCAGATTTTCTTTTTCATTATGCCACTGTTGAAGGTCATAATGCTTTAAGAAGCCCAACGAAGGGGAGCGGGTTCATCCAATCTGTCTGTAAGCAGCTAAAAGTGGGCTGTGAAAGGTAAATGTCTAACTCAACATTAATTATATAGTTATTGAAATATCCGAAAGATTTTGTAGATCTAAATCTGATGATAAAATCGTTAACATGTATATTTTACCCTTGACTTAATGTGACCATCATGTGATAACATGTTTTTCTACCCCTCATATTTTTTTAGCAATGAAGAAATTGAAGTCATACTCCGCCGCGTGAACAATGAAGTAGCCGGGAAAGATTGTCCAGTAAAGCAGATGCCCGAAATTAGGCATACCCTGAGGAAGGGTCTTGTGTTGACTCCACATCCCAACTCAGGTAGGGTTATTTTTTTTAAATGCATTCTATCTTTTGTATTATTCTTAATCTCTCTATTTTTCTAATCATCACTTTGAATAATTGTATTTTATATTGTCACAGATTTTGGTTGCAGAATAAATCTGTCTTTATACCCAAAGAATGATGATCACTGGTTGGTCCATGTTTTGGTAACGGGGGGTAGGGGGGGTGCACATAAGATTTCTCAAGTTATTATTTTTCACTGGAACTTTGGAGCCCTAAATGCCGGACTCTGGTGACATTTGCACACCTAAAAATAGGATAATAATGATAAACAATATTTTTACTCCATCCTCAACACAAGTATGCATAAAAGTGTTCATAAAGTCACCTATAAAACAAAAATCTATTTACTATTATGTCTTAGGTAAATAAATTCAAACATGACCAGTAGCCTACAAAACTAGTACATTTATATGAAAAAAACAAAAACGTTAAGTAACTGAGTGATGAGTTGAAAATCAATTACCGTTATTTTTAAAGTTTCCTGGACACATGGAGGATTTTAGAACGGATCCAACCAACACATGGATGAATAGGCGGTCGCCTAGGGCGCCAGATCTGGGGGGGAAAAAAACCTTTTTTACTGTTGCCGCTCATCCTAATTTTCGGCCTTGATGCAACAATATTCATAATTAAGTAAATGTAACACCCTTTTCACCCCGGTTACACTTTTCATTTGCCCTGTACGATGGGCACATTTTTACTGCAACTGATTCTAAAGTTTTGTTTCCCAAAGTGTATGTTATGTGTGATGAAGATATACTTAATACTTTATATAAACTGCCGTTACAGTATGTGCATCGCCGCAGGATTTCCGCCCCGTGTAGAATGTGTTTTCAGGATCAATAAAGGAAATCCAACATTCAGAGTTAATTTATAAATAGACTGACTAAATCCTGTGTCTACAGGGGCTGCTTACAAATAGGGAAACTAGTGTGTACAAACAAAGATTGGGGTGCAATACAGTTTTATTTCTATTTGAAAAAATAAAACTACAAGGTGACGCCCATTGGAAACAGTAAAGATCATTTTCTTAGCCTATTCAATTCATAATATAAATTATTTAAAGGAAAATTGCAAATGTATATTCTTCATAAAGATCATGTCAAACAAGTAGCCTTCCATATTCCTCGGGTCCTTCAGGTAGCTCTCACTGTCGACAAGGTTGGGGTCCCCTGCTCTAGTGACTGAACAAAATGTGTTGAAACTGCTAGAAGTGAGTCGTCATATTATTATTATTCACTGAAAATAAGTGTAAATGTCAAGTTTCAATGCATTTGTAATAAGGGTGAATTTTTATTTAGGAGCATTTGGGTGAAATACGATTACAAAGGGTTTAATACAAGAAGAAATGTAGGCGAATTATCACAGATGAGTGATGGGGGGGGGGGTTGAATCTGTTTTGTTTCCCTACAGGTGAAATCATGACAGATTTACTGGAGAAAATAAAGGGGGAACACCAGGATGTTGCTAAAGTTCTGCAAGGTAAGTGGCCATTTTGAAGAAGTGACTATTTAAAATAAACCATTAGCATAGTTATAACTAAAATGTGAGATTTAATAGAGGCTACATAGAAACTAGGCTTTAATTAAGTCATTCAATATTTCTGTAATATAACATTTTTGTTTCAGAAGCCCGTTAAACAGCCCCCCCCCCACAAGGGTATGTACAACCTTTTAACATCCCTTTCACTTTCACATTTGGCACATACTTGCTATTTTGGTACGGTGAAAAGCCCTGGAAATGCTTGTCACTGAACTTTGAGTTTAGAGTATGTCATCCCAGACTTTGGCCTACTGGGTAAAGGGTAAACATCTGTCCACCTTAGCAGACATATGTGCTCAGTTAATCAAATCTATGTGGTTTATTTTTTTGCCAGTAATTGAATTATGCTATTTCCTTGACATTGTCTTTGACACACGGAAATACCCTATCCATGGTTGGTCTAATGTATAAGTAGAACACTTTGAGCTTATAACCCAAAATGAATGTCCCTTTTGGAGTTGATTTTGAAATGTTTCTTCTTCAAGAATTTTCTCATGTCAATGTTTGTTCATGTTTACAACAGCAGAGTTTTTTCTAATTCTACATAACTGGTAGAAAGTTTGGAATCATTTGTTTTATTGAAAAATCCCCAAAATTATAATTCAGACACAAATGTATTATTCATATTGAAATAGCAAAAGAAAAACAATTAAATGAGTACATCTTCTCCAAAGCTGATGGTCTCAAAGTTTGCCTGACAAGGGAGATAACTGTTTGTTACCACATTTCCCTCCAAAGACCCTTCGATTTTAAATTGTTTATCAGTTCAGAAGAGCGTATGTGACAGTCAAGTCATTTTTAGCCACAACTGGATGTTTGGGGAAATTGGTCCTCTTTGGGTCTACTGTGGTCAAATGAAATAGAGATAAACTGTGATTTGTTTGTTCATAGCATTTTCAGTTCATGTTCACTGATGATGTTATACTGAGTGCTAACCTGTAAGACTAAGCATATATTTCTGTTGTGAGAAACAGTGTTAGTTCTTCATGGAAAACATGACTTTTTTGCAAACATTTCATAAAAAAAAGAAGATCTGTGTGTAAAGCATACTCTCTCCAACCTTAGAGTAAAGTCATATAAAGTAGTCCTCTCAGCCATTTCACTGTGTCCAATCAAGCTTTAATGGAAGGAGATCACAAACTGTTGAATGATATTGTGAATGAACCTGACTAATTGATGTTGCTGTTTTTTCTCATCAGAAGAGCCCTCCAAGGTTGTGAATAAACGGAAAGGTGAGTCATAGTTGGATAGTTAGAAACTCAGATGTTCAAATTTGTTTTTACGATTGTTTTGGAACTGCATAGCAAAACACATCATTTTATTCTAGAGTAGGTTCTCTCAAGTTATGTTTGTGTATTAATCTCTTTGATATTAACATCCATTTTCATCCCAACAGCCAAATTGGTGTACCAGATGGTTGTTACCGGAACAACCTTTCGTGCACATGATCAGCTGACGGAGAAAGTGAAGAATGAATTAAAGGATCAGTTTGATCTTGTTCAAAGCAACAGCAACGACTACGACGTCACTATTGTCTTCTGCCCCATCGTTTCTCGCATGGGGCCAGATGTTGAGTCAGCCCTGAGAGATGTTAAAGGTAAGGGAACATTTGTTTTAGCCTGTTCATACTGAATGGAAAAATCCCTTGTATAATATTTTGTATTATATTTTGGTTCACACTAGTTTATATTTATTTTTTCACGATTTATAATTTTAGACATTCTTTTTACATTTTGAAAAAAACGAAATTCCATAGAAAATGCATGCGGGTCATTTTTTACCCACTTATGGAAGCTCGGGGTCGTAATACAAAAACTACAATTTCTTAAAATGTATAAAATATAAATTTAAAATTTGAATGGCATGATATCCAAAACATGTTTTTTGAGGAATAGCTGGAATATGAAATGATAAAAAATGTATTTACAAAGATACTCTAAGAAAACCACCTCACCGGGTCAAAAAAGACCCAATTATGCATCTAAGGGTTAAACAAATAAGCTACATGTTTTGATTATAATTTATAATTTCTTAGGATTGCTTTCCACACCAAACCTTACATTAGAGCTTTAATCTCTAATCTCTAACTCCCTAATTATGTCATTTATCCTCCTCTTTTTGTGTCCTCAGGCAATAAACCTGTCATTCTGGTTTTGATGCACCACGCATATGAGGCCAAGTTCATTCCAAATGTGCAACACGGAGCTAACGTTCAGCTGCAAGTCAACGTTTTCTTCCACGAGACGAAACATGGATTACTCAACTGTGGAGAAAATGGAGCTGTTGTTTGCGAGATAACAAAATATTTAAAAGAGATCCCCATTACAAATGCCCAGGTTGTGGCTGCTACAGTGACGGAGCTGGGGGGTGGCTGGGAGTGGCCATCCTGGCCAACCCGTTGGCCACACCAAACACCCTCACCACGGGGGCCCAAACAATTTTAGAACATTAAGAAAAAAATGTTTAAGTAACCTTTCATCATTCATCAATAATTAACATTAATATAACGTTATATTGATATTGTACTCACTAAACTTAAAATTCATTTAACTTATTTTCTTCCAAAAGTTAATTATCCAAAGCCTCTGTACACCCGCTTCTATTTACATGTAATGGTTTGGTCCCGCCTCCGTCTCCAAACAGCACTTTAAAGTTTCTAGCAGAGAGGAGAGCATGTTAGGAGCAGGGATGCTAGTACTTACGTGTGTACGATGTCTCAACGACTCACAAAGTCAGGCTTTCAAAAAGAAAAGAAAGGAGAGAAAGACAAGAGAGAGGGACTAAAGGGCGACAGTATGTCACCCAGTTTTTCAAGAGAAAAGGTGGGTGTGGTCAATGAGTGGTGGAAATTAGTCTGTTAGCTAAGCGTAGTCCATTTTAAATAATAATTTACTTTTTTTTACTTAAACATTTACTACCCAATAGCATTGTGAGGCTGAACAAAAGGACCTTTTTATTTTGACTATGTAAATGTAGTCTTTTAAAAAACAAAAACATTTACTGACTTTTTTGGATAGCTTGTAAATGTTGTAAAATTACAACCGGGGGCCTTACAGGGTTAAGGGCTATTGTTTATTGTTATTTACTTTAAGATGTTTATTCTTAACCAATAATTGAATTAAAAAACTGCTGCTGGACATTCTGGAAAATCTGACAAAATCAAGACGGGCGGGGGCTTCTTCGCCCAATTTCCATTTAATTTGTGTTCATGACCTTATTTAGCAGCTACTGTACCACACATGCTACTGTATCCAACTGCTGGTGAAGACTTCAGCTGATTGCCTATAGATGGGCCTTTTTCCTGTAAACTAAATGAATAACACGTGTATTATAGATTATTTTAACAATTTAACTTTAGATTTGGCAGTGTTGGTGCGAGCAACGATGATACACTATGTTTTCCTCAAGTAAAACAACAAAGTGTAATGGATCACTAACAACACAAGTCAAGCAGTCAAAATGTGATTTATCAGACAGTTTTGATTGTACTCTTCTACCATAATCTGAAAACTTAATTGTATTCTCCTTTTTGAGAAATGGAGCTCAGCGCAAGTTCAACCAGGAAGACCGTCTCTACTCATTCATGTATTTTTATTCCCATGTTATTACTCTCTCTCCTCAATAAGTGACCGGGGGCGTCACTCTTCAGCTTAACCAATCACTTCGCTCTATTCCCAAGAGCCTATCATAGCGCTCTGTCAAACCTTTTAAATCTGCTCTCCCCTCTGACAGCTCTCATTCCAGGTGAATCGGCGCAACCCTCCTCCACCCCCTTTTCACCTCCTGTCCCTCTGAATCTAGGGTCAAGCTAAACCACTCCTCTTCAGACCGACCCAACTATCCATTCACCACCACCAGTGTCTAGACCCCAGGGGGGTTTCATCGGATCGGTTCTACCTTCCCGAATGATACTTCCTGCACAACGGGGCCTAATCGCCAAAATTACCATTGCATTCATTTGTGCATCTGCGCAATAAATATGTATTATTACATCAAAACCGTCTCTCCTGATTGAAGAGAGGTTGGCTACTAATTTGTAGTCCAATTATTTATATCTCTGTGTAATATTTCTCCAGTTGCTACTGTGGTTTCTCTATATACTGTATTATGACATGAATGTAAAGGAAGTGATTAAAGACTGCAACAAAGCTTAGTCATTTGCCAAAAGATTACCTTTCGAATACATACATCCGCCAGAAATGTAATTATTGCTGCAAATATTAGAATAAAATGAGCAGCACAGTATATTTGGTTTTAATGCATGAATGTTAATTCTTGCTGCATATTAATAGCAGCAATAGCAATTAATTCTAAAGATTTGTTTCCCAGAGTTTATGTTATGTGTGATGACGATATACTTAATACTTTCTATAAACTGCCGTTACAGCAGGTGCAATCACTTTGTCTGAAGTCCTTTTTTAGATATAGTTTATATGACATACCATCATGAAGCTGGAACATGTATCTTTTTGACATAAATAGTTCAAGAATAGTGTTGACTCAAATGAATAATACACTCTGATAATTAAAAAAAACCTATAGGAATCTAACAAACGTTATGATACGGTTTTTGGATTAATTTACATTCTTTGTATCTTAAATGTAACCTCATTGTTGTGGCAGGGAAATTGAATCGCAATCAGTTTTAGAGGTAAGTTTTATTTAAACTATCGAAGCTTATTTAAGCTTTGATATATTTTATATGGATATTCACGTGGTTGGTGGTCAAATGCAGCCATCAAAACTGAGCATCCAATAATGTAAGTCACATGCAGAGGAGCAGTCATGAAATAAAAATGTCAAATAAATTCTTGGATTCTAAGGCTTTTGTTCATGAAATGAGAATTGTTTTATTTCTGTTGATGTAGCCTAATACATGCTCACAACTGAACATCCGATACTATCATCTTAGAGTTAAACACATACTGATATTTTGTGAGTAGTGTAAGGAAGACTCCAATGAAATCCCAGCTTCTTTAACTTGCAGTTGTTAGACCATCAACTAATAAAAAAACGTTTTTGTTATTCAAGTATATCTATATACAAGTCAACCAGGAGGAATACATTTGGGGTTTATTGAGCTACATCAACGCAAAGTGATAACAGCTTTATTGTCTTAAAAAAAAAAAGCTTATTCAATTGTGGTTTTAATATTTACCTTTCAAAGAATCTGATCTATTTTAAGTTTTAGATACAGAGACCATCAACTGCTTTTATTTCCTCACACTTTTACAATTTCGCTTGTCTCAAACAAAAACCTTTCCATTACCACACCATTGTTTTAGCCTCAAACAAACATGTTAAAGATGGTGAACTATGCCTGTGCAGTCTTCCTCTGAAGAGGATAATATAAAGCTAAACTTACCTTAACATGTTGTTTGTGTCTCTACCTCTGAGTTTAGCTGTACCAACCTGCAGGTGAACAGATTAGGCTACTGTAAAACGTTGAGTTGAACGAGATATCGACAGCTCAGCAAACAATGTGAACACAAATCACCACAGACTCAAAACTATTATGTTATTATTAGCGGTGGCGGTTCTAGACCAATTTTACAGGGGGAGGGGTGGTAGTTATTCTTTTGAGAGGGGCACAATAAACGCGGGTTAAAAAAGACAAAGACAGTTTAAAGTAATAATTGCGTAAAATAAATATGAAATTGGTATTTGTTCTGTACAGGTATTTATTACAGTAACTTTAAGTTACAGTTCTTTGTTTCAGTAGTACTTTTTTATATTTACAGTACTTGTTTAAGTTACTAAGTTACAATTAAATTAAATGACATAAACAGTATTTGCTGCAACACTGAATATAAGGCACTGAACAGTTGAATCTCTACTGTACATCCGGGTCTCTGCATCCCAGGCTGAGGGTTTCTCTTCTTTCAGATTACAGCAACAATATCCTGCGGTTTTGGGATTTTTAGTCTCTCAACGTCTAGGCTTGAATGTTACTTGAATTAAAAAGGGAACAGCCGCTGGTCAGAGATGACAAGTGTTATTTTTTTTCCTGCATGCACTGGCCCCTGTTGCCCCCCCAGCAAAACAGTATTTGTAAACTATGCTATTCATAAGCCCATAGCCTAAAGTATAAGAGGACACCTTTTTGATACTACATTTATTGGTTTCTTATTTTTTAAGGTCACACAATATGATAAATTAAAACACATCTTACCGATATTTCTTTTATCTTGTATTTATTTGTATTACATTTGAAATTGAAGTTATCCAAAAGTAACAAAGTAATCAGGTTACATTACTTTTATACTGTGATACTCAGATTTCTTTATATATTAAAGACTTGACTATGACTTTTTTTTTTTTTTACAGTTAACTAGTAATTGTAACGCATTACATTTTTAAAGTTATCCTTCCAACCCTAGCCACCACATAGCAAACAAAATTATCTCCTCTCTCTGTAGATATAGATGCCAGAACATTATAATACACTGAGGGCCGCATACAGAAAAACGTAGGAACGGCTGGGCCCCTCAGGTGAGGTATATTGCCTAATAAGTTAAGTTATAAATGTAGGTCAATTATGCTTGATACATGAATATGCTTTAAGAAAACAAACAGCATTCACAGATTTCCATAGGGTTTCATTTATGTTGTTATAAAAAAGGTTGGCAACTCATTTCTTAAAGTTCAACATAAGTCAAGCACAAGTTGGGGCCATATTTCATTATACTTTTAGAATTTGCTGATGACCATTTCAAAATGGACAATGGGCCGCAGTTGGCCCATTGGCCCCATAGTTTGGACAACTCTGCCATAGAGAGTAATGCGTAATAAATGTCAACAATGGGTTTCAGAGGGCGGGACTTCAGATGTGTCAATCACGCTGCTCCAGCGACCAATCACAGTTTGAGCCTCCTTGTAAGTAAACATCGTTTATCTTTAAATTTCACTTTCGGCTCAGCGCTGACGGAGGGTATTGTATGCGAAATACGAAGGTAGATTGGAAATACTTTCTAGAATATTCTATTGTTTTAGTTGATTGATTGACGGATAACGTTATCTACATCTTTTAATAATTTACCAAATAATTGAAATCAAGCACATATCGTGTGCTTCGATCACATCAGAGATTACTTTCGTTTTCCTCTCACAATCTTCGTCTTTCGAGTTGAGCTTGTCAACACTTCAGGTAGGTTTGTATCCAAATATTTCACAAGAAAAATAAGATATGACTTCAGTATTTACATTGGAATCCATGTGTTGAATCTGCCTGTCTGTTTTGTTTCCCTACAGGTGAAGTCATGTCAGATTTACTGGAGAAAATAAAGGAGCAACACCAGGATGTTGCTAAAGTTCTGCAAGGTAAGTGACCATTGTATAGAGGGTGACTATTGACAATAAACCATTAGCATAGTTATAGTACTATTTTTCAGTTTTAAAAGCACAAATAAATCAAACCGTGTTGTTTCAGACGCAGGTTTACGCAGCGACTCTGACATCCGGTCACTGACTGGAGCAGAACTGCATCAGCTGTTACCTGGAAAAGAGGACCTCAAACTGAGGAGGACCATCTTTGAAATGATACACAAACAGGTGAGCTGAACATTTAAACTGTGAAATGTAATTAGAGATGACATAGATAAGAACGAATCACTAAATAATTATTCAATATAATATTTTTTGTTTCAGAAGCCTGTTGGTCAGCTTCTAAGAGAAATGAAAAACTTCATCCCAAATGAAGATTTCAAGGGTATGTACAGCCTTTAACAATACTTACACTTTCACATTGGCACACACTTGCCATTTTGTTTTGTTTACAATGATAGGAAATATAAGTAATTGTTAATATTGCCATCCAACAACCTGATTTCTCTCTCAGCTGCTCTAACAGGCAACAGGGTGTTGGTTGATTACCTCTGTATCATGAAGGACATGCAGACCCATGTGAAGCATATCCAGAGTTTCCAAGAAGCTCACATTCGTTTTCTCGAAGAAAACATCCAAAATCAGCCGGACCCGGAATCAGCAACCATTCTAAAGGAGCCCCTCTGTGACGTCCCCCCTCAAGAAGCACATGGTGAATCTCACACTCTTCCACTTCAAATCTAATGATGTTTATTTGTGGCTCTTTGGCAATAGAGAGCAAACCACCTTTTAAAATAAATGAACATCCTTACAAACCAAACATATGCATTAAATAGTACTAGACGTTAGATTTTGACTGTCAAACGCATCTGTAATTTCATATTAAAAATTACATTTTCACTTACTACATTTTGTCTGGAGCTTTTGACCGGATACCACCACCTTATTTAGCTCACAACAAGACATAAGAGAGTTTGTTCATTTACTACAGCAGTCCCATTCATGTGTTTTATTTGGTTGAGTATGGCTAATATCTAACTGATATCTGGTATCACATTCATGCAGAGGTGACTGCAAACCTAAGTACTCACGTAGACTAAAAGTACAGTATGTCAAAATGTACTTAAGTAAATGAACTTAGTTACATTGCACCACTGCATACACGCTATTTGTTATATTCACTGTAGGTTTCTATTTTAACTCAAATTAAAGCTTTTTTTAGCATAGGTTTAACAAATATTTTAAGCTTCAAAATGATACCATATTATGATTATAAAATGGAAAATAAGTGTTTGGGACCTTTTGGGCAACAGCTCCATTAAATCAATTCTAAGCTTTTGTTGTGCTAAATCTACACAACTGTTCAAACTTTTGTTGTTTCCAAATAGTTTGCGGAAAAAACAAGACATCAGTGTGGAATATACATTTAAATCCATGTGTTAAATCTGCCTGTCTTTTCCACTGGACACTCGTCAGATTTACTGGAGAAAATAGGGAATCGAGAAAGGGATGCTGCTGATGTTCTGCAAAGTAAGAGACCATTTTTATGTTGGGCGAGGGTGACTATTGCAAATAAACAATAAACATAACAACAGGATTAGGTTTCAGTTTTAATCACAGGTAAATCCAACTCTGTTGTTTCAGAGGCAGATTTATGCAGCGACTCAGACATCCGGTCACTGACTCGAGAAAAAACTGCTCGAGCTGTTTCCTGGAACAAAGAACTTAAACTGAGAAGGAGGATCTTTGAAATTATACAAAATCAGGTGAGCTTTCAAACTAAAATGTGAGATTTAATAGAGGCTACATAGAAACTAGGTCTTAATTAAGTCATTCAATATTTCTGTAATATAACATTTTTGTTTCAGAAGCCCGTTAAACAGCTCCCCCCCACAGGGGTGAATAACGGCATCCCTTCCAAGGGTATGTACAACCTTTTAACATCCCTTTCACTTTCACATTTGGCACATACTTGCTATTTTGGTACGGTGAAAAGCCCTGGAAATGCTTGTCACTGAACTTTGAGTTTAGAGTATGTCATCCCAGACTTTGTCCTACTGGGTAAAGGGTAAACATCTGTCCACCTTAGCAAACATATGTGCTCAGTTAATCAAATTTATATATGGTTTATTTTGTTGTCAGTAATTTAATTATGCTATTTCCTTTTCCTTTATGCTAATCACAAGAAAAAATATATGACCTCCGTATTTACATCCATAATGTTGATGTCCGATTTGTTTCCCTACAGGTGAAGTCATGTCAGATTTACTGAAGAAAATAAAGGGGGAACACCGGGATGTTGCTAAAGTTCTGCAAGGTAAGTGGCCATTTTGAAGAAGTGAAAATTGAAAATAAACCATTAGCATAGTTATAGTACTATATTTCAGTTTTAAAAGCATAGATAAAACAAACCGTGTTGTTTCAGAGGCAGGTTTACGCAGCAACTCTGACATCCGGTCACTGACTGGAGCAGAACTGCATCAGCTGTTACCTGAAAATAAGGACCTCAAACTGAGGAGGACCATCTTTGAAATGATACACGAACAGGTGAGCTGAACATTTAAACTGTGAAGTGTAATTAGAGGTGACATAGATAAAAACGAATCACTAAATAATTATTCAATATAATATTTTTTGTTTCAGGAGCCTGTTGGTCAGCTTCTAAGAGAAATTAAAAGCTTCATCCCAAATGAAGATTTCTTTGTTATTTATTAAGTGGACCTATCATGCTATATTTGAATAATTAGTATAGGACCATACCTATATAAGGCATATTTATACTTTTTTTTTTTCAAAATACCAAACAGATCATGCATTTTAGCCATGCCTCATTTTGCTCAATTTGACATTTTTTAGCTCTGTTTTGCAAGGGCAGATTCTGTGAGAACAGCACCATCTACAGGCCTGGCATATGTACTACAGCGTCTCCAGCGCTTTCGAACGGCAATGGCCGTGGCTGTCTCCTCCTGATTGGTGGAGTTGGCCCAATAGCCGTAGCGCCACTGTCCTGACGTCAGGACAGTGTTCAAATCTGGATCAGTTTTGATCAGATCCGTTGCAGCCCCTTTTTTAGAGATTTGGGTATGCAGGAAAATAGAGAGGGTTGTGTTTTCTGACACTTGGTGAGTTCCCTGGAACACCGGGGACACATATTCATGTATAAAAGACGTACAAAAGTGCATTTTGCATGATAGGTCCCCTTTAAGCTTTAAAACAAATTAATAACGACTATATATAATAATAAAATACACGGAGCCTGTCCTCTCTTTTTCCTCTCTTCTGACAGCGTCAGTGTCTGTCTCATGCAGCAGCTGATCCAGTAATGAGTGACCCGGCCGACAGTAAAAAATAAACATATTTATAACTAGTTTAGGTAGTTTGAGAGGTAGGCTAATTAAAATAGCTAAGGGTGATGATCTGACTTGAAGTGTGTATTTTGCTCCCGCTGCATCACAGAGGGAGGAGCTGCACGTCTCCGTCCTGTCAGATTAGACTTCACTCGCGTTTATGTCCATATCGAGATAAAGATAAATAATCTGAATTCAGTGTGCAGTTTACTTTTGCGGGGGTGAGCAGCAGAGGTGGGGGGAGGCAGGGCTATTGCGTCATCATCATCACAAAATGATCGTATAGAGGCGATCACACGGAGCCGTATGACCCCCCAGAGCGCTCCGTTCCCAGTTATCCCGTTATCGTTTGCGGGGTCCGTTTCTATCGTTTAGTTACGGCCTCGTGTGGCAAAAAGGGCTATACGCAAGAGAAATATGCGGATACAACCCGTTTTCGTCCTCGTGGGGCACCAGCCTTATAGGGAAACATTCAAAGATAACCCACATGACCTCACAACATCATGTGAGGCCAGGTGTTTGCCTCATGGCACAGCACTGTATGCTAAAACTCACACCCAAGGAACAATCGTAACTTCCTTCCACTCATCCTCTCTTCCTGTAGTGTCATAAAACCCCCTTCCAAAGACATCTGTTATCACACATCCGTTTACATGACATTCTCAGGATGCAGCACGACTTTGCGGCTGCGGGTATAAAATATCGAGCACGGACTCACACCAGGTCTGCTCGTCCTGCCTTGGGCTGGAACATGCCCGGAAAGCTATCGACGCCCCCGGTTTGTGCGGACACTGTGCCCGCTTCACCGTCAAGAGCCTCCGCCGACGGCTAGAATGCCTAGCTAGCCTATAGGGACGAGACCCTTTCATGTTTAGCGATATGCCGGCCGGCAACCGAGACATGGGGGAAGCCGCCATGGAGGCTGAGCCGTGCGCTGAGGCTGAGACTTGCGCTGAGGCTAGCTGGGGCTCCCAGCTGGACCTCACCGTGGCTCCGCCCGTGGAGGACGTCTTGGAGTTGGACTATATGGAGGATGACGACGAGGGTACCTCGGAGTTTCTCATATCTGACTCAGACGAGGATGAGGATGATATATTAGTTTCATCCGCTCAGGCTGCAAAGCCTGATGCTGTGTCTGCCCCTCCGGGCGAAAGCATACCAGCTTTGCCCCGTCTCAGCATGGATTTGCAAGCCGTGTGCCAACGCGCTGCATCCAGGCTGGACATCCCCTGGCCTGAAGTAGTGAAGGAGACCAGCAGACCTCGCTACGAAGGGAAGAATTTGCCCCAGGCTGCGAGGATGGCAAGACAGCTTCTCCCAGTTTTTTCGGAGCTGTTGGACGAGGTGTCTGTCTCGTGGAGGGACCACCCGTTCAGCAGTAAGTCCCCGATCCAAGGAGCTTCCTCTCTGGATTTCGAGGGCATGGAGAAACTCGGCTTGTTTCGCATGCCTTCCATGGAGCCGCTAGTTGCAGCCCACCTCCAACCGCGGCTGTCTTCGGCGTCCAATAGGAGCCCCACACTGCCGGCAAAAGCAGATCGTTTTCAGTCAGCAATGACCGAACGGGCTTACAAAGCGGCGGCTTTGTCTGTCAGGGCGCTCAACGTCTCGTCAATGCTGACTGCAGAGCTGTGCGAGGACATGGCGAATAAACCTGAGCCTGCTGTGTGGGACGAGATTACTGCGATCACGGACATTTGCCTCCGCGTGCAGCGCTGTGCGGTCCAAGCCACGGGTAAATCACTTGGGATCATGGTAGTGCAGGAGAGAGCCAGGTGGCTTAACCTGACGAACCTACCAGACAGGGAGAAAGAGGACATTTTGGACATGCCAATTGTCCCCGAAGGCATATTCGGCACCGCTCTGGCTTCGATGCAGCAGCGGTGTGAGGCCAAAAACAGAGAAGACTCTCTGTCTGACTCTCAGCTCTGTCTTCCCTAGAAGGTCCAGCCGCCGCCTCCGACGGCCCCGCGACAGACCTTCGCTCAGGCTGCCTCGCGACCCTCCCAATTTAAGATCCCGAAACGGCCAAAGCCACATCCCGCCCCAGTTCAAAACCCGCCCAGGCATGAGGCGAGGACGAACTGGCCCCGACAGCAGGTGCACCGGCACGGCCGGCCCAGACTTTCGGTCATCAAGCGAGGAAGAAGAAGAGAGCGGCCTGACAGCCTTCCCTCCTCTCCTCGGTGGAAGAGCTGGAAGCAGTGTGCGAAATACGGGGGGGTCCGGGGTAGGGATGGGAACGATTAATCGAATATTTGAATATTCGAAATGATTCAGGTATTCGAATAATTATTCAGGTATTCGAATATGAGTTATGAATATTTGTATTAATTTTTTCTTTTCTTTTTTTGGGAGGGATGCCTAAGTTGATTACATATTATCAAATTGAATAATTCAATGTATACGACAGTGCCATAGCTAAATGTGTTAGGTGACGTCTAAAGGTGTGTTTTGCTCCGCTCACCGGTCCCTCACAGCGGGCAGGAGCTGCAGGTGCTGATCTCTCTCTCTCGCGTCCGGTACTTCACTCGCATTTATGTCCAAATCCATCAGATCTAGCTAGTTCTAGCTAATGATATGGCTGCTGCCCCTGCCTACACGCAAATCACGCAGACTCAAACCTCATCTTATGCCCAAATGCGGCGCAATTGCGCTCCGCAGCCGTTGCGAGGTTCCGGCGCTAACAGTTCATGAGCGTGCTCCCCCGCCCCCTGTCAACACTCGCAACACATGAGTGGCCAGCCTAAACAACAATAAGCACTGCTTGGCAACCGTGTGTGGCGGCAAAGTACATAGACATTTTGACAGGAGAGATTTAGTTTTGCCGGTATTCAACATATTTTACCAGTCATAGTCCGGTAATTATTTACACTCTAAGAAGAGTCCTACACAACAGACATGGTGTCAAAAAGGAGTAATGTGTGGAAATATTTCGACCAGGTTAGTGAGTGCGGTGCAGAGTGCAAACTATGCCAAATTAAACTTATATATATATACTATACCTTGCTATACCCGCAACCTCCGTTCCAGCTGAGAGGGTCTTCTCTACAGCTGGCCTGATTGTGAATCGCCTCCGCACATGAAAGCTGTAGGCCTATAGCTGTCAAACTGTGATCACCAGTTCAATAAATTTGACAAATTCGACTTGGTTTCTATACTTATTTGAACATGTATTTATTTATTTCCAAAAGTTATTGAAAATTCTTTTTTCGAAAATAAATGTTTTTGGTGGATGTTTTTTTTCAATTATATCTTCTATTTTGGCTGGCAAAAGCATTTCCTCGCATAGAATCGAAAACAAACGGCTCCTTAACGGTCGCGTATTCATTCATTCTTATGAACATCAGAATATAGAATTATTTGATGGCACCAGAGGTCGCGTTAACCGAATATTTTCCGTCTATGACAGATTTTTTTTAACAATGACGGAAAAATCTGAAAGCAGTCTGTCATTTTGACAGATTAGAACAAGCTCGGAACAGCGCCAAAGTTTCCCCATAGCGGGGCTCCGGTGTTATGCATGCCCTCCAAAAAGGAAATGATATCGTTTCCAAACCTAACTTTGCCGTACAAATCATTGAAATGTCTGGGAGTTTTTGCTTTACGCTGTGCACGCTACCGCGAGGTGCAGTGGGCATGCATAACACGGCATAACACTGGCGCTAACTGTGGGAGATGGGGACCCCCCCCGATTATTGACGGGTATTTCGCACACTGGCTGGAAGTTCCCCATTCTCCAGCTCCACCTGTTCTGCGCTGGACTGTGCTTCCGGAGGCCACCCATGCCCCCGACTCCCCGTCGCCTCGTGTGATGTCCAAACGACATCCGGTTCGCGCCATGAGGAAGGTGGACTTTATGTTGGAGACAGCAGATTCTGCTGCCCGTTTAAGTCACACAAGCACATGTCCACGTTCTTTAATGAAGCATATTTCACTGTCGTTTCCAGGTTTGAAGCCAAGGGCGCAGTCAGAAATAATGACAAGAAAAATAATAAGCAGTCAGGTGACTGTGCCGCTTCTGAGGGGAGCTGTCGCCTCCCTCAGCAAGCGGACGGTAACCGAGTCTGTCAATGCACTATCACCTCGCGCATGCGCCGTGTCGGCCGAGGTTGTCAGTCAGGGGTACGATCATGTTCAGACACTAGAGGGCCCCATAACACAACTAATAAAGGCACAGAGAGCCGACAGCAGGGCAGAGGCTACTTCTCTCACTCTCATGAGCAAGAGGTGGAAAGCGCTCACAAGCTCAGCTTGGGTGTTGAGGACGATATCGAGATATCATGTGCGCGTTTGTGTGTGTTGGAGGAGGGGCTCTATAAAGAAGTGGCAGATTTTCTCCGGTTGTGTATTTTCAAATTATAGCGATCTCGAGCTGGTTTCTCAAACTTACCTACCCCACCTTTAAATATTGAATTGTTCTCTCTTAATAAGATCCCATTTGCAATAAAATTGTGGTCTTACCTTGACTTGAAGATGAAGTCCATTTGCCTATCCTTCTGGACAAAAATCTCTATTACTTTTTTGTAAAAGTCCTCCTTATCTTCTTGTAGTTTCAAAAGTCGAATCAAAATCAAATCTAAAGTCGAATTCAAAAGTTCGAAAATTATAAAAGTAGGGTAGACATGTGGATATTATCCGGGTGAACAAAACGTGCATTTATCTAACAGGTACGTTTCCCACAGAGCTTATTTCGAGCTATTTTCTAAAATCCTATGGAGAAATCTCATTGCTTTTTTGTCGAGGCAAGCCATGCGCAGCTTACTTCCTGGTTTTAGGACGCGTCACTGCACCTCTCTCGTCTCCTCTTCACACACCACACTTTTCGCGGCACACGTACTTACAGCCAATCAGCTCTGAATTATGTGAGATGACGTATGGTGGGGATGGCAGCTCAGTGCCCCTATGGTCATTCTTTTTTTGCCACACACATTAAATAGGAAAATACTCTGAGCATGCGCAGTGTAGTTTTTACAGTCACCATTCACTTAGACAGTGAGAGGGAGGGGCATGATCGGGTTTTGTCCCACATGGCTCAAAACAGCTCAATAGGCACACACTGTAGACACTAATTAGAAGAACACAGACTAAAACAGCAATGTACAGACGAATCAGATGATTAAACATGATCTTAAAATATATTTAATATATTTATTTATTTATTTTTTACATTTTATTGTAATCATTATTTTTAATACTTTCTGCTGACACTAGGTGGGGCTGTGCCCCTAATGTCCAGTCGCCACTGCGTATTCTAGAGCAGGAGATTTTCTCGCTGTTAGAAAAAAAAGAGGCCATAACTATAGTGCCCCCCGAACAGAGTCAGAGCGTCCCCAAACGGGGAGGGAACGGAATTCGCCCTATCCTGGATTTAAGGGCTCTGAACAAATACCTCAGAAAATACAAGTTCAGGATGCTCACTCACGCATCTCTGCTGCGTCTCGTGCGTCAGGGCGATTGGTTCACATCAATCGACCTGAAAGACGCGTATTTTCACATCCCAATATATTATCCACACAGGAAATATCTGAGGTTCGCTTTTCAGGGTGTCTGTTACGAGTACAGAGTGCTTCCCTTCGGCCTGTCTCTCAGTCCACGGGTGTTTGTACGATGTACGGAGGCAGCAATCGCCCCGTTAAGACAGCAGGGCATTCGTCTGGCAACCTATTTAGACGTCTGGCTCCTTCTTGCACAGTCGGAGCAGGAGGCTATTACGCAGACGAATATCCTCGTGAAACACCTGCTCGACCTGGGTTTCGTAATAAACACAGAAAAGAGCATGTTGTCCCCAGCTCAGACTGTACTCTTCCTGGGTTTATGCCTAAATTCAGTGTCCTTCACAGCCCGCCTGTCAGCGGAGAGAGTGAAAGCCTTCAGGGCTTGCCTCGCTCATTTCCGGCCACGCAAATATGCTCTCTTCAGATCATGTCTGCGGTTGCTGGGGCTCATGGCGTCAGCCATCCTGGTGGTACGACTGGGCCGCTTACACATGAGGGATTTTCAATGCTGGGTAGCTGCCCTCATGGCGCACGGAGAGTGATGGTCACTGTGGAATGCGTAATGGCACTGCGCCACTGGCTGCACCCGGCTTTCCTAGTATGGGGCGTGCCTATGGGTACTGTCCTATTGCAGAAAGTGGTCACCACAGACGCATGTCTGACGGGCTGGGGAGGTATATACGAAGGTCGACCTGTGAGGGGTCTCTGGAGCAGAGATCTCCAACGGTCACATATAAACTATCTCGAGCTTTTAGCGGTGTTTCTCACCCTAAAACGCTTTCTGCCTTTTCTCAAAGGACATCATGTCCTCGTGAGGACAGACAACACGACCACAATATCGTATATAAACCGTCAAGGGGGTTTGCGTTCTCTCCAGTTACACATGCTGGCACGCAAACTGATACTATGGAGCTGCGGCCGTCTCCTTTCTCTGAGAGCAACGCACGTACCGGGGGTGATGAACCTCGGAGCGGATCTGTTGTCCAGAGGTGCACCACTATATGCAGATTGGACTCTGCATCCAATAATTGTGAGTCAGTTGTGGATTCGTTACGGCCGAGCCGCGGTGGATCTGTTCGCGTCAGAAGAAAACGCTCAGTGTCAGCTGTTCTTTTCAATGCGCTGTCTAGACGCACCGTTAGGCGTGGACGCCCCTGGCTCTAATACCTCCGACTCTGGCCAGAGTGAGAGAGCATCGCCACACGCTGATCCTGATAGCTCCGCACTGGCCTGCAATGTATTGGCTGGCGGAGATATATCAGCTGCTGTGCGGGAAGCCGACATACTGTCTCAGGCGGGGGGGACGATTTTTCACCCACAACCGGAACGCTTGGCACTATGGGCCTGGCCCGTGAGTGGTATAATTTGAGTACAGTGGGGCTTCCTCAGAAGGTGATAAACACTATTCAGAGTGCAAGGGCTTCCTCCACCAGGTCTCTTTATGACTGTAAGTGGAGGGTGTTTGAGGAGTAGTGCCTCCAAAAGGGACACGTCTCTTTTCAATGTCCTGTCGGTGTGATTTTGTCATTTCTTGCAGGACTTGATTGATAAACACAGAGCTTTCTCTACGATTAAAGTGTACCTGGCTGCTATTGCTGCATGCCATGTGGGTTTTGAGGGAAAGATGGCTAGCCAACATCCCTTGTTCTGCCGTTTTATGAAAGGGGCTCGCAGGCTCCTCCCTGTTTCCAGGTCACTGGTGCCCTTATGGGACTTGGCAGTGGTTTTAGATGGGCTCACTCGACCTCCATTTGAACCCCTGGAAGAAGTTGACATGAAACACCTGTCACTGAAGACAGTGTTGTTGCTGGCTCTGGCATCCGCCAAGCGAGTCAGCGACATTCATGCGCTCTCTGTACATCCTTCATGCACTCAGTTTGCCCCGGGGCAAGCAAGAGTGTTGCTAACGCTGCTTTTGTGCCCAAGGTGGTTGAGTCATGCACCCCCATTGACCTTGCGGCATTTTCTTCACCGTTATGTTCTTCTGAAGAACAGCGGCCGAATTTGCTGTGTCCAGTTCGTGCCTTGCACATCTATATGGACAGGTCTAAAGAGTCTCATGCAGTGACCAACTCTTTGTATCCTGGGCTAACCCTCATAAGGGCAAGCCCGTTACCAGGCAACGACTCTCCCACTGGATTGTGGAAGCGATAGCTCTGGCTTATACGAGTCAGGGTTTGCAGGCACCAACGGGCCTGCGTGCTCATTCTACTCGTGGCCTGGCTACGGGCTTTGTTTAAGGGTGTTTCCATCCAGGACATTTGTGCGGCAGCAAGCTGGTCTTCACCGCTCACTTTTGTCCGTTTTTACAGATTGGATGTCTCTGCTCCAAGTGTGGCCCATGCAGTGCTGGGCCCCGTGTTGGGACAGAGTTCTACCTGTTGAGTACTGATTTTTGGTGATTTTCATGTCTAGCACTACGGGAGTCTCAATATCCCATAGTGAGACATTGAACGAAGTGTTATGAATGAGAACTATAGGTTACTAGCGTAACCCCAGTTCTCTGAGTAACATGAAGTGAGATGTCTCACCAGACAGCCCTTCTTGCTGAGGCGAAGCGAGAAGAGGTGCTTATTTTGAATGACGCTCCGTCGTAGCGCAAGCTACTTAAAGGGTGGGTGGATTCCCTGACGTGGTCGTCAAGATCACCAGCCAATCAGGATTGGCGTAATGAGATTGATGCTTCTGAGGCATACCCCATAGTGAGACATCTCACTTCATGTTACTCTGAGAACTGGGGTTACGCTAGTAACCTATAGTTTCTCCCCACAGAAAAACACAATGCCTGGGGCGGGTTGCCGTTTGTTGACGTGAATCCCATCAAAGCATACGCCTCCTGATATTGACGGCATTTTGTTGGCTCAATTTTGGCTTTCTTTTTTTCTCCATTGTCCACGTTCCCTGCTGTAGTGCTGCTACGTTTTTAACCACGATTCCATTTCAATGTCTATTTGTTATGTAAGGGATAATGTGCAGCGACTTGGTCATTATGGGTAAAAGAACACCCGACAGGCGGATCAGGATCCCGACGCGAAGCGGAGGGATCTTGATCTGCATGAAGGGTGTTATACTTCAATTCTTTATTCTTCCCCTTATTAGTGCGAATGCTGTGCCACAGCATTCCACTATAGTACTTCAATTTTTCTTTATTAGTGCGAATGCTGTTTACAGCATTCCACTATAGTTCTTCAAATCTTTATTAGTGCGAATGCTGTTTACAGCATTCCACTATAGTTCTTCAAATCTTTATTCTTCCCCTTATTAGTGCGAATGCTGTTTACAGCATTCCACTATAGTTCTTCAAATCTTTATTAGTGCGAATGCTGTGCCACAGCATTCCACTATAGTACTTCAAATCTTTATTCTTTCCGCTTAATATTATTATTTCAGCCAATACTTTGGCTCTCCATAACTTCAGCTTATTTCAGCTACAGAAACCATTCAAATATTAAACTATTCCAGCCTGTTCAGGAATCGATGGGAAACCTTCAAATGTTTAAAAATATTTTATACTTTTTGAAATATTCAGCTTTTTAAACTCTTTTTTTTAACATTGAAGTCAATGGGAGATGCCTTCAAATCCTCTTTTCCTACACTTTGCGCCAAATGCTACTCCTTCCACATAATTTCAGCTAGACACTTCATTCCAACTTTCAAATGATCACAACACCTTCAGCTATTCAAACTTGACTTTTATTTTTGATATCTTTTACACTTTTTGAGATAATTAACTTTGTTTGGAGCTTGGTAAAGAGGCTTTCTTCAGATTTTAACATTAGTGTGGATGGAGCAGCTCGTTAAGTCTAGAGTGCTTTGATCTCAAAACAGAGTGCAGCAGTTCTTCAAATTCTCCCCCAAAAATGTTTTAAACTTGCCATAATTCCCAAACCCTACACTCCTCAGACATATTTTTTCATGAAAAACGTAGGAAAACCTCTCCTAGGTTAAAAAATTTAAAAAAAGTAAGAAGAAATATTAATCAAAATGCCTCTTGAGGGCATGAAGAGACAAAAAGTCCATCTAGCTCCCAATTGATTCCCATGTTAAATCTTTCCGGAACTTTCTTCAGAACAGAGAGAAGTACACTTTAGACAAACTGCTCCCATCTGCACATTTTACACACAAAACCAAAAAAAACAACATATATCAGTTCATTGGGGTTCCCTGATGCTCACGGTCTGGTATTTTTTTATAGGAGCCATAGTTTTTTGAACAGGTGGCAAAATTGTCAGACATAATCCTCAATGCATTTCTTAATGGCACTCAGTGCTTGCAGTTGGGGAAATCGTCATAAGTCGTCACCATGGTAACCTTTGATCTCTGGGTTTACACACACACAGGTGTTTGTAAACATTCATTCACTACTACTTACATTATGTCTTTATTTAACTCCTTCAGCCTAATTTCCAGCTGCAGGAACCATTCAAATATCAAACAATTCAGCCTTTTCAGCACATGATGGGAAACTTTCAATTTTTTCAAAATAAGTTATACTTTTTAAAATATTCAGCATTTTTTAAAGTCTTTTTTTAACATGGAAGTCATTGCAATGCATTTTGAGCTGTAACACACACACTCTCCCTCTCTCTCACAGACACATCAAGAGAAGTGAGAGAGGGTGATAGAAGAGTTGATAGGGGTGATCAAGAGAAGAGAGAGGGCGATCAAGAGAAGAGAGAGAGAGGGCGATCAAGAGAAGAGAGAGAGGGTGATCAAGAGGAGAGAGAGAGGCGATCAAGAGGAGAGAGAGGGCGATCAAGAGAAGAGAGAGGGCGATCAAGAGGAGAGAGAGGAGAGGGCGATCAAGAGGAGAGAGAGTGGGCGATCAAGAGGAGAGAGAGAGGGCGATCAAGAGAAAAGAGAGGGCGATCAAGAGAAGAGGAGAGAGAGAGGGCGATCAAGAGGAGAGAGAGAGGGCGATCAAGAGAAGAGAGAGGGCGATCAAGAGAAGAGAGAGACGGCGATCAAGAGAAGAGGGCGATCAAGAGAAGAGAGAGGGCGATCAAGAGAAGAGAGAGGGCGATCAAGAGAAGAGAGAGAGAGGGTGATCAAGAGGAGAGAGAGGCGATCAAGAGAAGAGAGAGGGCGATCAAGAGAAGAGAGAGAGAGGGTGATCAAGAGGAGAGAGAGGGCGATCAAGAGGAGAGAGAGAGGGCGATCAAGAGAGAGAGAGGGCGATCAAGAGGAGAGAGAGAGGGCGATCAAGAGAGAGAGAGGGCGATCAAGAGAAGAGAGAGGGCGATCAAGAGAAGAGAGAGGGCGATCAAGAGAAGAGAGAGAGAGGGCGATCAAGAGAAGAGAGAGAGGGTGATCAAGAGGAGAGAGAGAGGCGATCAAGAGGAGAGAGTGAGGGCGATCAAGAGGAGAGAGAGTGGGCGATCAAGAGGAGAGAGAGTGGGCGATCAAGAGGAGAGAGAGAGGGCGATCAAGAGGAGAGAGAGAGGGCGATCAAGAGGAGAGAGAGGGCGATCAAGAGAGAGAGGGCGAGCAAGAGAAGAGAGAGAGGGCGATCAAGAGAAGAGAGAGAGGGCGATAGAAGATTGAGAGGGTGATCAAGAGAAGAGAGAGGGCGATCAAGAGAAGAGAGAGAGTAATGTAACCTCCTAATGTAATGTATAACTACTATGAAAATGTTCAAAAAGTGCTCAAACTTCACATGTGTGCTAACAGTCCAGCCGTGAAGACATCTACGGGACAGTTTTGAGATTTCTTCAAATGCCGTTGCCATGGCAACACAATGCTCACCATGAAACACGGTTTTCTCATAACTTCAGTGAAAATGATCGAAATGGCCCAAAACTTCACAGGTTTGGTAACGATGACATCAACACATCTAAGCGTATTATGGGGTGTCATCAAATGCCGTTGCCATGGCGACAGATAATTCACCATCAAGTTAGTTCAAAAGTTTGCAGTTCAAATATTCTGCTGCTTTCCCAAGCCTTTTTACTTTCTTTTCTCATCTTAAGGCAAATTCATTCACTACTACTTACATCTGATATTTAACTCCTTCAGCCTATTTTCAGCTGCAGAAACCATTCAACTATTACATTATTCAGCTATTTCATTACATCAAGGCTATACATGTTTTTTTAAACCTTTTCTTTTAAATATTAAGCTTTTTCTGCATTTTTGTAGCTAAAAGCAGCTACCATTCAGCTAATAACATTCAGCTTTTTCTGCATTTTCAGCTAAATTCAGCCACAAATGTTCACAGTTTACAGCATTCGCACGCATTTTCTGCAGGAAATGCATTTTCTAGTTAGTGCGAATGCTGTGCCACAGCATTCCACTATAGTACTTCAATTTCTTTATTCTTCCCCTTAAAAAAATTATTATTATTATTATTATTTCAACCATACTTTGGCTCTCCATAACTTCAGCTTACTTTCAGCTACAGAAACCATTCAAATATCAAACTATTCAGCCTGTTCAGGAATCGATGGGAAACCTTCAACTTTTTAAAAATATGTTATACTTTTTGAAATATTCAGCTTTTTAAAACTTTTTTTTTTAACATTGAAGTCAATGGGAGATGCCTTCAAATCCTCTTTTCCTACACTTTGCGCCAAATGCTACTCCTTCCACATAATTTCAGCTAGACACTTCATTCCAACTTTCAAATGATCACAAGACCTTCAGCTATTCAGAATTGATTTTTATTTTTGATATCTTTTACACCTTTTGAGATAATTAACTTTGTTTGGAGCTTGGTAAAGACGCTTTTTTCAGATTTTAACATTAGTGTGGATGGAGCAGCTCGTTAAGTCTAGAGTGCTTTGATCTCAAAACAGAGTGCAGCAGTGCTCCCCAAAAAATGTTTTAAACTTGCCATAATTCCCAAACCCTACACTCCTCAGACATATTCTTTCATGAAAAACGTAGGAAAACCTCTCCTAGGTTGGAAAATTAAAAAGAATTAAGAAGAAATATTAATCAAAATGCCTCTTGAGGGCATGAAGAGACAAAAAGTCCACCTAGCTCCCAATAGATTCCCATGTTAAATCTTTCCGGAACTTTCTTCGGAACAGAGAGAAGTACACTTTAGACAAACTGCTCACATCTCCACATTTTACACACAAAACCAAAAAAAACAACATATATCAGTTCATTGGGGTTCCCTGATGCTCACGGTCTGGTCATTTTTTGATAGGAGCCATAGTTTTTTAACAGGTGGCAAAATTGTCAGATACAAACCTCAATGCATTCTTAATGGGACTCAGTGCTGCAGTCGTCACCAAGGTAACCTTTCATCTCTGGGTTTACACACACAGGTGTTTGTAAACATTCACCACTACCACTACCACTACCTCTACCTCTCTACCTCTCTCTACCTCGCTCTACCTCTCTCCCTCTCTCTCTGACAGACAGACAGACAGACAGACAGACAGACAGACAGACAGACAGACAGACAGACAGACAGACACACACACACACTCACACTCACACACACTCTCCCTCTCTCTCACAGACATATCAAGAGAAGAGAGGGCGATCAAGAGAAGTGAGAGAGGGTGATAGAAGAGTGATAGGGTGATCAAGAGAAGAGAGAAGGCGATCAAGAGGAGAGAGAGAGGGGCGATCAAGAGAAGAGAGAGAGAGGGCGATCAAGAGGAGAGAGAGAGGGCGATCAAGAGGAGAGAGAGGGCGATCAAGAGGAGAGAAAAGTGGGCGATCAAGAGGAGAGAGAGAGAGGGCGATCAAGAGAAGAGAGAGAGGGCGATCAAGAGGAGAGAGAGTGGGCGATCAAGAGGAGAGAGAGAGAGGGCGATCAAGAGAAGAGAGAGAGGGCGATCAAGAGGAGAGAGAGAGGGCGAGCAAGAGAAGAGAGAGAAGAGAGAGAGGGGCGATCAAGAGAAGAGAGAGGGCGATCAAGAGAAGAGAGAGAGGGGCGATCAAGAGGAGAGAGAGAGGGGCGATCAAGAGGAGAGAGAGAGGGCGATAAAGAGAAGAGAGAGAGGGCGATCAAGAGAAGAGAGAGAGGGGCGATCAAGAGGAGAGGGAGAGGGCGATCAAGAGGAGAGAGGAGAGGGCGATCAAGAGAAGAGAGAGGGGCGATCAAGAGAAGAGAGAGAGAGGGCAAGCAAGAGAAGAGAGAGAGAAGAGAGAGAGGGCAATCAAGAGAAGAGAGAGAGGGCGATAGAAGATTGAGAGGGTGATCAAGAGAAGAGAGAGAGTAATGTAACCTCCTAATGTAATGTATTACTCCTATGAAAATGTTCAAAAAGTGCTCAAACTTCACATGTGTGCTAACAGTCCAGCCGTGAAGACATCTACGGTACAGTTTTTGAGATTTTTCTTCAAATGCCGTTGCCATGGCAACACAATGCTCACCATGAAACACGGTTTTCTCATAACTTCAGTGAAAATGATCGAAATGGCCCAAAACTTCACAGGTTTGGTAACGATGCAGCCATCAACACATCTAAGCGTATTATGGGGGTGTCATCAAATGCCGTTTGCCATGGCGACAGATAATTCACCATCAAGTTAGTTCAAAAGTTTGCAGTTCAAATATTCTGCTGCTTTCCCAAGCCTTTTTACTTTCTTTTTCTCATCTTAATGCAAATTCATTCACTACTACTTACATCTGATATTTAAACTCCTTCAGCCTATTTTCAGCTGCAGAAACCATTCAACTATACATTATTCAGCTATTTCATTACATCAGGCTATACATGTCAGCTTTTTCAGCTAAATTCAGCCACAAATGTTCACAGTTTACAGTATTCGCACCGATTTTCTGCAGGAAATGCATTTTCTAGTTATTATTATTATTTCAGCCAATACTTTAGCACTCCATAACTTCAGCTTATTTTCAGCTACAGAAACCATTCAAATATTAAACTATTCAGCCTGTTCAGGAAGATCGATGGGGAAACCTTCACATTTTTTTAAAATATTTTATACTTCTTGAAATATTCAGCTTTTTAAACTCTTTTTTAACAATGAAGTCAATGGGAGATGCTTCAAATCCTCTTTTCCTACACTTTTGCGCCCAAATGCCTACTCCTTCCACATACTTTCAGCTAGACACTTCATTCCAACTTTCAAATGATCACAAGACCTTCAGCTATTCAAAATTGATTTTTATTTTTGATATCTTTTACACTTCTTGAGATAATTAACTTTGTTTGGAGCTTGGTAGAGAGGCCTTTTTCAGATTTTAACATTAGTGTGGATGGAGCAGCTCGTTAAGTCTAGAGTGCTTTGATCTCAAAACAGAGTGCAGCAGTTCTTCGAATTCTCCCCCAAAAATGTTTTAAACTTGCCATAATTCCCAAACCCTACACTCCTCAGACATATTTTTTAATGAAAAACGTAGGAAAACCTCTCCTAGGTTAAAAAATTTAAAAAAAGTAAGAAGAAATATTAAACAAAATGCCTCTTGAGGGCATGAAGAGACAAAAAGTCCATCTAGCTCCCAATTGATTCCCATGTTAAATCTTTCCGGAACTTTCTTCAGAACAGAGAGAAGTACACTTAGACAAACTGCTCCCATCTCCACATTTTACACACAAAACCAAAGAAAACAACATATATCAGTTCATTGGGGTTCCCTGATGCTCACGGTCTGGTATTTTTTTTATAGGAGCCATAGTTTTTGAACAGGTGGCAAAATTGTCAGATATAATCCTCAATGCATTCTTAATGGGGACTCAGTGCTGCAGTTGGAAAATCGTCATAAGTCGTCACCATGGTAACCTTTCATCTCTGGGGTTTACACACACAGGTGTTTGTAAACATTCATTCACTACTACTTACATTTAATGTCTTTATTTAACTCCTTCAGCCTAATTTCAGCTGCAGGAACCATTCAAATATCAAACAATTCAGCCTTTTCAGCACATGATGGGAAACTTTCAACTTTTTCAAAATATGTTATACGTTTTAAAATATTCAGCTTTTTAAAGTCTTTTTTTAACATGGAAGTCATTGCAATGCATTTGAGCTGTAACAATTCACACACTCTCTCTCTCTCTCTCTCTCTCTCTCTCTCACAGACATACAGACAGACAGACACACACTCTCTCTCTCTCTCTCTCTCTCACACACACACACACACTCTCCCTCTCTCTCACAGACACATCAAGAGAAGTGAGAGAGGGTGATAGAAGAGTGATAGGTGATCAAGAGAAGAGAGAGGGCGATCAAAGAGGAGAGAGAAGGGCGATCAAGAGAA
>NW_022987719.1:142500-200546 GCF_902827165.1 Trematomus bernacchii | reverse complement strand
ACACTACAGCATTTCACTAAACACTACAGCATTTCACTAAACACTACAGCATTTCAGAAAAACACTACAGCATTTCAGAAAACACCACAGCATTTCACAAAACACTACAGCATTTCAGAAAACCTGCAGCATTTCAGAAAACACTACAGCATTTCAGAAAACACTACAAGCATTTCAGAAAACACTACAGCATTTCAGAAACACTACAGCATTTCAGAAAACACTACATCATTTCAGAAAACACTACAGCATTTCAAAAACACTACGCATTTCACTAAAACACTACAGCATTTCAGAAAACACTACAGCATTTCAGAAAACACTGCAGCATTTCAGAAAACACTACAGTATTTCAGAAAACACTACAGCATTTCAGAAAACACTACAGCATTTCAGAAAACACCACAGCATTTCAGAAAACACTACAGCATTTCACTAAACACTACAGCATTTCACTAAACACTACAGCATTTCACTAAACACTACAGCATTTCACTAAACACTACAGCATTTCAGAAAACACTACAGCATTTCACTAAACACTACAGCATTTCACTAAACACTACGGCATTTCAGAAAACACTACACCATTTTAGAAAACACCACAGCATTTCAGAAAACACTACAGTATTTCAGAAAACACTACAGCATTTCAGAAAACACTACAGCATTTCAGAAAACACCACAGCATTTCAGAAAATACTACAGCATTTCAGAAAACACTACAGCATTTCAGAAAACACCACAGCATTTCAGAAAACACTACAGCATTTCAGAAAACACTACAGCATTTCAGAAAACACCACAGCATTTCAGAAAACACTACAGCATTTCACAAAACACTACAGCATTACACTAAAAACTACAGCATTTCACAAAACACTACAGCATTTCACTAAACACTACAGCATTTCAGAAAACACTACAGCATTTCAGAAAACACTACAGCATTTCAGAAAACACCACAGCATTTCAGAAAACACTACAGCATTTCACAAAACACTACAGCATTTCACTAAACACTACAGCATTTCACTAAACACTACAGCATTTCAGAAAACACTACAGCATTTCACTAAACACTACAGCATTTCACTAAACACTACAGCATTTCAGAAAACACTACAGCATTTCACTAAACACTACAGCATTTCACTAAACACTACAGCATTTCAGAAAACACTACAGCATTTCAGAAAACACTACAGCATTTCAGAAAACACCACAGCATTTCACAAAACACTACAGCATTTCAGAAAACACTGCAGCATTTCAGAAAACGCTACAGCATTTCAGAAAACACTACAGCATTTCAGAAAACACTACAGGATTTCAGAAAACACTACAGCATTTCAGAAAACACTACAGCATTTCAGAAAACACTACATCATTTCAGAAAACACTACAGCATTTCAGAAAACACTACAGCATTTCACTAAACACTACAGCATTTCAGAAAACACTACAGCATTTCAGAAAACACTGCCAGCATTTCAGAAACACTTACAGCATTTCACTCAACACTACAGCATTTCAGAAAACACTACAGCATTTCACTAAACATACAGCATTTCACAAAACACTACAGCATTTCAGAAACACTACAGCATTTCACTAAACACTACAGCATTTCAGAAAACACTACAGCATTTCAGAAAACACTACAGCATTTCAGAAACACTACAGCATTTCACAAAACACTACAGCATTTCAGAAAACACTACAGCATTTCACTAAAACACTACAGCATTTCAGAAAACACTACAGCATTTCAGAAACACTACAGCATTTCAGAAAACACTACAGCATTTCAGAAAACACTACAGCATTTCACTAAACACAACAGCATTTCAGAAAACACTACAGCATTTCATAAAACACTACAGCATTTCAGAAAACACTACAGCATTTCACTAAACACTACAGCATTTCAGAAAACCTACAGCATTTCACTAAACACTACAGCATTTCAGAAAACACTCCAAGCATTTCAGAAAACACTACAGCATTTCAGAAAACACCACAGCATTTCAGAAAACACTACAGCATTTCAGAAAAACACTACAGCATTTCAGAAACATACAGCATTTCAGAAAACACCACAGCATTTCAGAAACACTACAGCATTTCACAAAACACATACAGCCATTTCACTACTAAACACTACAGCATTTCACAAAACACTACAGCATTTCACTAAACACTACAGCATTTCAGAAAACACTACAGCATTTCAGAAAACACCACAGCATTTTAGAAAACACTACAGCATTTCAGAAAACACTACAGCATTTCAGAAAACACCACAGCATTTTGGAAAACACTACAGCATTTCACAAAACACTACAGCATTTCACTAAACACTACAGCATTTCACAAAACACTACAGCATTTCACTAAACACTACAGCATTTCAGAAAACACTACAGCATTTCAGAAAACACCACAGCATTTTAGAAAACACTACAGCATTTCACTAAACACTACAGCATTTCACTAAACACTACAGCATTTCACTAAACACTACAGCATTTCAGAAAACACTACAGCATTTCACTAAACACTACAGCATTTCACTAAACACTACAGCATTTCAGAAAACACTACAGCATTTCACTAAACACTACAGCATTTCACTAAACACTACAGCATTTCAGAAAACACTACAGCATTTCAGAAAACACCACAGCATTTCACAAAACACTACAGCATTTCAGAAAACACTGCAGCATTTCAGAAAACACTACAGCATTTCAGAAAACACTACAGCATTTCAGAAAACACTACAGCATTTCAGAAAACACTACAGCATTTCAGAAAACACTACATCATTTCAGAAAACACTACAGCATTTCAGAAAACACTACAGCATTTCACTAAACACTACAGCATTTCAGAAAACACTACAGCATTTCAGAAAACACTGCAGCATTTCAGAAAACACTACAGTATTTCAGAAAACACTACAGCATTTCAGAAAACACTACAGCATTTCAGAAAACACCACAGCATTTCAGAAAACACTACAGCATTTCACTAAACACTACAGCATTCCTAACACTACAGCATTTCACTAAACACTACAGCATTTCACAAACACTACAGCATTTCAGAAAACACTACAGCATTTCACTAAACACTACAGCATTTCACTAAACACTACAGCATTTCAGAAAACACTACAGCATTTCAGAAAACACCACAGCATTTCACAAAACACTACAGCATTTCAGAAACACTGCAGCATTTCAGAAAACGCTACAGCATTTCAGAAAACACTACAGCATTTCAGAAAACACTACATCATTTCAGGAAACACTAGAGCATTTCAGAAAACACTACAGCATTTTCACTAAACATACAGCATTTCAGGAAAACACTACAGCATTTCAGAAAACACTGCAGCATTTCAGAAAACACTACAGCATTTCACTAAACACTACAGCATTTCAGAAAACACTACAGCATTTCACTAAACACTACAGCATTTCACAAAACACTACAGCATTTCAGAAAACACTACAGCATTTCACTAAACACTACAGCATTTCAGAAAACACTACAGCATTTCAGAAAACACCACAGCATTTCAGAAAACACTACAGCATTTCACTAAACACTACAGCATTTCAGAAAACACTACAGCATTTCACTAAACACTACAGCATTTCAGAAAACACTACAGCATTTCAGAAAACACTACAGCATTTCAGAAAACACTACAGCATTTCACAAAACACTACAGCATTTCAGAAAACACTACAGCATTTCACTAAACACTACAGCATTTCAGAAAACACTACAGCATTTCAGAAAACACTACAGCATTTCAGAAAACACTACAGCATTTCAGAAAACACTACAGCATTTCACTAAACACTACAGCATTTCAGAAACACTACAGCATTTCAGAAAACACTACAGCATTTCAGAAAACACTACAGCATTTCAGAAACACTACAGCATTTCACTAAACACTACAGCATTTCAGAAAACACTGCAGCATTTCAGAAAACACTACAGCATTTCACTAAACACTACGGCATTTCAGAAAACACTACACCATTTCAGAAAACACCACAGCATTTCAGAAAACACTACAGCATTTCAGAAAACACTACAGCATTTCAGAAAACACTACAGCATTTCAGAAAACACCACAGCATTTCAGAAAACACCACAGCATTTCAGAAAACACTACAGCATTTCAGAAAACACCACAGCATTTCAGAAAACACTACAGCATTTCAGAAAACACTACAGCATTTCAGAAAACACTACAGCATTTCAGAAAACACCACAGCATTTCAGAAAACACTACAGCATTTCACAAAACACTACAGCATTTCACTAAACACTACAGCATTTCACAAAACACTACAGCATTTCACTAAACACAACAGCATTTCAGAAAACACTACAGCATTTCAGAAAACACTACAGCATTTCAAAAAACACCACAGCATTTCAAAAAACACTACAGCATTTCACAAAACACCACAGCATTTCAGAAAACACTACAGCATTTCACAAAACACTACAGCATTTCACTAAACACTACAGCATTTCACAAAACACTACAGCATTTCACTAAACACTACAGCATTTCACTAAACACTACAGCATTTCAGAAAACACTACAGCATTTCAGAAAACACCACAGCATTTCAGAAAACACTACAGCATTTCAGAAACACTACAGCATTTCAGAAAACACCACAGCATTTTAGAAAACACTACAGCATTTCACAAAACACTACAGCATTTCACTAAACACTACAGCATTTCACTAAACACTACAGCATTTCAGAAAACACTACAGCATTTCAGAAAACACTACAGCATTTCAGAAAACACCACAGCATTTCACAAAACACTACAGCATTTCAGAAAACACTGCAGCATTTCAGAAAACACTACAGCATTTCAGAAAACACTACAGCATTTCAGAAAACACTACAGCATTTCACTAAACACTACAGCATTTCAGAAAACACTACAGCGTTTCAGAAAACACTGCAGCATTTCAGAAACACTACAGCATTTCAGAAACACTACAGCATTTCAGAAAACACTACAGCCATTTCAGAAAACACCTACAGCATTTCAGAAAAACACCACCATTAACACTACAGCATTTCACAAAACACTACAGCATTTCACTAAACACTACAGCATTTCACTAAACACTACAGCATTTCACTAAACACTACAGCATTTCACTAAACACTACAGCATTTCAGAAAACACTACAGCATTTCACTAAACACTACAGCATTTCACTAAACACTACAGCATTTCAGAAAACACTACAGCATTTCAGAAACCACTACAGCATTTCAGAAAACACCACAGCATTTCACAAAACACTACAGCATTTCAGAAAACACTGCAGCATTTCAGAAAACGCTACAGCATTTCAGAAAACACTACAGCATTTCAGAAAACACTACATCATTTCAGGAAACACTACAGCATTTCAGAAAACACTACAGCATTTCACTAAACACTACAGCATTTCAGAAAACACTACAGCATTTCAGAAAACACTGCAGCATTTCAGAAAACACTACAGCATTTCACTAAACACTACAGCATTTCAGAAAACACTACAGCATTTCACTAAACACTACAGCATTTCACAAAACACTACAGCATTTCAGAAAACACTACAGCATTTCACTAAACACTACAGCATTTCAGAAAACACTACAGCATTTCAGAAAACACCACAGCATTTCAGAAAACACTACAGCATTTCACTAAACACTACAGCATTTCAGAAAACACTACAGCATTTCAGAAAACACTACAGCATTTCACTAAACACTACAGCATTTCAGAAAACACTACAGCATTTCAGAAAACACTACAGCATTTCAGAAAACACTACAGCATTTCACAAAACACTGCAGCATTTCAGAAAACACTACAGCATTTCACTAAACACTACAGCATTTCAGAAAACACTACAGCATTTCAGAAAACACTACAGCATTTCAGAAAACACTACAGCATTTCAGAAAACACTACAGCATTTCACTAAACACTACAGCATTTCAGAAAACACTACAGCATTTCAGAAAACACTACAGCATTTCAGAAAACACTACAGCATTTCACTAAACACTACAGCATTTCAGAAAACACTGCAGCATTTCAGAAAACACTACAGCATTTCACTAAACACTACGGCATTTCAGAAAACACTACACCATTTCAGAAAACACCACAGCATTTCAGAAAACACTACAGCATTTCAGAAAACACTACAGCATTTCAGAAAACACTACAGCATTTCAAAAAACACCACAGCATTTCAGAAAACACCACAGCATTTCAGAAAACACTACAGCATTTCAGAAAACACCACAGCATTTCAGAAAACACTACAGCATTTCAGAAAACACTACAGCATTTCAGAAAACACTACAGCATTTCAGAAAACACCACAGCATTTCAGAAAACACTACAGCATTTCACAAAACACTACAGCATTTCACTAAACACTACAGCATTTCACAAAACACTACAGCATTTCACTAAACACTACAGCATTTCAGAAAACACTACAGCATTTCAGAAAACACTACAGCATTTCAGAAAACACCACAGCATTTCAAAAAACACTACAGCATTTCACAAAACACCACAGCATTTCAGAAAACACTACAGCATTTCAAAAAAACACTACAGCATTTCACTAAACACTACAGCATTTCACAAAACACTACAGCATTTCACTAAACACTACAGCATTTCACTAAACACTACAGCATTTCAGAAAACACTGCAGCATTTCAGAAAACACTACAGCATTTCAGAAAACACTGCAGCATTTCAGAAAACACTGCAGCATTTCAGAAAACACTACAGCATTTCAGAACACACTACAGCATTTCACTAAACACCACAGCATTTCAGAAAACACTACAGCATTTCAGAAAACACTACAGCATTTCAGAAAACACTACAGCATTTCAGAAAACACTACAGCATTTCACTAAACACTACAGCATTTCACAAAACACAACAGCATTTCACTAAACACTACAGCATTTCACTAAACACTACAGCATTTCAGAAAACACTGCAGCATTTCAGAAAACACTACAGCATTTCACAAAACACTACAGCATTTCAGAAAACACTACAGCATTTCAGAAAACACTACAGCATTTCAGAAAACACTACAGCATTTCACTAAACACTACAGCATTTCACTAAACACTACAGCATTTCAGAAAACACTACAGCATTTCACTAAACACTACAGCATTTCAGAAAACACTACAGCATTTCACTAACCACTACAGCATTTCAGAAAACACTACAGCATTTCAGAAAACACTACAGCATTTCACTAAACACTACAGCATTTCAGAAAACACTACAGCATTTCACTAAACACTACAGCATTTCAGAAAACACTACAGCATTTCACTAAACACTACAGCATTTCACTAAACACTACAGCATTTCACTAAACACTACAGCATTTCACTAAACACAACAGCATTTCAGAAAACACAACAGCATTTCAGAAAACACTACAGCATTTCAGAAAACACTACAGCATTTCAGAAAACACTACAGCATTTCACTAAACACTACAGCATTTCAGAAAACACTACAGCATTTCAGAAAACACTACAGCATTTCACTAAACACTACAGCATTTCACAAAACACTACAGCATTTCAGAAAACACTACAGCATTTCAGAAAACACTGCAGCATTTCAGAAAACACTACAGCATTTCAGAAAACACTACAGCATTTCAGAAAACACTACAACATTTCACTAAACACTACAGCATTTCAGAAAACACTACAGCATTTCAGAAAACACTACAGCATTTCACTAAACACTACAGCATTTCAGAAAACACTACAGCATTTCAGAAAACACTACAGCATTTCACTAAACACTACAGCATTTCACTAAACACCACAGCATTTCAGAAAACACTACAGCATTTCAGAAAACACTACAGCATTTCAGAAAACACTACAGCATTTCACTAAACACTACAGCATTTCACTAAACACTACAGCATTTCACAAAACACTACAGCATTTCAGAAAACACTACAGCATTTCAGAAAACACTACAGCATTTCACTAAACACTACAGCATTTCAGAAAACACTACAGCATTTCACTAAACACTACAGCATTTTTCTGTTTTCTGAAATGCTGCGGCGTTTTCTGAAATGCTGTAGTGTCTTGCACTTCCGGGCCACCGTAAAAAAAAGAGAACTTAGTTCCGAGAACTTTTACCCCCATTTTTAGTGCCTGCTAGAGAGGTGGTACTATCCTGGGGAGAAAAAAGTACCAATTTCGATTGGCTGGGCGAATTGCAAACCACGCCCAGTAAAACTCTGAAAAGTTTTGTGAAGACGCCATTGTATTTGGCATTATTAGCATTAGCATTATCCCTGCGCACTAACGGAGAGAGAATAACTTATGGCAACACAAAAAACAACATGGGAGCGGTGGAGTGATGAGGAGGTGTCGGCGTTCTGGCGATTTACTCGGATTTCTACTGAAGCCAGTCCCCAACTCCGGGGACTTCCGGCCGGGGACTCCGGGTGGCAGTATACGCCGTGAAGTTGTTTGCGGCCTGCCAGTAAACCCAAAGCAGAAGAAGAAGAAGTGACGTCAGCGGCTTCATTTGCGTAATCTTCCCTCAGGGAACTTATTCCGGTGTGAACGCGATCGGCTCTTAGTTCCATGGGGGTACTAAGTGCTGGGTACTAAGTGCTGGGAACTAAGTACGGCAAAGTACTTGTTGTGAAAGCGGCTATTGGGAAAGAGTCGAGACGTCTGTAAATCAGCTGATTTAAACTAAATAAACTACCCAGTATGAACTATCTTATAGCCCTTATTAGAATCATTCGGTCCTTAAAGTTGTAAAATGCACTAAAAGCCGAATCTAGATTTATTTTCTGTCTCCATTCATTCTAGTGAGCCGAGAGTGGGAGCTCGGGGGGCGGGGCTTAAGGGGCGCATACTCTGTGAGCGCACATAGGGGTTCTTCTGCTCTGACAGCTAGGCATGATGGGTAATCTGTGACGTTTCGCTCTCTAAAAATTGGACCATTTTGTCCTCATGCGCCAATGAGCAGCTCTCATAGGAAAGAACGAGACCCCGCCTCCCACGCTGTATCCAGTTCTTATTATACATCCATGATATTAGGTCTGTTGGTTTTTAGCTAAATCAGTTCAACCACACACACTCAGAAGGAGGGATGTATGGTGAAATGGAAAATAAATGGATTATCGTTCTTGATTATTTGTACGTTGAAATCATAACCCCATATGTCGGAAGTGGCTTTAGAAACTCTTAAGCCACTATGGATGCTGTATAACTGAATTATAAGTGTCCAAAAGTCACAAAAATATGTTTATTTTGTACTTTTCTGTAAAAAAAAACACACAAATACGGTAAACGTCAACATTTCAAATACGTCAAAATGCTACGTTTCATATCAAGTTCACAGAAAACATACAACACCAAACCTGTGTAAACATAAACATTCATCTGTTTGCATCTTGCAATTTATTTATCTATATATCTTATTCCACGTGTATATAGACTCTTCTTGCACTATTTATATTTTATTGGTATTTACTTGCAGATCTCAAAACATTCTCTCGCACTATTCTTTTATTGTTTGATTTGTTTGAAGACCTATATATTCATGTTGCTCTGCTGGAGGAGCCTGTGACTTCAGTTTGGTCATTTCAGCTACTTACAATAGCCTTGAATACTAATGTGATGCTGTTCATGTCGTCACCTGTTCATGTCTTCACCTGTTCATGTCTTCACCTGTTCATGTCGTCACCTGTCCATGTCTTCACCTGTTCATGTCTTCACCTGTTCATGTCTTCACCTGTCCATGTCTTCACCTGTTCATGTCTTCACCTGTTCATGTCTTCACCTGTTCATGTCTTCACCTGTTCATGTCGTCACCTGTCCATGTCGTCACCTGTCCATGTCTTCACCTGTTCATGTCTTCACCTGTCCATGTCTTCACCTGTCCATGTCTTCACCTGTTCATGTCTTCACCTGTTCATGTCTTCACCTGTCCATGTCTTCACCTGTCCATGTCTTCACCTGTCCATGTCTTCACCTGTTCATGTCTTCACCTGCTCATGTCTTCACCTGTTCATGTCTTCACCTGTTCATGTCTTCACCTGTTCATGTCTTCACCTGTCCATGTCTTCACCTGTCCATGTCTTCACCTGTTCATGTCTTCACCTGTTCATGTCTTCACCTGTCCATGTCTTCACCTGTCCATGTCTTCACCTGTTCATGTCTTCACCTGTTCATGTCTTCACCTGTTCATGTCTTCACCTGCTCATGTCTTCACCTGTTCATGTCTTCACCTGTCCATGTCTTCACCTGTTCATGTCTTCACCTGTTCATGTCTACACCTGCTCATGTCTTCACCTGTTCATGTGTTCACCTGTTCATGTGTTCACCTGTTCATGTGTTCACCTGTTCATGTCTTCACCTGTTCATGTGTTCACCTGTTCATGTCTTCACCTGTTCATGTGTTCACCTGTTCATGTCTTCACCTGTTCATGTCTTCACCTGTTCATGTCTTCACCTGTTCATGTCTTCACCTGTTCATGTCTTCACCTGTCCATGTCTTCACCTGTTCATGTCTTCACCTGTTCATGTCTTCACCTGCTCATGTGTTCACCTGTTCATGTCTTCACCTGTTCATGTGTTCACCTGTTCATGTCTTCACCTGTTCATGTCTTCACCTGTTCATGTCTTCACCTGTTCATGTCTTCACCTGTTCATGTCTTCACGAAATTTTACGATCCTGTCTGTTAATATGACGGGCAGCGAAAAAGTCTAGCGCAACCTCTGGGCGGGACATCTCTAAGCTGGTCGACCAATCACAACAGAGCCGGCCAGCTAACCAATCAGAGCAGACTGGGCTCTGGATTCAGACGGAGGGTGAAAGGAGGTGCTGCAGCACAGGCAGTATGAGAAATATAAAGAGCTTTTTGAACATCAAAGCATGGAGACATGTAGAGACACTACATACTGATATACACCTGAACATCAGCAGGAGAGGACTCTTTAAAGTAGAGACACTACATACTGATATACACCTGAACATCAGCAGGAGAGGACTCTTTAAAGTAGAGACACTACATACTGATATACACCTGAACATCAGCAGGAGAGGACTCTTTAAAGTAGAGACACTACATACTGATATACACCTGAACATCAGCAGGAGAGGACTCTTTAAAGTAGAGACACTACATACTGATATACACCTGAACATCAGCAGGAGAGGACTCTTTAAAGTAGAGACACTACATACTGATATACACCTGAACATCAGCAGGAGAGGACTCTTTAAAGTAGAGACACTACATACTGATATACACCTGAACATCAGCAGGAGAGGACTCTTTAAAGTAGAGACACTACATACTGATATACACCTGAACATCAGCAGGAGAGGACGCTTTAAAGTAGAGACACTACATACTGATATACACCTGAACATCAGCAGGAGAGGACTCTTTAAAGTAGAGACACTACATACTGATATACACCTGAACATCAGCAGGAGAGGACTCTTTAAAGTAGAGACACTACATACTGATATACACCTGAACATCAGCAGGAGAGGACTCTTTAAAGTAGAGACACTACATACTAATATACACCTGAACATCAGCAGGAGAGGACTCTTTAAAGTAGAGACACTACATACTGATATACACCTGAACATCAGCAGGAGAGGACTCTTTAAAGTAGAGACACTACATACTGATATACACCTGAACATCAGCAGGAGAGGACTCTTTAAAGTAGAGACACTACATACTGATATACACCTGAACATCAGCAGGAGAGGACTCTTTAAAGTAGAGACACTACATACTGATATACACCTGAACATCAGCAGGAGAGGACTCTTTAAAGTAGAGACACTACATACTGATATACACCTGAACATCAGCAGGAGAGGACTCTTTAAAGTAGAGACACTACATACTGATATACACCTGAACATCAGCAGGAGAGGACGCTTTAAAGTAGAGACACTACATACTGATATACACCTGAACATCAGCAGGAGAGGACTCTTTAAAGTAGAGACACTACATACTGATATACACCTGAACATCAGCAGGAGAGGACTCTTTAAAGTAGAGACACTACATACTGATATACACCTGAACATCAGCAGGAGAGGACTCTTTAAAGTAGAGATACTACATACTGATATACACCTGAACATCAGAGCATGGAGACATGTCCCAGTAGAGGAAAAACCAACTCACACATATTCTCTCTCAGAGTATCATCGTCTGATTCCCCACAGACTTCAATAAAGATTCATTTTAGTAACAACCTGTGACAAAATGCTGCTGACACTTCCAGAAACTCATCTGATTCCAGTGGAAACGGTATCAGTCTGTCAATACTTCATCACACAGCCAGTGTATTTATCCACCACATATTCCATACAAATAAAAAAGAACCTTCTAAAATGATCATCACACTGTTTGAATACGAGCTGTGCTTCTCTTTAATCTTTGTTGATAGAAAGTAGGGCTGCTCAATACATCAAAAATACTCTAAATGGCAAGATATGTGTATACCAGACTTTACCAGGAGCTGTGTGTGTGTGTGTGTGTGTGTGTGTGTGTGTGTGTGTGTGTGTGTGTGTGTGTGTGTGTGTGTGTGTGTGTGTGTGTGTGTGTGTGTTGGAGCTCTGCCATTACTCTGGTTTTGAGCAGATGGGAAGCCTGCAGTGGGTTTTCCTGCTCACACCAGGGGTGACGGAGAGTGTTGTTCAACCGCTGTTCGGAAATCCCTGTACACACACACACACACACACACACACACACACACACACACACACACACACACACACACACACACACACACACACACACACAAAAGGTAAATGAAGTTTGCAGCTCGACAGGATTCATCTCCTTCCTTCGAGTGATCTTGAGAATTCAATTTCCAGCTCTTGACATAGTTTTTCTGAGCTGGTTTAAAAAATGTTTGGCACCATTTCTCAGGTCTGCAAAGGAGTGGGAAAAGAAGCCAGAGACAGACAAATAAAAACATTTTCTGATGAGATGTCCCTTACGCAAAGAAAATATATTTCCCCATATATTAACTGTCAATATATTGCATTATTTTGTTTTGTGATTTACTGGTTAATTGAAAAGATTTAATAAAGGAAGTCTTGCTGTTGGCTACACCAACTGATACTGATTAATAATCAACATGAAAAACATATTTATTCATATCTACAAAATATATTGAAGATATATAGAATAATATATTGTGTTAATATATTACAATATATTGATATATAGAATAATATATTGTGTTAATATATTGCAATATATTGATATATAGAATAATATATTGTGTTAATATATTGCAATATATGGCATAATACATCAGTAATTGCCGCTTTCCATATATTGAGTAATATATGTAAATATATATAATATATTGGTTGTGTATATATGTGAACATACATTTACTATATATTAACATTTATATGGGGACATGTACTATATATATTCACAAATATATGGGGACATGTATGTACTATATATTCAGATTTATATGGGGACATGTATGTAGAATATATTCACAATTATATGGGGACATGTACTATATATATATTCACAAATATATGGGGACATGTATGTACTATATATTCAGATTTATATGGGGACATGTATGTAGAATATATTCACAATTATATGGGGACATGTACTATATATATTCACAATTATATGGGGATATGTATGCACTATATATTCAGATTTATAAAAGACCATGTACGTACCATATATTCTGAACATGAGTGCAATATATGTTCACAATGAGGAGAAATGCATGTTCTGATAAAAAAAATCTTTCATTTCATTTCAAACCTTTATTTATGCAGGTGAATCCCATTGAGATCATTGATCTCTTTTTCAAGGGTGACCTGCTGCAAGTAGGTTCCACATGAATACATATAAACATAACAGAAAAACAAAAAAGGACATCATACAGCATATTTACAGTGACTACAGTTTACATAGCTAGTAACATTTACAGGTTCCAACAGTTTCCGATTGGATAATATCTATCCTTGCTTTAAAAACATTTAGTGGAACCAAATTGCTCAGACTGTTCCAAGTTAGCGGAGCTGCGCATCTAAAAGCTATCTTCCCTAAGACAGTCCTAGCAGTTGGCACATTTAATAAAATCACAGTATTCGATCTCAGGCAGTAGCCACTTACAATTCACCGTGAGATCAGGGAGCAGATGTAGGATGGAAGTTTCCCTAACATGGCTTTGTATATAAAAATGTACCAGTGACTGAGCCTCCGTACAGTTAGTGAAGGCAAACCTGCCCTTGCATACAGGGTACAGTGATGGGTTAATACTTTACAGTGTGTCACAAATCTCAGTGCACTGTGATACGCAGCATCTAACTTGATCAGGTAATGGGCAGGTGCATTCATATAGATCAGATCACCATAGTCCAGTACAGGTAAAAAGGTCACAGAGCCTTTTTCTGGCCTCAAGTGAGAAACAGGACTTGTTCCTGTAGAAGAAACCTAGTCTAACCCTCAGTTTGTTAAGCAGGTTATTGACATGAAGTTTAAAGTGAGACAATCATCAAGCCAGATACCAAGGTATTTGTAACAGGTAACCACTTCAAGTTTTATTCCTTGCGTAATTACAATATCTAAAACAGGCTCTGGTATCTTTTTAGCTTTTGAAAAGAGCATTAGCTTGGTTTTATCAACATTTAAAAGAAGCTTAAGCGCTGAGAGCTGAGTCTGAATAATGAGAAGCTTAATTTGTTTTTTTCTATCAATGTGTAACAGTTATCAAAATACTCATTAAAAGAAGGACAAGGAAAGAATAAAAGAAAAGGCCTATAAACAACACATTATGTAATGACTCAAGAACATTTTCATGTAATTATGTAATAAAACCCACATTTTGTAATAATCTGCTGCATTCTGTAACAGCCTGAACGCAATATAAAATACATTTCCCTGCATTTTGTAATAAATTATTACATTTTGCAATGGTTATTACAAAATGCGTGAGTTGCCCTTTTAAAAACTGTAATATTCATTATGTAACCATAACCAAACTGTAAATATATCCCAAAATTGATGTTGATATACATGTTGGCTAATGAATATGGTAACACTTGATCTAGTTTTGGCCAATGAAAGATATTCTACTGAAATATTTTTAAATTATGAGTAAGGATGATTCATGGTTGAATAAATAAATAAACAGTTGTAATGTTATTGTTTGCAACTCATTTTGTAATAACCACAGCAATATGTAATAATATATTTCAAAATGTGGCGACATGTATTACATATTTGCATTGAACTTGTTTACTACATAATGGGCAAATTATTACAAAAGGAGGTGTTATTACATAATGAAGGGAAAATGTATTTCATTTTGTATAGGTATAGTTAATAAATGATGCATTGTTATTTCATACAGGGCCAACAAGAGCAGTCTGTTATCCTATTTAACAATCTTGTTTTTTGTTTCACCTGGTGACAACTTTAAACATGAGCTGATCACTCATTAAAACAAGGTCCGGAACAGGGCCAAAAAAACAGTCTTGTACCCTATTTGATCGTCAATCTTGTTTTTTTCGTGCCTTAACTCACAAATTCTTGTGTTAATGGATGTTCTTATATCTAATGTCTTGGTCCCTGGATGGTGGTTTACTACAGCATCTGTGGAACAGAACAATTACAAATAATTAGAAGTTCACAAAAGACAGCAGGAATTATAACAATATCCATAATATCTATATTAAAGCATGGGCTGGCTTGGTGAATAATGTGGGAATACAAATAGTGGAAGAATAGGCTTTGTACATTTTCGTCTGAGTGTGGCGCTACTGGTTGGTATATTTTATGGAATTTGGACCAAGCATCTGCATCTGTAACAGTTCTGTTTAAAACTTTTTTAAATGTAATTGCATTCATCTTTAAAGGTGGGGTAGGTAAGTTTGAGAAACCGGCTTGAGATACACTTTTTGTTATATTCCATGGAATGCTCTTAACATCCCGATAGCAATGAATATCTGAAGTGCTTTGACAAAAAATCCATAAAAAAATATCATCTGTGGAAGCCGTGGTACTGTAAAAAGCACGACCAATCATCTGAGCCGGCCCGGCTCAAATGACTGGATGGCCTACCTGCCTGTCAGCCTTCCATCTGTGCACAAACTTATCTCGTGCCCTCATTGGTCATGTGCGCGTTTGTGTGTGTTGGAGGAGGGGCTCTGTCAGGAAGTGGCAGATTTTTTTCGGCTGTGTATTTTCAAATTCTAGCGCACCCAAGCTGGTTTCTCCAAAATTACCTACCCCACCTTTAAAAGACTACTTTTATTGAATGAGAGTTTTACCTAGCACAATGAGCCTGGGGTGGTGGGAAGGGAGAACTGGGCCTCGGCATCGGCAGGAGTTGTAGTCGCCTATGAGTATTAGAATTTAGATTAACAAAGGCATAGAAAAACCCTGAAATATGTACTGACACAAAGCTACAACCCTCGATTTTGTAAGTAGTAGTAGTAAATACATACGTATATACAATATACAACAATACGCATAGTGCAATTAGCAGTACCAGTAATAAAATAACTGAATAAATAGTAGTAGAACCTTTATTTAGCCAGGAAAATCAATTAAGAACAAATTCTTATTACAATGATGACCTGACAGGAGGCAAAAGGCGTCCTGAGGGGATGGGGTTTGGGAGGAAAAAAATAAAAAGACAGACTCCGGGCACTACAGAACCCAGGAGACAACACAATGACACAGAGCAGAGATGACAGGCATAGCAGTTAAACATATAACACCTCTAAAACAATATTGCTGTGGTTCAATCTGTCATTAAAATAATATAGAACATTCATCCATTCATTCCTTCATGGCAAGGATAACTAAGCTGAATAGTGAATAAAGTGATATGTGAAAAGTAAAATGACAGTGAAATTAAATGACAGTGCGTTCCTTACCACTGCGATCTGGCTCCTCTGTCCTCGTGTCTTTTGGGTCTGATTCCTCACTACTGATGTCTGCCTCTCTGCATGGGCCCTCTCTCCTTATTTATTCTGTCTCAGTCACCACTGCTATCTGGCTCCTCTGTCCTCTTGACTTGTGGTTCTGCAGGCTTAGTTCGACCTATGAATTTCAACAATGCTCCTGTAAAATATATAGATATATAGCATATATATATGTGTATATATATGCATATTTATATATATGTGTATATATATATATGCATATATATATATATATATATATATATATATGCGTGCATATATGCATATATATGTGTGTGTCTATATATATTTATAAACTGTATATTATTTTCCATCATTCAATGGACAATTTGTACTTTTTTAATATATAGGCTACCATCAAACATATGTTCATATATAAAGTGGGTAACTATACAAAACGAAGTGAGATAACTGTTTATGAATATCTGTTCAATTTTATGTAAACTTGTGTAACTCATGAAAGATAAATGAGTGTTTCAATAAAACTATTACATATAAATGTATAGTGCAGTTTTTGTTTTCATTGCAATATCTTTTTTTTATATGTATCAATATATAGCCATACATGGTCCATGCATATATTGCAATATATTTAAAAATATAAGGACTACTTTCCCATATATGGAAATGTATGATCCAGTACATTGTATTATATTTACCAATATATTACAATATATTTTTGTTTCATAAGGGTTAGCTTGGGGAGAATAGTACTTTTTCTGCATCAAATGTCAGGGGTAGGAACTACAGACACACCATCACACGTAACCCAGCAATAATATAGTGTTAGACAGAGATGGGGTTGTTACTAAAAAAAAGTAATATATTACATATTACTTTTTTAAAAAGTAATATATTACACTACTTCGTTACTCTCTACATAAAGTAACTCGTTACTTTACTCGTTACTTTACTCGTTACTTTACTCGCAGGGCCGGCCCGCCCCTCCCTACAGGCAGATCACGCAGACTGCTAAAGTTTCAAATGTTCTCTTTAGTTCAGTTTCCATTGTCGCATAAGACTGATCCAGATAGCTCTGACTATGGCTGTCCTCTGTCTCCTGCTATCTGTATTTTGCGCAGTATATCTCTGAACGATGCGATGGTGATTCCACTGTGCAAATGGGCAACATTACCTCTACTATGAAGGATGCTACAAGCCTGTCCATCTCTGCTTTGGTTACCGGTCCTCCAAATTCTAATTTGTGCTGCTTCGCAGTCGGCGGCGGCGACTCACAACATCCTCACTCTGGGTTCGGGGGTCCTTAGCTATTAGCTTCACCTTAGCATGTGTTCTTTGCAGGTGTTTGTTGAGGTTTGACGTGGTGTTTGCAGCAGTGGATAACAGCTTCTGGCCTGGACACAGTTTGCACCTCACCGTCACATTCCTGTCTATTCTTCGGACGAACTCAAAGTAATGGGCATACCTCCACCCCTCGAAAGTTATCGCTGACTCAGCCATGTTTATGCAGCACTGCACGTGGAGATGTGGATGCGCAAGTCGCGCAGATTACGTACATATAAACCTGCGGCAGAAACCCCTCTTGTCTGTCAGTGTGATTATGACTGATTTTATAAAAGTAACGAAGTAACGCGTGTCGGGGCAATGTTAGTAACTGTAGTGTGATTACTGAATTATAAAAGTAACGCGTTACACTACTCCGTTACCGACAAAAGTAATATTATTACAGTAACGCGTTACTTTGTAACGCGTTACACCCAACTCTGGTGTTAGACTGTGTGAACGGTTGCATCATGAAGAGGGGAATCTTTATCTAGACGGCTTAATATTATTCTATTGCATATTTTACTTTAATTTCCTGGTTGTATATTATTTTCTTATTTTATCTTTTTTAACTGCACGATCTTACTTAATTGTTTATGTTTGGATAGATATTTGAAGTCTATAATCTATTGGACGTTTACAGATATCTTCATTTCATTTTTATACATTTCTGTATTGCATTTTCTTACTCTAACTTCTTATGTTTGTGTAAACATTTGTATTCTATTTTTGGATTTATTGCATTTTAAAGGAAGCACCCAATTTCCCCAGGGACAAATAAAGGATCCTGGTTTTGTAGTTATAGCTATTGACAGAGTATAAGAACAAATATGATTTACATGTTTGTCCATTAATCCTTTTTATGCAATGTCTAATAAAATAATGTTTTGGTGAAGACAAACCATTCGTACCCCTGACTTCTCGCTTGTATCGGATCATTGTTATATCATGCAGGGAACACAGAAACAAACGCAAGGGCCTTTTTTTATTTCCTCTAATATAACTCACCTCTTATATGCAACAATAAATATCAGAAGCACGCTCGGTCTGACACCGTCGTAACCTCAGTGGAGTCGTGCAGATTACAAAATGCACGGAGACGCCGTAACTGCGTGAGGCCTCATCTAAATTGCCAATATCCGTACTTGTGTAGAGAACATGTGAGTAGTCATGCAGGATATTAGTCATGCAGAGTGAAACTGGGATCTGACCCGAAGAAACGACTCGCTGGCGTCACCAATCGCTGCAGATGGGGTCCTGTGGGCATAAAAACACGGAGTATGAAGGCTTATATAAGCACTTTACCTCCAGAGTTAAAGGGGGACAGAGAGCAGAACACAGGGGGAGAACAGGTGGGATTCATTTGTGTTTCATCCATCTGCACAACCCACAACTGGAGCAAATGTCACGCTTAATGGTTGAGGTGTGTGTGTTATTGATTTGCACAGATACATGTTAAATGAGGGGGGAATAGAGTGAGGCAGAGATGATGTGTTTTTGTAGATTTATCTCCCTGGTTCACTCTTCAAAAAGGCAAAGGGATTACTCCATGGGATTTCGGATCATTGCAGAAAATAACCTCTGTGTCAATCAAACGTTTATTATACTTACAGACTTGGTTCAGCAGGATAATCTCCACATATTAACACATCTTTATGATTTCTGAAATTAAAAGCTAATGTTGGGATATAAAGGAACTACAGCACGGTCACATGACTTCACGTCGCCACCGCTAAGCTAAAGGTGGCTAATGTTGGGCTATAAAGGAACTACAGCACGGTCACATGACTTCACGTCACCACCGCTAAGCTAAAGGAGGCTAATGTTGGGCTATAAAGGAACTACAGCACGGTCACATGACTTCACGTCACCACCGCTAAGCTAAAGGTGGCTAATGTTGGGCTATAAAGGAACTACAGCACGGTCACATGACTTCCCGTCACCACCGCTAAGCTAAAGGTGGCTAATGTTGGGCTATAAAGGAACTACAGCACGGTCACATGACTTCACGTCACCACCGCTAAGCTAAAGGAGGCTAATGTTGGGCTATAAAGGAACTACAGCACGGTCACATGACTTCACGTCACCACCGCTAAGCTAAAGGTGGCTAATGTTGGGCTATAAAGGAACTACAGCACGGTCACATGACTTCACGTCACCACCGCTAAGCTGAAGGTGGCTAATGTTGGGCTATAAAGGAACTACAGCACGGTCACATGACTTCACGTCTCCACCGCTAAGCTAAAGGTGGCTAATGTTGGGCGTGATGACGTTTAGTCGTCTCATTTAGACACTTGTTAGCAACCTCCATTTTTTAATTCACCAGTTGGGTATTTACTGACTTATTTCATCTCGTAGTAAAAAATGTTAAAATCTCTTCAGCTTGTGTTAACCACAGTACTTATTTCAGGATAACAACCAAAAAGACATTCAAAAAACCTTTGACTTCCAGACGAGGAACAGGAAGTGGTAAAATGCTGACTCATGTCCGGGGTTTTAGGACTCATTCCTGCACCACTCTCTAAGGTTAGACATTTTTAAGGGGCCAAAATGTTGCAATTAACTAACAAACAGAAACTGATAAGCAGTGGCGAGCCGTGACTTTTATACCTAGGCCCTCTGACCCCCCCCTTCCCTCGAAAAAAAAGTTATTACGTCACAGCCTATGGTCACAGCGTATACTTCAGCGGAATATCAAAACAACGGCCCGGGGTGCAAAACGCATCACGACAGCGACCCTCTACCACACAAAACAACACCATTTATATAAACACCTATCATGACAGGGCACCCACAGCCAAGTAACAATTACAAATGAATTAAGTCTGCACGGCGGCCCACATTGAAAATGACTTAGGCCTACCTTTGATGATCAAATGACTTAGGCCTACCTTTGATGATCAAATGACTTAGGCCTACCTTTGATGATCAAATGACTTAGGCCTACCTTTGATGATCAAATGACTTAGGCCTACCTTTGATGATCAAATGACTTAGGCCTACCTTTGATGATCAAATGACTTAAACACAAAGTCCATCCTTCTGGATGAAGCACTTGATGGCAGGGTCATGCAGCTGATCCTTTGCCACTCCAATTTATCATTGTAACTCATCTTGAAAATGACTCGGTTAATAATTTCGCAACGATGTCATCACTATCACTGAAATGAGCCATCATGAACGAACTTATGCTAATCATAAATCTATCGATCATAAATCTATCAATTAGATTTATGATTCGAAAATAATAAAAGTAGGGTAGACATGTGGATATTATCCGGCTGAACAAAACGTGCATTTATCTAACAGGTTCGTTTTCCACAGACCTTATTTCCAGCTATTACATCCATGAGAAATCCCATTGCTTTTCTGTCGAGGGAACCCGAGCGCAGCTTCCTTCCGGGTTTTAGGACGCGTCACTGCACCACTTGCATAAACCTCACAGCGGGCGGAACTTGTCATAAAGTCCGCGAAAATAAAGCCCACCCATTTAGAGGGAAGATATGATTGGTCAATTGTACTGTCATTTGACATTACTCTCTCGTTGAGTTACTATAGCTGGCCCTCTGTGAATATACAGAGGGACCAACAAGCTCTCCCGTCTTCACAGTAACTCGCAGAGACGGCATTTAACCCTTCACATTCCAACAGAAACTGAACAGGCAGATTCGAAGGATTTATTTCTTTGGAAATGTTATTTTAAATACAATTAAATCAAGTTATTTTGGTAAAACTAATGAAAAATGTAACAACAACAAAAAAAAATAATATTTAAATTTTTTTTTTAATGTTTTCAAATATTATTTTTTAGAATATCTTAGGCCCTCACAGAGGGCCTAGAGGGCCCTGACGGCTCGCCACTGATGATAAGTAGGGTAATTTTCTCATAGACTTCGATGCAATCCTACATATTTATTTGTTATCTTACTTCAGAATCAGAATACCTTTATAAATCCCACAGAGAGGAAATGTACATCGTGTAAGTAAAGAAGCAAAATATCAATATTCTGTCTAGTCCTGTATTAAAACGGTTAAAAAAGCATCAACGTGGGACTGCTGTACTTTCGTTTCCACTGTGGGATTAAAAGAGTGACAGACGATACATTCTGAATGTCCTTCATCCTCCATAAACCTGCAGAACATGTCGGACAGACACTCGTAATAAACATGGAGACCCAGTGGCACCGAGGACACCGAGGACACCGAGGACACCGAGGACACCGAGGACGCCCTGACAGAGCATCCGTCATCAGGATGGATTCAAAACATCTTAAATGTGGATTACATTTCAAGGTTTCGCCTCTAACTCACTCAGTTGTTTTCCATAAAGGGAATGCAGCGTTGTGACTTCACAAAGACAAGCCCTTGTTGTTAGATACCAACTATAGAATAGAATCATTTATTGTCATTATACAGGTACAATGAGATGAGTAGTGTATGCGCAATATATGTAACTACTGTATGTGCAATATGTGCAATACGTGCAATATATATATATGCCGTTAATAACTGTGCAATATAAACCTGGCTGCTAAATCCTCAGAACTGTTAAAGGATGTGTATTTTTGTAAAGCAAACAGATCATTGCAGCATTACCCATAATCCCCTCTGTTTCAGCCCTGTTTCCAAAGTGCTGATTCTCTGTCTGTTACTTTAGATGAAAATAAGGAGCCCCTCCCCACGCCCCTCTGAGAGACATTTGGTTACAAAGAACTCAATGGTGCTCTAGGAGGAGATGCAGGTGATAAGGGGGGGGGGGTGGGGTTACCTGTGTTGCTGATTGGCTAATGGTTACACAAGACAAAACATCGTTATGACATCATCAAGTGGCCAAAATCTGATCAGCTCATTTTCAGACAGGTTTTTATAGAAATGGATCAAAAAGAGAGAGAATCTTTGTTCCTGAAACTTTCAGAGTCTCTTTACACAGAGGGGACACATCTTGATGAAGAAGAGACATGAAGAAGAGGGGACACATGTTGATGTAGAACAGACATGAAGAAGAGGGGACACATGTTGATGTAGAAGAGACATGAAGAAGAGGGGACACATGTTGATGTAGAAGAGACATGAAGAAGAGGGGACACATGTTGATGTAGAAGAGACATGAAGAAGAGGGGACACATGTTGATGAAGAAGAGACATGAAGAAGAGGGGACACATGTTGATGAAGAAGAGACATGAAGAATAGGGGACACATGTTGATGAAGAAGAGACATGAAGAAGAGGGGACACATGTTGATGTAGAAGAGACATGAAGAAGAGGGGACACATGTTGATGTAGAAGAGACATGAAGAAGAGGGGACACATGGTGATGTAGAAGAGACATGAAGAAGAGGGGACACATGTTGATGTAGAAGAGACATGAAGAAGAGGGGACACATGTTGATGTAGAAGAGACATGAAGAAGAGGGGACACATGTTGATGAAGAAGAGACATGAAGAAGAGGGGACACATGTTGATGAAGAAGAGACATGAAGAAGAGGGGACACATGTTGATGTAGAAGAGACATGAAGAAGAGGGGACACATGTTGATGAAGAAGAGACATGAAGAAGAGGGGACACATGTTGATGTAGAAGAGACATGAAGAAGAGGGGACACATGCTGATGTAGAAGAGACATGAAGAAGAGGGGACACATGTTGATGTGTAAGAGACATGAAGAAGAGGGGACACATGTTGATGTAGAAGAGACATGAAGAAGAGGGGACACATGTTGATGTAGAAGAGACATGAAGAAGAGGGGACACATGTTGATGTAGAAGAGACATGAAGAAGAGGGGACACATGTTGATGTAGAAGAGACATGAAGAAGAGGGGACACATGTTGATGTAGAAGAGACATGAAGAAGAGGGGACACATGTTGATGAAGAAGAGACATGAAGAAGAGGGGACACATGTTGATGTAGAAGAGACATGAAGAAGAGGGGACACATGTTGATGTGTAAGAGACATGAGGAAGAGGGGACACATGTTGATGTAGAAGAGACATGAGGAAGAGGGGACACATGTTGCTGTAGAAGAGACATGAAGAAGAGGGGACACATGTTGATGTAGAAGAGACTCGATGAAGAGGGGACACATGTTGATGTAGAAGAGACACGAGGAAGAGGGGACACATGTTGATGTAGAAGAGACATGAAGAAGAGGGGACACATGTTGATGTAGAAGAGACACGAGGAAGAGGGGACACATGTTGATGTAGAAGAGACATGAAGAAGAGTGGACACATGTTGATGTAGAAGAGACATGAGGAAGAGGGGACACATGTTGATGAAGAAGAGACATGAAGAAGAGGGGACACATGTTGATGAAGAAGAGACATGAAGAAGAGGGGACACATGTTGATGTAGAAGAGACACGAGGAAGAGGGGACACATGTTGATATAGAAGAGACATGAAGAAGAGGGGACACATGTTGATGAAGAAGAGACATGAGGAAGAGGGGACACATGTTGATGTAGAAGAGACATGAAGAAGAGGGGACACATGTTGATGTAGAAGAGACATGAAGAAGAGGGGACACATGTTGATGTAGAAGAGACATGAAGAAGAGGGGACACATGTTGATGAAGAAGAGACATGAAGAAGAGGGGACACATGTTGATGTAGAAGAGACATGAAGAAGAGGGGACACATGTTGATGAAGAAGAGACATGGAGAAGAGGGGACACATGTTGATGTAGAAGAGACATGAAGAAGAGGGGACACATGTTGATGTAGAAGAGACATGAAGAAGAGGGGACACATGTTGATGAAGAAGAGACATGAAGAAGAGGGGACACATGTTAATGTAGAAGAGACATGAAGAAGAGGGGACACATGTTGATGAAGAAGAGACATGGAGAAGAGGGGACACATGTTGATGTAGAAGAGACATGAAGAAGAGGGGACACATGTTGATGTAGAAGAGACATGAAGAAGAGGGGACACATGTTGATGTAGAAGAGACATGGAGAAGAGGGGACACATGTTGATGTAGAAGAGACATGAGGAAGAGGATGTTGCATAATAGGTGACCTTCTATAGCTGTAACAATGTAAATGTCCCGTCTGTGGGACTAATAAAGTGATTCTGATTCTAACCCTATAGCTGAACTAAGACAACACATTTGAGTTCAATAAGACAGGTACACAAAGTGTCTTTGTGTATATTGATGCTTTGTTTATTCCATTAAGAAACTCCCATAATGCAAGTTGAATATCCCTGCAATAGAGACTAATGAATATAGATGCCCTTAAGGGAACCTTTACAGCAATATCACAATAAAAACAAAATGAACCTGCATTGTTTTCCACAGAGAGACATTTATAACAGGAAGATCATTTCACATTGTTTTCTTTATTGCTGTTTATCATCTTGTACTGTTCACATCTTTTTATTTTGATATTTTGCAATATCTCTGGATGACAACGAGTCCCCATGAGTGGTGCAGAGTGTCACACTGCAGCACTCATGGGGACAGAGTGTGGGACAGAATTGATTAAAAACATATAGAGTTTTGGCTCTCCTGATTGAGTGAAGCACCAGATTAATGATCATAAGACCGTCAAGATCACAAGTGTTGGTTCCCTCGGGGATATCCATGTGCTCAGCTCATTTCATGGCAGTTCGCTGATTTGATTAGGAGATCATTTTGTTATTTGAAGATATCAGGGTCGAGCCACAGCCTCTGTATGTGCTGTGTGTGTTTCTTGTGTACGAGTTGAGATTCAGGACACATTATGTTATCATCCAATGCCTTTGGACTCGCGCTTTCTTAAGTATGTAAATCGTATCTTTCCGTATTCATCATCAGATTTGAATCGGATCAGTTTTGAGTTGTTGAAAGCTCTGGAAAAAGCTATCAGAAAACACCGGGAATACTTTCTGTAGAAAAAGAAAAGCCTCAGGATGGAGTGCAGAGCGACGAGCTGTGATGACACTGATTGTGCTTATAAGCTTCTAAAGTGCAGCAGAACTGAAAAGATAACTTCCCTATGTGAGGACAAACTGAGCTGGTGTTTCTGAGGCAGTAACGATGCAAAAACACACTTTCTCCCCTTAGCTTCGTTTCAAAAGAGCTAATCGTCACTATATTTATTTGATTTGGGAATATTTTCAAACTGCAGAGTCGAACTTTAAACACACCTCCAGCTGCAGTTCAGGTGCAGTTCAGGTGCAGTTCAGGTGCAGTTCAGGTGAAGTTCAGGTGCAGTTCAGGTGCAGTTCAGGTGCAAAGGGACTATCTTCCTTCAAGTAGGCAGCGCAAAAAAAGCCCAATTATCATTATGCTCTCAGAAAGAAGATGGATAAACACCCAGGTCTTAAATCTGCTAAACAACTGGCACTGTTTACGCCGTGGAGGTGTAGATTAAACGATGTAGAGGTGTAGATTAAAGGATGTAGAGGTGTAGATTAAATGATGTGGAGGTGTAGATTAAAGGATGTAGAGGTGTAGATTAAAGGATGTGGAGGTGTAGATTAAACGATGTAGAGGTGTAGATTAAAGGATGTAGAGGTGGAGATTAAAGGATGTAGAGGTGTAGATTAAACGATGTGGAGGTGTATATTAAAGGATGTAGAGGTGGAGATTAAAGGATATAGAGGTGTAGATTAAATGATGTGGAGGTGTAGATTAAATGATGTGGAGGTGTAGATTAAAGGATGTAGAGGTGTAGATTAAATTATGTAGAGGTGTAGATTAAAGGATGTAGAGGTGTAGATTAAAGGATGTAGAGGTGTAGATTAAAGGATGTAGAGGTGTAGATTAAACGATGTAGAGGTGTAGATTAAAGGATATAGAGGTGTAGATTAAATGATGTAGAGGTGTAGATTAAACGATGTGGAGGTGTAGATTAAATGATGTGGAGGTGTAGATTAAAGGATGTAGAGGTGTAGATTAAATTATGTAGAGGTGTAGATTAAAGGATGTAGAGGTGTAGATTAAAGGATGAGGAGGTGTAGATTAAATGATGTAGAGGTGTAGATTAAAGGATATAGAGGTGTAGATTAAATGATGTGGAGGTGTAGATTAAAGGATGAGGAGGTGGAGATTAAAGGATGAGGAGGTGTAGATTAAATGATGTAGAGGTGTAGATTAAAGGATGTAGAGGTGTAGATTAAATGATGTAGAGGTGTAGATTAAAGGATATAGAGGTGTAGATTAAAGGATGTAGAGGTGTAGATTAAAGGATATAGAGGTGTAGATTAAAGGATATAGAGGTGTAGATGAAGGATATAGAGGTGTAGATTAAAGGATATAGAGGTGTAGATTAAAGGATATAGAGGTGTAGATTAAAGGATATAGAGGTGTAGATTAAAGGATGTAGAGGTGTAGATAAAACGATGTGGAGGTGTAGATTAAATGATGTGGAGGTGTAGATTAAAGGATGTAGAGGTGTAGATTAAAGGATGTGGAGGTGTAGATTAAACGATGTAGAGGTGTAGATTAAAGGATGTAGAGGTGGAGATTAAAGGATGTAGAGGTGTAGATTAAACGATGTAGAGGTGTAGATTAAAGGATGTAGAGGTGGAGATTAAAGGATATAGAGGTGTAGATTAAACGATGTGGAGGTGTAGATTAAATGATGTGGAGGTGTAGATTAAAGGATGTAGAGGTGTAGATTAAACGATGTGGAGGTGTAGATTAAATGATGTGGAGGTGTAGATTAAAGGATGTAGAGGTGTAGATTAAACGATGTAGAGGTGTAGATTAAAGGATATAGAGGTGTAGATTAAACGATGTGGAGGTGTAGATTAAATGATGTGGAGGTGTAGATTAAAGGATGTAGAGGTGTAGATTAAATTATGTAGAGGTGTAGATTAAAGGATGTAGAGGTGTAGATTAAAGGATGTAGAGGTGTAGATTAAATGATGTAGAGGTGTAGATTAAAGGATATAGAGGTGTAGATTAAAGGATGAGGAGGTGTAGATTAAATGATGTAGAGGTGTAGATTAATGGATATAGAGGTGTAGATTAAAGGATGTAGAGGTGTAGATTAAAGGATATAGAGGTGTAGATTAAAGGATGAGGAGTTGTAGATTAAAGGATGAGGAGGTGTAGATTAAAGGATGTAGAGGTGTAGATTAAATGATGTAGAGGTGTAGATTAAACGATGTGGAGGTGTAGATTAAACGATGTAGAGGTGTAGATTAAACGATGTAGAGGTGTAGATTAAATGATGTAGAGGTGTAGATTAAACGATGTAGAGGTGTAGATTAAATGATGTAGAGGTGTAGATTAAAGGATGTGGAGGTGTAGATTAAACGATGTAGAGGTGTAGATTAAACGATGTAGAGGTGTAGATTAAAGGATGTAGAGGTGTAGATTAAAGGATGAGGAGGTGGAGATTAAAGGATGAGGAGGTGTAGATTAAATGATGTAGAGGTGTAGATTAAAGGATGTAGAGGTGGAGATTAAAGGATGTAGAGGTGTAGATTAAATGATGTAGAGGTGTAGATTAAAGGATGTAGAGGTGTAGATTAAAGGATGTAGAGGTGTAGATTAAAGGATGAGGAGGTGTAGATTAAATGATGTAGAGGTGTAGATTAAAGGATATAGAGGTGTAGATTAAATGATGTGGAGGTGTAGATTAAAGGATATAGAGGTGTAGATTAAAGGATGTAGAGGTGTAGATTAAAGGATATAGAGGTGTAGATTAAACGATGTAGAGGTGTAGATTAAAGGATTTAGAGGTGTAGATTAAACGATGTGGAGGTGTAGATTAAAGGATGTGGAGGTGTAGATTAAAGGATGTAGAGGTGTAGATTAAACGATGTGGAGGTGTAGATTAAATGATGTGGAGGTGTAGATTAAAGGATGTAGAGGTGTAGATTAAACGATGTAGAGGTGTAGATTAAAGGATATAGAGGTGTAGATTAAACGATGTGGAGGTGTAGATTAAATGATGTGGAGGTGTAGATTAAAGGATGTAGAGGTGTAGATTAAATTATGTAGAGGTGTAGATTAAAGGATGTAGAGGTGTAGATTAAAGGATGTAGAGGTGTAGATTAAATGATGTAGAGGTGTAGATTAAAGGATATAGAGGTGTAGATTAAAGGATGAGGAGGTGTAGATTAAATGATGTAGAGGTGTAGATTAATGGATATAGAGGTGTAGATTAAAGGATGTAGAGGTGTAGATTAAAGGATATAGAGGTGTAGATTAAAGGATGAGGAGTTGTAGATTAAAGGATGAGGAGGTGTAGATTAAACGATGTAGAGGTGTAGATTAAATGATGTAGAGGTGTAGATTAAACGATGTGGAGGTGTAGATTAAACGATGTAGAGGTGTAGATTAAACGATGTAGAGGTGTAGATTAAATGATGTAGAGGTGTAGATTAAACGATGTAGAGGTGTAGATTAAATGATGTAGAGGTGTAGATTAAACGATGTGGAGGTGTAGATTAAACGATGTAGAGGTGTAGATTAAACGATGTAGAGGTGTAGATTAAAGGATGTAGAGGTGTAGATTAAAGGATGAGGAGGTGGAGATTAAAGGATGAGGAGGTGTAGATTAAATGATGTAGAGGTGTAGATTAAAGGATGTAGAGGTGGAGATTAAAGGATGTAGAGGTGTAGATTAAATGATGTAGAGGTGTAGATTAAAGGATGTAGAGGTGTAGATTAAAGGATGTAGAGGTGTAGATTAAAGGATGAGGAGGTGTAGATTAAATGATGTAGAGGTGTAGATTAAAGGATATAGAGGTGTAGATTAAATGATGTGGAGGTGTAGATTAAAGGATATAGAGGTGTAGATTAAAGGATGTAGAGGTGTAGATTAAAGGATATAGAGGTGTAGATTAAACGATGTAGAGGTGTAGATTAAAGGATTTAGAGGTGTAGATTAAACGATGTGGAGGTGTAGATTAAAGGATGTAGAGGTGTAGATTAAACGATGTGGAGGTGGAGATTAAAGGATGTAGAGGTGTAGATTAAATGATGTAGAGGTGGAGATTAAAGGATGTAGAGGTGTAGATTAAAGGATGTAGAGGTGTAGATTAAATGATGTAGAGGTGGAGATTAAAGGATGTAGAGGTGTAGATTAAACGATGTGGAGGTGTAGATTAAACGATGTAGAGGTGTAGATTAAACGATGTAGAGGTGTAGATTAAAGGATGTAGAGGTGTAGATTAAAGGATGAGGAGGTGGAGATTAAAGGATGAGGAGGTGTAGATTAAATGATGTAGAGGTGTAGATTAAAGGATGTAGAGGTGGAGATTAAAGGATGTAGAGGTGTAGATTAAATGATGTAGAGGTGTAGATTAAAGGATGTAGAGGTGTAGATTAAAGGATGTAGAGGTGTAGATTAAAGGATGAGGAGGTGTAGATTAAATGATGTAGAGGTGTAGATTAAAGGATATAGAGGTGTAGATTAAATGATGTGGAGGTGTAGATTAAAGGATATAGAGGTGTAGATTAAAGGATGTAGAGGTGTAGATTAAAGGATATAGAGGTGTAGATTAAAGGATGTAGAGGTGTAGATTAATGGATTTAGAGGTGTAGATTAAACGATGTGGAGGTGTAGATTAAAGGATGTAGAGGTGTAGATTAAACGATGTGGAGGTGGAGATTAAAGGATGTAGAGGTGTAGATTAAATGATGTAGAGGTGGAGATTAAAGGATGTAGAGGTGTAGATTAAAGGATGTAGAGGTGTAGATTAAATGATGTAGAGGTGGAGATTAAAGGATGTAGAGGTGGAGATTAAAGGATGTAGAGGTGTAGATTAAATGATGTAGAGGTGTAGATTAAAGGATGTAGAGGTGTAGATTAAAGGATGTAGAGGTGTAGATTAAAGGATGAGGAGGTGTAGATTAAATGATCTAGAGGTGTAGATTAAAGGATATAGAGGTGTAGATTAAATGATGTGGAGGTGTAGATTAAAGGATGAGGAGGTGGAGATTAAAGGATGAGGAGGTGTACATTAAATGATGTAGAGGTGTAGATTAAAGGATGTAGAGGTGTAGATTAAATGATGTAGAGGTGTAGATTAAAGGATATAGAGGTGTAGATTAAAGGATGTAGAGGTGTAGATTAAAGGATATAGAGGTGTAGATTAAAGGATATAGAGGTGTAGATTAAATGATGTAGAGGTGTAGATTAAAGGATGTAGAGGTGTAGATTAAAGGATGTAGAGGTGTAGATTAAAGGATGAGGAGGTGTAGATTAAATGATGTAGAGGTGTAGATTAAAGGATATAGAGGTGTAGATTAAATGATGTGGAGGTGTAGATTAAAGGATGAGGAGGTGGAGATTAAAGGATGAGGAGGTGTAGATTAAATGATGTAGAGGTGTAGATTAAAGGATGTAGAGGTGGAGATTAAATGATGTAGAGGTGTAGATTAAAGGATATAGAGGTGTAGATTAAAGGATGTAGAGGTGTAGATTAAAGGATATAGAGGTGTAGATTAAAGGATATAGAGGTGTAGATGAAGGATATAGAGGTGTAGATTAAAGGATATAGAGGTGTAGATTAAAGGATATAGAGGTGTAGATTAAAGGATATAGAGGTGTAGATTAAAGGATATAGAGGTGTAGATTAAAGGATGTAGAGGTGTAGATAAAACGATGTGGAGGTGTAGATTAAATGATGTGGAGGTGTAGATTAAAGGATGTAGAGGTGTAGATTAAAGGATGTGGAGGTGTAGATTAAACGATGTAGAGGTGTAGATTAAAGGATGTAGAGGTGGAGATGAAAGGATGTAGAGGTGTAGATTAAACGATGTAGAGGTGTAGATTAAAGGATGTAGAGGTGGAGATTAAAGGATATAGAGGTGTAGATTAAACGATGTGGAGGTGTAGATTAAATGATGTGGAGGTGTAGATTAAAGGATGTAGAGGTGTAGATTAAACGATGTGGAGGTGTAGATTAAATGATGTGGAGGTGTAGATTAAAGGATGTAGAGGTGTAGATTAAACGATGTAGAGGTGTAGATTAAAGGATATAGAGGTGTAGATTAAACGATGTGGAGGTGTAGATTAAATGATGTGGAGGTGTAGATTAAAGGATGTAGAGGTGTAGATTAAATTATGTAGAGGTGTAGATTAAAGGATGTAGAGGTGTAGATTAAAGGATGCAGAGGTGTAGATTAAAGGATGAGGAGGTGTAGATTAAATGATGTAGAGGTGTAGATTAATGGATATAGAGGTGTAGATTAAAGGATGTAGAGGTGTAGATTAAAGGATATAGAGGTGTAGATTAAAGGATGAGGAGGTGTAGATTAAAGGATGAGGAGGTGTAGATTAAACGATGTAGAGGTGTAGATTAAATGATGTAGAGGTGTAGATTAAACGATGTGGAGGTGTAGATTAAACGATGTAGAGGTGTAGATTAAAGGATGAGGAGGTGGAGATTAAAGGATGAGGAGGTGTAGATTAAATGATGTAGAGGTGTAGATTAAAGGATGTAGAGGTGGAGATTAAAGGATGTAGAGGTGTAGATTAAATGATGTAGAGGTGTAGATTAAAGGATGTAGAGGTGTAGATTAAAGGATGTAGAGGTGTAGATTAAAGGATGAGGAGGTGTAGATTAAATGATGTAGAGGTGTAGATTAAAGGATATAGAGGTGTAGATTAAATTATGTGGAGGTGTAGATTAAGGATATAGAGGTGTAGATTAAAGGATGTAGAGGTGTAGATTAAAGGATATAGAGGTGTAGATTAAAGGATGTAGAGGTGTAGATTAAAGGATTTAGAGGTGTAGATTAAACGATGTGGAGGTGTAGATTAAAGGATGTAGAGGTGTAGATTAAACGATGTGGAGGTGGAGATTAAAGGATGTAGAGGTGTAGATTAAATGATGTAGAGGTGGAGATTAAAGGATGTAGAGGTGTAGATTAAAGGATGTAGAGGTGTAGATTAAATGATGTAGAGGTGGAGATTAAATGATGTGGAGGTGTAGATTAAAGGATATAGAGGTGTAGATTAAAGGATGTAGAGGGTAGATTAAAGGATATAGAGGTGTAGATTAAAGGATGTAGAGGTGTAGATTAAAGGATGTAGAGGTGTAGATTAAAGGATGTAGAGGTGTAGATTAAAGGATGTAGAGGTGTAGATTAAAGGATGTAGAGGTGTAGATTAAAGGATGTAGAGGTGTAGATTAAAGGATGTAGAGGTGTAGATTAAATGATGTGGAGGTGTAGATTAAAGGATATAGAGGTGTAGATTAAAGGATGTAGAGGTGTAGATTAAAGGATATAGAGGTGTAGATTAAAGGATGTAGAGGTGTAGATTAAAGGATGTAGAGGTATAGATTAAAGGATGTAGAGGTGTAGATTAAATGATGTAGAGGTGGAGATTAAAGGATGTAGAGGTGTAGATTAAATGATGTGGAGGTGTAGATTAAAGGATATAGAGGTGTAGATTAAATGATGTAGAGGTGTAGATTAAAGGATATAGAGGTGGAGATTAAACGATGTGGAGGTGTAGATTAAAGGATGTAGAGGTGTAGATTAAACGATGTGGAGGTGTAGATTAAAGGATGTAGAGGTGTAGATTAAAGGATGTAGAGGTGTAGATTAAAGGATGTAGAGGTGTAGATTAAAGGATGTAGAGGTGGAGATTAAAGGATGTAGAGGTGTAGATTAAAGGATGTAGAGGTGTAGATTAAAGGATGTAGAGGTGTAGATTAAAGGATGTAGAGGTGTAGATTAAACGATGTAGAGGTGTAGATTAAACGATGTAGAGGTGTAGATTAAAGGATGTAGAGGTGTAGATTAAACGATGTAGAGGTGGAGATTAAAGGATGTAGAGGTGTAGATTAAAGGATGTAGAGGTGTAGATTAAAGGATGTAGAGGTGTAGATTAAATGATGAGGAGGTGTAGATTAAATGATGTAGAGGTGTAGATTAAATGATGTAGAGGTGTAGATTAAAGGATGAGGAGATGTAGATTAAACGATGTAGAGGTGTAGATTAAAGGATATAGAGGTGTAGATTAAATGATGTAGAGGTGTAGATTAAATGATGTAGAGGTGTAGATTAAATGATGTAGAGGTGTAGATTAAAGGATGAGGAGGTGTAGATTAAACGATGTAGAGGTGTAGATTAAAGGATATAGAGGTGTAGATTAAATAATGTAGAGGTGTAGATTAAATGATGTAGAGGTGTAGATTAAATGATGTAGAGGTGTAGATTAAAGGATGAGGAGGTGTAGATTAAAGGATGTAGAGGTGTAGATTAAACGATGTAGAGGTGTAGATTAAAGGATATAGAGGTGTAGATTAAACGATGTGGAGGTGTAGATTAAATGATGTGGAGGTGTAGATTAAAGGATGTAGAGGTGTAGATTAAATTATGTAGAGGTGTAGATTAAAGGATGTAGAGGTGTAGATTAAAGGATGTAGAGGTGTAGATTAAAGGATGAGGAGGTGTAGATTAAATGATGTAGATGTGTAGATTAAAGGATATAGAGGTGTAGATTAAAGGATGTAGAGGTGTAGATTAAAGGATATAGAGGTGTAGATTAAAGGATGAGGAGGTGTAGATTAAAGGATGAGGAGGTGTAGATTAAACGATGTAGAGGTGTAGATTAAATGATGTAGAGGTGTAGATTAAACGATGTGGAGGTGTAGATTAAACGATGTAGAGGTGTAGATTAAACGATGTAGAGGTGTAGATTAAATGATGTAGAGGTGTAGATTAAACGATGTAGAGGTGTAGATTAAATGATGTAGAGGTGTAGATTAAACGATGTGGAGGTGTAGATTAAACGATGTAGAGGTGTAGATTAAACGATGTAGAGGTGTAGATTAAAGGATGTAGAGGTGTAGATTAAAGGATGAGGAGGTGGAGATTAAAGGATGAGGAGGTGTAGATTAAATGATGTAGAGGTGTAGATTAAAGGATGTAGAGGGGGAGATTAAAGGATGTAGAGGTGTAGATTAAATGATGTAGAGGTGTAGATTAAAGGATGTAGAGGTGTAGATTAAAGGATGTAGAGGTGTAGATTAAAGGATGAGGAGGTGTAGATTAAATGATGTAGAGGTGTAGATTAAAGGATATAGAGGTGTAGATTAAATGATGTGGAGGTGTAGATTAAAGGATATAGAGGTGTAGATTAAAGGATGTAGAGGTGTAGATTAAAGGATATAGAGGTGTAGATTAAAGGATGTAGAGGTGTAGATTAAAGGATTTAGAGGTGTAGATTAAACGATGTGGAGGTGTAGATTAAAGGATGTAGAGGTGTAGATTAAACGATGTGGAGGTGGAGATTAAAGGATGTAGAGGTGTAGATTAAATGATGTAGAGGTGGAGATTAAAGGATGTAGAGGTGTAGATTAAAGGATGTAGAGGTGTAGATTAAATGATGTAGAGGTGGAGATTAAATGATGTGGAGGTGTAGATTAAAGGATATAGAGGTGTAGATTAAAGGATGTAGAGGTGTAGATTAAAGGATATAGAGGTGTAGATTAAAGGATGTAGAGGTGTAGATTAAAGGATGTAGAGGTGTAGATTAAAGGATGTAGAGGTGTAGATTAAAGGATGTAGAGGTGTAGATTAAAGGATGTAGAGGTGTAGATTAAAGGATGTAGAGGTGTAGATTAAAGGATGTAGAGGTGTAGATTAAAGGATGTAGAGGTGTAGATTAAATGATGTGGAGGTGTAGATTAAAGGATATAGAGGTGTAGATTAAAGGATGTAGAGGTGTAGATTAAAGGATATAGAGGTGTAGATTAAAGGATGTAGAGGTGTAGATTAAAGGATGTAGAGGTGTAGATTAAAGGATGTAGAGGTGTAGATTAAATGATGTAGAGGTGGAGATTAAAGGATGTAGAGGTGTAGATTAAAGGATGTAGAGGTGTAGATTAAAGGATGTAGAGGTGTAGATTAAAGGATGTAGAGGTGTAGATTAAAGGATGTAGAGGTGTAGATTAAATGATGTAGAGGTGTAGATTAAAGGATGAGGAGGTGTAGATTAAATGATGTAGAGGTGTAGATTAAAGGATATAGAGGTGTAGATTAAATGATGTGGAGGTGTAGATTAAAGGATATAGAGGTGTAGATTAAAGGATGTAGAGGTGTAGATGAAAGGATATAGAGGTGTAGATTAAAGGATGTAGAGGTGGAGATTAAATGATGTGGAGGTGTAGATTAAAGGATGTAGAGGTGTAGATTAAATGATTGTAATGGAGAGGTTGTTTTTCACTCAGCAGGAACTGTTAAACATGCATCCGTCATCTATAGACTTTCTTCAGACGATGCATTGACTTCAGAGGTAATACAGTAATCCTTATGAAAATGCTTGCAGGAAATAATTGTCTTATTGAACCACGGTACGCTCAGGCTCTCTGAACTCAAAAGACTAAAAGCTGTTTACCCTGCAGGCAGCACAGAACCAGAATCAGTTAGAGGAGAATATATATCCTAGAGTTTCTCTGCAGGAGCAACAGTGCGGTAGAATTTGTATATTTCTTTAATGTTATTTCTGTAATGTTAGCCTCCTATAGCCATCATAAATCCTATGTGTGTGTGTGTGTGTGTGTGTGTGCGTGCGTGCGTGTGTGTGTGTGTGTGTGTGTGTGTGTGTGTGTGTGTGTGTGTGTGTGTGTGTGTGTGTGTGTGTGTGTGTGTGTGTGTGTGTGTGTGTGTGTGTGTGTGTGTGTGTGTGTGTGTGTGTGTGTGTGTGTGTGTGTGTGTGTGTGTGTGTAAGGCAGTATATGGATGCCTGTGTGCTGCCTGGTGTTATTTGTAATCTTTGTGAACTGCTCCCGGGAGTCCCGGCTGAATTACTCTGTGTTGTAAGTAGGAAACAGTCCTGGTGTTTTATGATACATTTTCTTGCCGCCTACCACCCCTATTACATACACTCATACACACACACACACACACACACACACACACACACACACACACACAGACACAGACACACACACACACACACACACACACACACACACACAATGGTTAACTCTCTACCATGTTACCGTCCATTATTCATTTGTTCTCCACACCACTGCAGCCTGTGATCTCATGAAACCACACACACTCTGCTATAAGAAGCTGAAGGGCACTGTCACACAGAGAAAAGAGAGAAATATTCGTATTTTTCAAGGCATTTAGAGAAGATAAAAGGTAAATATGAATGCTGTAAAAGGATGCCTGGTTGCATTTAGACTTGTTTGTTTAGTCTGAAATAAGTTTTAAGGTTTAACGAGGTTACAGTATGTGCTGCAGCAGTTGGTTTGGGCGAAGGTAGCCAGAAGTTTAAAAAATGTAAAACTAATCCAAAATGTTGGATTTACACTAGCCTAGCCTAGCCTAGCCTAGCCTAGCCTGGCATTCAGGCTTGTGTTTGATTGGCCTTAAAGGAAGCGGTAACCATACACTAAAACCAAGGTGGAAGCTAAGCTAGTAGCTTTAGAACATAAGACCTATTATGTTATATCAATGGTAGGGTCGGTAATTCACTTCAGAAACACTTGTTGTTATATTCCATGGAATGCTCTTAACATCCTGATAGCAATGAATATCTGAAGTGCTTTGACAATAAATCCATAAATAAATATCATCTGTGGAAGCTGTAGTACTGTAAAAAGCACGACCAATCATCTGAGCCGGCCCGGCTAAAGTAACTGGATGGCCTACCTGCCTGTCAGCCTTCCATCTGTGCACAAACTTATCTCGTGCCCTCATTGGTCATGTGCGCTTTCGTGTGTGTTGGAGGAGGGGCTCTGTGAGGAAGTCTGAAGGAAGGGGCAGATTTGTTTCGGCTGCGTACTTTCAAATTCTAGCACACTCGAACTGGTTTCTCCATTCTTACCTACCCTACCTTTAAGTGGATGTGGTGGCCATTTTGAACTGCGGGTTCAGGATTTTGACCATCGCCATCTTGGTTTTTAGGCAATTTTTTGGAACCAAAAGAAGCTTAAATGCTGGAATTACATTCTTAAGTGGCCAAATATATTTCAGTTTGTTAACAAATGGAAACGAGTCAAAGTTTTAAGACAAAAATGCCACTACCAATGTAGCCCCCTCCCTAAATGTGACCCTGTCTTTATAGTCTATTTAAACCAAGTGAGATGTATAGGGGCATTTTCTCATAGACTTCTATGCAATGTTACTTTTGCATTTGGCCTACTGCTCTTTAGTTCAGTAAATGTAGCATAAACGTAGGATAAGTATGAAATTCAAATAGCTTACATCCCCCTTAAATATAACTCCTACGTGGTATATTACAGAGGTTATGAATCAAGTGAGAATGATAGGGTCATTTTCTCATAGACTTCTGTGCAATCCTACATATTTTTGCACGACATTTAGCCTACTGCTCTCTAGTTCCGTAATACAAATGGTTAAGAAAAGCATAAAGGTGGGATTAGTATCCAATGTTACCAAAGGTTAAATCAAGTGAGACCCAAGGTCATTTGTCTCACCTATTTGTGCAGCCAATGCATCGCCCCCTGTAGGACATTAGAGATACTGCCTACCTTCCTATACAAACAATTGGACAGCTCTCACTGATGTGCACATCCATCCATATGCTTTCCTTTCTATAGTGACTGGTGGCTCTTTGAAGCATGAATTGGAGGAGGGGGGGTTAATTGGTTCCTGCTCACTCCTCTTCCCGTTTTGTTTTTCCTTATTCCTTCTAGAACATCTCATGAATATAAAATATGGACACCCTGCAATGCGGTTGCTGGGCTGCAGAAGGTCTTAGCCGTTAATGGGAATAATCCATGAAGTGGTGAGCGGAGTAATCCAAAATCACACGGGAAAATCCCATTGGCCTTTTATCAAGGAAACCCAGTGCTCCAATCGATCAATGATACTTCTCTTAATCCATTAAACCGTCAGAAAAGGGTGTTTTTCACGGGCTTCACTGGAGCCAAAAGAAATCCTTATCACACGATGGAGACCCCCATTATTAATTAACGGATATCTGTCTTTCGTCATGTATTTATCTCAGAAATGTTATCTGTAATCAATGATAAAGGAGAAACCATAGAGGCCAAAAAAAGAGTTTCTTAACAGGTTTTATCCTTTATATAATATTGTCTTTTTATATAGACACATGGTCGGGAAAGGACAAACTTAGATGAAATGTAAGGATACCATGTGAATAGTGATATTTAATGAGCTGGTATGCAAACAAACATTTAAATGGCTATAGAAGGGGAAAAGGGCTTGTGTCTCTTATGCCCCTTTCACACCGCCGTTTTTTTTCTGTTCACACCGCAGCGGCGCCGCCTCTTAGCTCCGGAATCCGGTTCACTTCCAGCTCCAAAAAATTGTCGGTCTAGAGGCAAGAGCTTCGGAGCTATGACGCGGCGTCGCTTACGTCTCTCTTACGTGGAGGCGTGCAGGAAACTAAACCCACCTCCCCTGAACGTGGGTCGACTGAAGAGTCTCGTCATGCCTGCCTACAAGCAGTAGCGCTGAGCAAAGTGACTAGAAGGCAACCACACACTTATAAAGAAAAAACACACTTTATAAAGTCAGGCAACACTAACCAGGCTTCGTGTGATTCTGTTTATTTGTACCTTACTTTGACCATCCGTTCGCTGTTATTGATCATTGTGGAGAGCAGGCAGACGTTTTGTTTGTTATTATAGCAGCTATCGGATGGAATCAATACATGGGCTGCACAGGTTGTCATGTCCGACTATCACAAGTAGAATCATAATGAAAAATACGCCGGTAAAAAGTGCCTGTAGAAAACGGCTTAGCAAGTAGTCAGTTTAGCTTCGGTTGCTATGCTAACATCACCCATGTTATACCAGAGAAACTTTCATAACAGCGTTGTGATGCCAAACAGCGTCAATTCAGACTGACACACATTCACTTAAGGGAAACTGGGGATATGTATCAGCTGCTTGTGTGACAGTCAGACAGTGAATACTTTAGAGCCGGGTGAGCTAACCCGGAGCTAACGGGAGAATACACTCCCGTGGAAGAGCAGCAGCACTGCAGCGGTCGCTAAATGAAACACATTAATAAACAATGAACCACGGCACTCTGGAGAAAAGTATAAGGTTGGAGAAGTCGTTATTTAATTTAATCTGGCTTCGTATGATTAAAAGCAACACAATCATCGACCCGACGCAGTCCCCCCGAGTTGTTGTTGTTGTTGTTGTTGTTGTTGTGAGCTCCGTTGGGGAGAAAATCAGCGACGTAAACGGTGACGTCATGACGCAGCAGCGGCAGCTGGGCAGTGTGAACAGAGCGGGAGCTGAAAAGGGAAACCGGAGCTGAACCAGAAAAGCTCTAGCTAGGAGCTAGAAAGGGAAAAGCGCTGGTGTGAAAGCCGCATTATTTCTTTTTTGTGTCTACATGTCTTTGTGTGGGGGAAACTTCTGAAGCAATTGGAGTCAGGACTCAGAGAGACACGAGGAGAGCTGGAGCTTTGATGGCAAACACTGACGGTTTATTTGGAGCTTTGGCCGGAGAATTCACAAGACATGTCACGGGCCACGGTTTGACCACACGGTAGAGATGCCACAATCAACTCTGAAGAAACCTTCCTCTCGTATGATGTCTGAACTAGTTTCGCTGAGGGTAATCAATATTCTTCAATAGTTAGACTAAACAGCGAAGGAAACTGAATGAACTTTAGTTGTCGGTTATGGCTCGGGGTCATCTACACCCCGAGAAGGATGTGTTCCAGGTGTCCCACAACAATGACTCTCTCTGACCGAGAGCTGCCCGGTCACAAACTGACAACAACAACAACTTGCTAGGGCAGCCCCTCCTTAAGGGAGATAACGGCTGCTGAAGGTTGGAGCATCTGTGTCAGAGGGTGAAAGAGGACACGAGGGCAAGTTAGTCCCTAACAGTTTGTATTTTTGTGAAGATGGCTCTGTGTGGGTTCATCCTCTGAGACAATGATAAGAGAAACCTGTGTGTGTGTGTGTGTGCGTGTGTGTGTGTGTGTGTGTGTGTGTGTGTGTGTGTGTGTGTGTGTGTGTGTGTGTGTGTGTGTGTGTGTGTGTGTGTGTGTGGTCCAGATTTCCTTTCATAGCAGTGTTCCTCCCGGTAACACTCTCTCTCTCTCTCCACAGAGGCTCATATCAGCCTCCTTTCTGAACACACTGTTCCCCTGTGAGGCTTTTCTTTTCTGCTGACAGACCAAATGCCTGGCTCTTGTGATTAAAGCTGCTGTCACCGGGTTTTCCTTCAGAACGTCTCTCTCTCTCTCGGCTCTTTTAATTTCTCTTTGTCTTTCACGCTGCATCACGTGAGGCTGGACGGAGAAACATGGAAGATCTGAAGAGGAAAGAAACTGGTGACAAGGTGGTGTTCCCTGAAGCTTCAAATGATTGTCAGTGTGTGAAAAGGGGATGGCAGTTTATTTAGTGTCTCTACTTTAAAGAGTCCTCTCCTGCTGAGGTTCAGGTGTATATCAGTATGTAGTGTCTCTACTTTAAAGAGTCCTCTCCTGCTGATGTTCAGGTGTATATCAGTATGTAGTGTCTCTACTTTAAAGAGTCCTCTCCTGCTGATGTTCAGGTGTATATCAGTATGTAGTGTCTCTACTTTAAAGAGTCCTCTCCTGCTGATGTTCAGGTGTATATCAGTATGTAGTGTCTCTACTTTAAAGAGTCCTCTCCTGCTGATGTTCAGGTGTATATCAGTATGTAGTGTCTCTACTTTAAAGAGTCCTCTCCTGCTGATGTTCAGGTGTATATCAGTATGTAGTGTCTCTACTTTAAAGAGTCCTCTCCTGCTGATGTTCAGGTGTATATCAGTATGTAGTGTCTCTACTTTAAAGAGTCCTCTCCTGCTGATGTTCAGGTGTATATCAGTATGTAGTGTCTCTACGTTGCTGTCTGAATTTGACGTTTACATATCTGTGACTGTTCAGTGCGCTAACCCGTATTTAAATGCAACCATTTCACTGCAGAATAATATAAAGCATATCTGCCAGCGCTGCACAAACAAAGCAGCAGGTATCATTATTCTTACAAGAAAAGCAATATGTTTCCTAAAAAGAGGAGATATTACACGGTCAATAGATTACACTGTAAGACAGGCTGGAGAGCATGATGAATTGTTTCTCATTACGTTGATCTGAGTTTGTAGTCCCATCACACAAAGCAGGGCTGCACAGCAGTGTGAGCATACAGAGGAAAATAATGTTGCTTTATTTAATTATCCAAATACAGCGTTAACTCTTGCGTTTGCCCATCTGGATAATATTGATGAATGGCACTTTTCAGGATATATGAAGCAGGAGAAATGAGCAGCTTGGTTTGGTTCCCAGGGGTCTTTGGGGGTATTTCCAGTCTCAGGTTATTAAAGTGCTTCCCCAGGGGGTTTGGTAAGGTCCAGTTAAAGCCATTTGACACCAGAAAAGAGAACGTCTTCAATGTGTTTGGTTCAAGGTACTTCCTGCAGCTGTACTACACCATTAGATGGAATTTAAACCAATTTAAATCTAATAAAAGGGGCTTGATTCTTCTTCTTGGGGGTATTCCCTCTCCTGTAGTGTGTTTTAAAGGTTTGTGTGCATGTCAATGGTCTACAAAGGCTTATATCCCAAAGTTCTTGAACATAGTGACATCACTATGCAACACTCAAGCTTCTCCAAGCACTCCAACACATTGTACGTGATAGGCTAAGGGGCGGGACATCTCAAAGCTGGTTGACCAATCATAACAGAGCCGGCCAGCTAACCGATCAGAGCAGACTGGGCTCTGGTTTCAGACAGAGGGTGAAAAGAGGAGCTGCAGCACAGGCAGTATGAGAAAAAGAAAGAGCTTTTTGAACATTAAAGCATGGAGACATGTAGAGACACTACATACTGATATACACCTGAACATCAGCAGGAGAGGACTCTTTAAAGTAGAGACACTACATACTGATATACACCTGAACATCAGCAGGAGAGGACTCTTTAAAGTAGAGACACTACATACTGATATACACCTGAACATCAGCAGGAGAGGACTCTTTAAAGTAGAGACACCACATACTGATATACACCTGAACATCAGCAGGAGAGGACTCTTTAAAGTAGAGACACTACATACTGATATACACCTGAACATCAGCAGGAGAGGACTCTTTAAAGTAGAGACACTACATACTGATATACATCTGAACATCAGCAGGAGAGGACTCTTTAAAGTAGAGACACTACATACTGATATACACTCTGAACATCAGCAGGAGAGGACTCTTTAAAGTAGAGACACTACATACTGATATACACCTGAACATCAGCAGGAGAGGACTCTTTAAAGTAGAGACACTACATACTGATATACACCTGAACATCAGCAGGAGAGGACTCTTTAAAGTAGAGACACTACATACTGATATACACCTGAACATCAGCAGGAGAGGACTCTTTAAAGTAGAGACACTACATACTGATATACACCTGAACATCAGCAGGAGAGGACTCTTTAAAGTAGAGACACTACATACTGATATACACCTGAACATCAGCAGGAGAGGACTCTTTAAAGTAGAGACACTACATACTGATATACACCTGAACATCAGCAGGAGAGGACTCTTTAAAGTAGAGACACTACATACTGATATACACCTGAACATCAGCAGGAGAGGACTCTTTAAAGTAGAGACACTACATACTGATATACACCTGAACATCATCAGGAGAGGACTCTTTAAAGTAGAGACACTACATACTGATATACACCTGAACATCATCAGGAGAGGACTCTTTAAAGTAGAGACACTACATACTGATATACACCTGAACATCAGCAGGAGAGGACTCTTTAAAGTAGAGACACTACATACTGATATACACCTGAACATCAGCAGGAGAGGACTCTTTAAAGTAGAGACACTACATACTGATATACACCTGACCATCAGCAGGAAGAGGACTCTTTAAAGTAGAGACACTACATACTGATATACACCTGAACATCAGCAGGAGAGGACTCTTTAAAGTAGAGACACTACATACTGATATACACCTGAACATCAGCAGGAGAGGACTCTTTAAAGTAGAGACACTACATACTGATATACACCTGAACATCAGAAGGAGAGGACTCTTTAAAGTAGAGACACTACATACTGATATACACCTGAACATCATCAGGAGAGGACTCTTTAAAGTAGAGACACTACATACTGATATACACCTGAACATCAGCAGGAGAGGACTCTTTAAAGTAGAGACACTACATACTGATATACACCTGAACATCAGCAGGAGAGGACTCTTTAAAGTAGAGACACTACATACTGATATACACCTGAACATCAGCAGGAGAGGACTCTTTAAAGTAGAGACACTACATACTGATATACACCTGAACATCAGCAGGAGAGGACTCTTTAAAGTAGAGACACTACATACTGATATACACCTGAACATCAGCAGGAGAGGACTCTTTAAAGTAGAGACACTACATGCTGATATACACCTGAACATCAGCAGGAGAGGACTCTTTAAAGTAGAGACACTACATACTGATATACACCTGAGCATCAGAAGGAGAGGACTCTTTAAAGTACAGATTTAGTTACATTTAGTTTAACATCTACTGAGGGTCTCAAAGCTCCATGTCTAAAAACACAAAAGACCCCTAATATGTACAAGATGTGAAACAATTTGGAGAAGCCATTTACAGACCCCTCCTCAGGAAGCATCAGTGAGAGAGGAGTGTCTGCTTGTAGAAGTGTTCAGGATGCATGGGGGTCCTGATAACCTCGGCCTGCAGTGAAACAACAACATGGTGTTCAGCACAGAGGAGCTGCACAGCGCTGATGTGACAGACGACTGACGGCTCAGCAGGAAGTCTGGATGCAGACCTCTTCCTCCTCTCTTCTGTGAGAGTGTGATGGACAGCAGATCAGTCTTCATCTCATCAGAGCGTCAGGAAGGAGTTACTGTCATCAGCAGCACCGCACAGCTCAAAATGATGGATCGAGATCAGTCACTTCAAAAACTATATTTATTTTTACGTTGGTCTTTTTTATTTCTTAATCGTTTAACCTTTATTAGAATAATAGCATTTTTATTACAATTATCTTTTTATTTTTATTTCTGTTGTACCGATATGTTCACTTTGTTTTATGGGGTTTTATATTTTATATTGTTGCATCGACTTAGTTGTCTTGTGTCTTATATTATATTTGTATTATCATACATTTGACCTCCTTGTGTCTATTAATCTGATCAAATGTTATATTTTGCTGCATGTACCTTTTAAAGTTCTTAACAAATAATGTGAGGGGAATTTCTTGTTGTTTATTTTTAAAGGTAGGGTAGGTCATTCACTTCAGAAACACTTTTTGTTATATTCCCATCCCGATGGCAACAAATCCATAAATAAATATCACCTGTGGAAGCTGTAGTACTGTAAAAAGCACGACCAATCATCTGAGCCGGCCCGGCTAAAATAACTGGATGGCCTACCTGCCTGTCAGCCTTCCATCTGGGCACAAACTTATCTCGTGCCCTCATTGGTCATGTGCGCGTTCGTGTGTTGGAGGAGGGGCTCTGTGAGGAAGGGGCAGATTTTTTTCGGCTGCGTATTTTCAAATTCTAGCGCACTCGAGCTGGTTTCTCCATTCTTACCTTCACGACCTTTAACTTGTGATGTGTCATTCTGTAAAGCACTTTGAGCTGCATGTGTTGTATGAAAAGTTCTATATAAATAAAAGCTTTAATATTGTCTTAAATGAACTGTATGTATGTTAGTTGTATTATTGTCTATGTGTTCTTATGTTTAGATGCTGATGTTTACAGTAATTCACTTGCTGTCCTTTGTAACTATGTTTTGAAAGGTGCTTTATAAATAAAGTGTGGAAGAAATACAAATCTGAGAATCTAAAAATGTAATCAGCCATTGTTGCTATGGTGATAATAACTGTTTAACATACTGTGTAATTGGCTCATTATGGTGTTAATAATGCACAATGCAACAATTCAATATGAATTAGCATTTTATTCAGCACTTATTTATGAAATGGAGGAGCAGCATGCTTCTTTAAACATTGTTTTTTTTTGCCCAGGGATAGATTTCTCTTTATTAAGAGCAGCCATGTTTCCCAAGGTGAAAATAAAAACAATTTGGATGATAAAATGTGTTTATTTGAGTTATTTAAGCACATTTGCAACTCACTTGTTATTATTGAACTGTTGTATTTCCAATAACTAAACACTGTATTGGTCATTGACTGCCCTGCTCTCTGAATAATGGCAACGACCATTAACTCTAAATTGGCCCGCTGTGGTGTTAATAATGCACAATGCAACAATTAAATATTAATTAGCATTTAATTAGGCACTTATTTATTGAGTGGAGGAGACGCAGCATGCATTCTTAAACAGGACCTGCTTTAGGAATGTTTTCCCCCTCAGGGATTTATTCCTATTCATTACACACACACACACACACACACTGACACACACACACACACACACACACACACACACACACACACACACACACACACACACACACACACACACACACACACACATTCCCGTTGACGCATCCTGAACAATATCCTGTTTGATTTTCCCACAGCTGCCGTCTGCAAGACAACCAGGTGTGTGTGTTTTCAACACAAGTGTGTTTGTGTGTGTGTGTGTATATGTGTGTGTGTCTGTGTGTGTGTGTGTATATGTGTGTGTGTGTGTTTCCCTCTGGTGCAGAGAAATGTCTGCATGATCTGTGAGAGACACCATGAGCTGTTTACAGTCTTGAATACAGAAAACAGGAAGTGAGCGACGCTAAACTCCAGCAGCTGATGATGAATGTTGTTTTCAGTTTCACTCAGTTTTCAACCACTTAACTTTGACTTTAATTAACTTAAATAGGCAAGTTAAATGTACACTTTTCACGTAGTTAACGAACATATCTTTTGCACAGATGTAGGCGACTTATTTTAAACCAAACCATGATTTTCGTCACCAATTCATGGAGTCTTCTGTGAAAGCCCCAATCATTCAATGATAGCAAATAACAGACATACTTTTATACACTTCATTCTTTCTTCCAGAACAATCAGGGAGACTTGAGTCTAAAAGACTTTCCTTGATCAAACTGTGCTCTTTTTTATTATTCGTTCTTGTGGAAAGACCCTCTCGTCCCTTTCTTCTTCTTCATCATTTTGTGTAAATCGAACTAATGTCAGCATAAGATTTGGAAAAGGAACGACAATATCTCGTACAATAATGAAAGCAAAGAGGAAGAACAAATAGATGGAGAAAGTTCCTCAGGGATTTGAGCCTTTCTACCATTTACATGCACTAAAACCACACACTACATGAGAGGGAAGACCCCAGGAAGCAGAACAGCGCCTCTTTGAAGAGTTGAAGCTAACGGAGTGGAGATAATTCCCTCAATGAGAAAACACTATAAATAGAAAATGAGCCAAACTGCTCCCTTCAGATTTCTGTCTCTTTATGTCTCTGTCATCCTCTTTCCTCTGCACAGCTGGTGTGTAATTGGTCAATCTGTCCTCAGCTCTGCTCTGATTGGTTGAGGTGACACGACAGCAGACGACAGAGAGAGAGACTCAGAGACAGCAGGGGGCGTTCATTAGGAAACGTGAGGAAACTAAACTCATCCCGTCCATCGCAGAGACCAACTTCAAAAAACGAATTAATTCATACAAAATTCAGATATTAAGAAAAGTTTTAAGTTTGTATCCTCATGGTTTACTTTAGTCTCTTTTAGGTCATGTAAACACGCGTGTCTCATTCTGCGTCGATGCATAATTGTACCGCAGTATTTTCCTTTCTACTTCCAAAGAGGGCCAAGACTCCAGCAAACGCCTGCAAGACACCAAGCTGGAGTTGATGCAGCTCGGGCCATAAATAGAAACATTTCCACCCCCTGTAGGCTAAAAAAATCACCCCCCCCCCCAACCCCCATCCAACCCACCACCCGTTTAAATTCAAGGCTGGTCTAATCCCTCCGCTGAGCTGAAAGCTCTCTGGAAGGAAACGCAGTGGCGAACGCTTTGATCCACGAAAACAGCGCCTAAAAAGAGTGTGTGTGTGTGTGTGTGTGTGTGTGTGTGTGTGTGTGTGTGTGTGTGTGTGTGTGTGTGTGTGTACAGTGTGTGTCTGCTTTCTAACCACCGTGTCCATGTGGCTCCATTTAAAGCTTGAGCTGTTTGGGCGTCCTCCAATGTTCGCCTTGAAGCCGTTTGACTTTGAGAGGACTGTGACAGAGGAGATGATGTGCTTCAGTCTGAAAGGAAACGCTCAATTAGATCCACAGCTGACAAACAGGAGCAACTGGGACTCATCTGACGTCCAAATGTACAACAATTGCACATTCGATGATATTTGCTTTACTTGGAAACTTACCTAAACTGTTTGATGGTCTTATTTGAACAATGTGATCACATGACTCCTTCTGATGTTACTACAGATCTGCTGTGAGCTAACTAGCTAACGTAGCTAACCTAGTCATTTCAGATAAACTGACAAACACTTACAGTTATGAGACGACTAACTCGGAGACACTGGGTGTTTCTCAATGTCGAGGAAGGCTGCTCCAGAGCCACTATTTCAAGCATACTACGTCATCGAGTGCCGCCGAAGGACTGTTCCAATGTCCAGCATACTTGGAAATCTACCGAGGCCGGCGTACTCCGTAGCGGGAAATCTCGAGGCTGCACATGTGTATCCTCCATGGTCTTAAAATCCCCACAATGCTTTGCGCACGGACCAATTTCCAAATCTTTGGCGGACATCGCGCTCCATTTAAGGCGGGGCCTCGCATATGACGCACACCTGTTAGCCTGTTCCACCATTCTTCGTTTTCCGAGGCTAGGAAGGATTCTTGCCTCGCTTCTGAAGGACCTGACTCGGAGGGACATGTGCTACCAAGGAAGCATCCTCGACATTGAGAAACACCCAGTTGTTCAGCTTTATAATCCCAGCTGTGTGCGTCACTCTTTAGTGTCCCCTGGTCTCCCAGCTGTGTGCGTCACTCTTTAGTGTCCCCTGGTGTCCCAGCTGTGTGCGTCACTCTTTAGTGTCCCCTGGTCTCCCAGCTGTGTGCGTCACTTTATAGTGTCCCCTGGTCTCCCAGCTGTGTGCATCACTCTTTAGTGTCCCCTGGTCTCCCAGCTGTGTGCGTCACTCTTTAGTGTCCCCTGGTCTCCCAGCTGTATGCGTCACTCTTTAGTGTCCCCTGGTCTCCCAGCTGTGTGCGTCACTCTTTAGTGTCCCCTGGTCTCCCAGCTGTGTGCGTCACTCTTTAGTGTCCCCTGGCCTCCCAGCTGTGTGCGTCACTCTTTAGTGTCCCCTGGTCTCCCAGCTGTGTGCGTATCTCTTTAGTGTCCCCTGGTCTCCCAGCTGTGTGCGTCACTCTTTAGTGTCCCCTGGTCTCCCAGCTGTGTGCGTCACTCTTTAGTGTCCCCTGGTCTCCCAGCTGTATGCGTCACTCTTTAGTGTCCCCTGGTCTCCCAGCTGTGTGCGTCACTCTTTAGTGTCCCCTGGTCTCCCAGCTGTGTGTGTCACTCTTTAGTGTCCCCTGGTCTCCCGGCTGTGTGCGTCACTCTTTAGTGTCCCCTGGTCTCCCAGCTGTGTGCGTCACTCTTTAGTGTCCCCTGGTCTCCCAGCTGTGTGCGTCACTCTTTAGTGTCCCCTGGTCTCCCGGCTGTGTGCGTCACTCTTTAGTGTCCCCTGGTCTCCCAGCTGTGTGTGTCACTCTTTAGTGTCCCCTGGTCTCCCGGCTGTGTGCGTCACTCTTTAGTGTCCCCTGGTCTCCCAGCTGTGTGCGTCACTCTTTAGTGTCCCCTGGTCTCCCAGCTGTGTGTGTCACTCTTTAGTGTCCCCTGGTCTCCCGGCTGTGTGCGTCACTCTTTAGTGTCCCCTGGTCTCCCAGCTGTGTGCGTCACTCTTTAGTGTCCCCTGGTCTCCCAGCTGTGTGCGTCACTCTTTAGTGTCCCCTGGTCTCCCAGCTGTATGCGTCACTCTTTAGTGTCCCCTGGTCTCCCAGCTGTGTGCGTCACTCTTTAGTGTCCCCTGGTCTCCCAGCTGTGTGTGTCACTCTTTAGTGTCCCCTGGTCTCCCGGCTGTGTGCGTCACTCTTTAGTGTCCCCTGGTCTCCCAGCTGTGTGCGTCACTCTTTAGTGTCCCCTGGTCTCCCAGCTGTGTGTGTCACTCTTTAGTGTCCCCTGGTCTCCCGGCTGTGTGCGTCACTCTTTAGTGTCCCCTGGTCTCCCAGCTGTGTGGGTCACTCTTTAGTGTCCCCTTTGAGCTTCTTGCAGCGTTTTGTATTTGCAGCTTTTAGTAAACGCTGTGCATGCTTCCTCAAATTGCTGAATGTTTTCTAAATACTGCATGTGTTGTCCAGTTGCTGAAGATGTTTCTTCATCTGCATGTTTTGGCACATTTGTGTTTCTATATTTGCATTGTTTCTGAACTGTTTTGGGCCGCTGTAGCGTGGACACCTGTTAGCCACCGTCTAAATCTCTCTGCCTTTGAGTCTCCTCTGACGCTGCTAGATTAACAAATGCATTTATGAAGCTGTCTGTAACCAATCAGATGTCTCCTTCATCTTTAACCAATCACATCAGCGTGTCCCAACACGGTTAATGTGTTTACCACGTACTCTAACACTTATGTTTACAAGCAAAAGTAAGTACAATAAGAATTTAAGAAATGACTCCGTTGTCCGTTATATGATCATTTAAAAGTGGAAGAGCTGGAGAATTTACAGATTTGTTTTTTCCTAGCAAAACCAAAGAGGGCAATTTTCAAATCGCAGTAAGATGTTTGTTTGTAGCCTTTATTTAACCAGGTTAAAAAATCCCATTGAGATCAACGATCTCTTTTTCAAGGGAGACCTGCGGTACATTGGTTACACATAAAAACAACAGAAAAAATATCTGAATGAAGTTTTGTGGAGCTGCAGAAAAGTACCCGCCTGAACAGTATTCTACAGACTTAAACAAATATTTTTGTGTGGTATTAATCCACATTAAAAAGCACACATTGATAAATCCATCTCAAAATAAGTTTAAAAATTGACCTTTTGTTTTACATTTAATGATTATTTTGCATTTTGGGATTTTTCTATGCATGCAAATGATCAGGTTGTAAAACATGATTTATTATTAAAGATACGGTCTACAAAAGGTATTCTAAGGAAAATCACAACAACATTATTAATGTTTTTCAATGATAATTAGAATCATGTATTCATTATGACAATTGCAATATCAGCCAGAATAATCCCAATTATTCAAATGTGATTCTTTCTTCATGTGCACCCCTAAAAAGCTGTGCAGTTTTAAATAAATCCTAGAGTACAGTAGTAGTTTCTATAAATAAAACCTCCACTTGTCATACTGCAGACTCTACAAAAGCAATGAATGATTCTGCAGCTTCTAAACTAGCCACTGAAAACACAGACAGGCTGAAGCATGAATGGTTTCTCATTGCTCTACTGTCACACACTGCCATATGAACACTTCATCTCGTCCACACACACACACACACACACACACACACACACACACACACACACACACACACACACACACACACACACACACACACACAGACAGTCATCTCCACCCACCCCCAACCCAATCTGTGTGAAGGCGACAGAGATGGAGTCTGCGGGTGCCAAGTGGTCCTCGGTGTCTTATCTCCAGCCTTTTCGCTCCGCAGAGCAGCATGTTAGCTCATATATATTACAGTTTGTGTTCACAGATCGCTGGGCTGTGTTACATATTAAATATTCAGCGTGCCGCTAACAGGCGAGATGTGTTCGACCCGGGCAGAAACACTCTGAGCCTTCAAACTTAATTTCAATCAAAACACACTCTGCTTAATGCTGTATGCTGCGGCAAACAGGGATATTGTATCTGAATGCATTAGCAGTCAGACGGACAGACGTGGTGAGGGATGAAGATTTCTGAAGGCTAACATGGAGTTAGCATCAAAAGGGCACCATCGACTAAAAGCTAATGAGATTTCTCCATGTGATTTAGGATTACTGCAGAAAATAAACGTTTATGATACGTACGTTTAGTTCAGCAGGATAATCTCCACATATTAACACCACTTTATGATTTCTGAAGCAAAAAGCTAACCACCGCTAAGCTAAAGGTGGCTAATGTTGGGCTATAAAGGAACTACAGCACGGTCACATGACTTCACGTCACCACCGCTAAGCTAAAGGCGGCTAATGTTGGGCTATAAAGGAACTACATCACGGTCACATGACTTCACGTCACCACCGCTAAGCTAAAGGTGGCTAATGTTGGGCTATAAAGGAACTACAGCACGGTCACATGACTTCACGTCACCACCGCTAAGCTAAAGGTGGCTAATGTTGGGCTATAAAGGAACTACAGCACGGTCACATGACTTCACGTCATCACCGCTAAGCTAATGGTGGCTAATGTTGGGCTATAAAGGAACTACAGCACGGTCACATGACTTCACGTCACCACCGCTAAGCTAAAGGTGGCTAATGTTGGGCTATAAAGGAACTACAGCACGGTCACATGACTTCACGTCACCACTGCTAAGCTAAAGGTGGCTAATGTTGGGCTATAAAGGAACTACAGCATGGTCACATGACTTCACGTCACCACCGCTAAGCTAAAGGTGGCTAATGTTGGGCTATAAAGGAACTACAGTACGGTCACATGACTTCACGTCACCACCGCTAAGCTAAAGGCGGCTAATGTTGGGCTATAAAGGAACTACAGTACGGTCACATGACTTCACGTCACCACCGCTAAGCTAAAGGTGGCTAATGTTGGGCTATAAAGGAACTACAGTACGGTCACATGACTTCACGTCACCACCGCTAAGCTAAAGGCGGCTAATGTTGGGCTATAAAGGAACTACAGCACGGTCACATGACTTCACGTCACCACCGCTAAGCTAAAGGTGGCTAATGTTGGGCTATAAAGGAACTACAGCACGGTCACATGACTTCACGTCACCACCGCTAAGCTAAAGGTGGCTAATGTTAGGCTATAAAGGAACTACAGCACGGTCACATGACTTCACGTCACCACCGCTAAGCTAAAGGTGGCTAATGTTGGGCTATAAAGGAACTACAGCATGGTCACATGACTTCACGTCACCACCGCTAAGCTAAAGGTGGCTAATGTTGGGCTATAAAGGAACTACAGTACGGTCACATGACTTCACGTCACCACCGCTAAGCTAAAGGCGGCTAATGTTGTGCTATAAAGGAACTACAGTACGGTCACATGACTTCACGTCACCACCGCTAAGCTATAGGTGGCTAATGTTGGGCTATAAAGGAACTACAGCACGGTCACATGATGCTGACTCATTCCCAGTTGAAGCACTCATTCCTGCACCTCTCTATTGAAGGGCAGAATATCAGACTGGTGTATTTTATGTTCTCCAACAGACTCACATTATCGGCCATCAGCTCTACTTATGAACATCGTCTTGTCTCTTGGCAGAATCTCCTCACATGGATGAAAGTCAAGCTTATAAAATGTTGATTAATTTCTGGATGATCCATATTGGCGCTGCTCTGTTCAGAAGCATTAAACAGATTGGTTTGAAGGGGTCGTTATCATTAAAGATCGATTTTAAAACCTTTATAAGGCCTTCAGTGCTCAGCGTGTGGGAAGAAGATGAAACACATGGATCATTTTATCAGAGATCAGATGCTCCGTGAGGCCCTTTTCATTTCTTAGTTACTTTGGGATCTAATAAAGAGAAACTGCCACAACACATTATGAGCCTCTTCAAACAGATGTCCTTTTATAGTAAGTGCACTTTCAGCAGTCTGCAGAGATTCCTCCAATAAAGTGGAATAAAAGCAGTTTGAGTAACACATCTCTGTCTACCCAAAGCAGGAGGAAAACTGATGTCATTCTGCATCATATTTAGCCAAGTTTTACGGTTTGAAGGCCTTTTTTTGGAGATCTACACAACCTGCATGTGATGCGTTCAGGCACTGCATTGAGTATAAGGACATATTCTAATAAAGTGCAGTAATGCCGTTTAAGTAACACACACATTGTGTTATTCTGCATATTAATTAGCCATGTTTTACAGTTTGTGGGCCTTTTTTTGCAGGAATGGGTCTCAGAATTATCTAAGTTTTGTTTCTGGGTAAAAGGATTCTGGATGAATGGGAATTTCCAATAAAACCAACTTGCATGTGATGCGTTCAGGTACTGCATTAATTTTAAGTTACCTGTGTTTAGTCATCACTGTAGTATTGAACGTAAAGAAAGAGTCTCCAAGTGTAAACATGTTGATTGATGCATGGGTCAAACCAAAAAGAAGCTATTGGCTGATCAAATGTCATTAGTTTGAAAGTATTTGAACAAAAGATGTGATGATCATGTAGAAAGAATTGCCTTTTTATGGTTAAAAGTTAACTGTTATAAGGATTAACCAATGAGAGTTTCCATTTCACTCAAACTAAACACATAGTAGTGGTTGTTGAGGTAAAGTTAGCCAATGAATGAAGTAGGTAAGATGTAACCTTGGACATGTCTTTACAAAATGTCGTCAACATCTATTTAGTAGTTCCTCTAATAGTTTCAGAAACCAGCAAAAAGATTGACGTTTCCATCCGAGAAGCCGAGCAGCTGAGTCTTCAGAGGTTTTACTGGATATACCTTTACATAATGAATCCAGAAAGACCCCTGACACTAAACTAAATCAAACAGATTTGATTACCTAAACTCATCTACACACACGTCAAAGCTGATTTCACTGACACCTCCTGGAGGGACGCCAAGTACAGTCTGGTGCTAACTCAAATCAATCAGAAGAGGCAGAAGAGGCAGAAGAGGCAGAAGAGGCAGAAGAGGCAGAAGAGGCAGAAGAGGCAGAAGAGGCAGAAGAGGCGCTATCATGTCGCTTTACAACCGCAGAGAAATGTCCATTAGGAGGAACTAACAGCATCAATGCAAAGTCAAAATGTAACTGACAAAAACCCCAAAACATGAACAGAAACTCGTGCAAAAGAAGAAACATCTTCACTAACTTTAGAAAACATTAAAACGCAGGGATTTATGCCTCTGAAGACCATTCACATGCACACAAACACCTATAACACACTACAGGAACCCCAGAAGGCATCTTGATGGTTAAAACTACAAAAGTCTGACCTGAAATGTTCGAAACCAGAGTTTTCCTTCAGGCTACTCGTGAATTCTGAATGAATCTGAGACGTATTGATGGTTTTTGTCACATCACAAAGTTGAAATTAAAAAGGCAAAACCTCTCAGATATAACAGTTAACATTACTATTAGTAAATGAAATGTGTCTCTTCCACAGAGTGTGTGTTTCTGTGATGCAGCATATGGCTTTGTTTATAAAAAAGGCCTCTTCTGTTTGAGATGTCCAGACGGAGGAGATAGAAACCTGAAAACAAAGCCAAGTCCTCGGAGGCAAACCAACACGAAATGTGGGTCAACACAAACACAAGTGGAGAGCAGCATGTGAGATGCAAAACCACTAATATATTAGCATTTCCCCCCATCATGCATCTCTTTCAACCCCATTCCTAAACAGCTAGAAATCTCCATCATCAATTCCTATTTTAAAATTCCAGCCTCATTCCAGCGTCTCAGATTGAGAGAAATCTCCCTGTGAAATCATCCAATCTGAGACGCAATGGAGACAGTACAAATAAATAGATCCAGTTCTTTAATAGGTTAAAAATCAAATATATGACATCAGTGCTTCCTGTTTAACCTAAAGACTGCAAGGCCTTTAAACTGTCGTTAGTTTAGGCTTAGACTGTCGGGGGACACCTTACTTCTTCCTTCTCTCTGTCTGTACCTGTGTACTCTCATGTTCTGAATAACCCAGCTTCCCCCACATTTCTTTTTGGTGTCTATCTACGCCGGGATACTGAGTCGTGGCTGATCTGAGTCCTGGATCCTGAGTCGTGGCTGAACTGAGTCCTGGATTTCGAGTCGTGGCTGATCTGAGTCGTGGACTTCGAGTCGTGGCTGAACCTGTCTCTGTGGTCCTGCCTGACTCTCATCATACTACTTCCCTGATGGCTCCCACAGGATTGTTGACATCCTCGTGGATTCATCTTCTTATTATAGACACATGCATTTCCAAACATTTGGTCTACCTATGTTGTAAATGCATTATCTCTTCGATTTACACCCGGCATCTATTGCACGTCTGTCCGTCCTGGGAGAGGGATCCCTCCTCTGTTGCTCTCCCTGAGGTTTCTCCCATGTTCCTTTAAACTGTGGGGTTTTTCTCTGGAAGTGTTTCCTTGTACGATGTGAGGGTCTAAGGACAGAGGGTCTAAGGACAGAGGGTCTAAGGACAGAGGGTCTGAGGACAGAGGGTCTGAGGACAGAGGGTCTGAGGACAGAGGGTCTAAGGACAGAGGGTCTGAGGACAGAGGGTCTAAGGACAGAGGGTCTAAGGACAGAGGGTCTAAGGACAGAGGGTCTAAGGACAGAGGGTCTGAGGACAGAGGGTCTGAGGACAGAGGGTCTGAGGACAGAGGGTCTGAGGACAGAGGGTCTAAGGACAGAGGGTCTAAGGACAGAGGGTCTGAGGACAGAGGGTCTGAGGACAGAGGGTCTAAGGACAGAGGGTCTAAGGACAGAGGGTCTAAGAACAGAGGGTCTAAGGACAGAGGGTCTAAGGACAGAGGGTCTGAGGACAGAGGGTCTGAGGACAGAGGGTCTGAGGACAGAGGGTCTAAGGACAGAGGGTCTGAGGACAGAGGGTCTGAGGACAGAGGGTCTAAGGACAGAGGGTCTAAGGACAGAGGGTGTCGTATTGTCACTGATATTCTGTACAAACTGTGAAGTCCACTGAGACAAATGTAACATTTGTGATATTGGGCTATATAAATAAACCTTGATTGATTGATAAACTGAAAGACCTAAAACTGTCTTTAAAAACTAAAATGCCAAAGAATCAGAACATTTTAATCAATATTTCCTCCAAGAGAAAAGGGACTTGCTTCCTTTTAAAAACACAGATAGTTTGCTAATTAAAGAAAATACAAATAGTTTGAACCACAGCAACCTGCTCGCACAAAAACACACATATTAGTCAAAGAAAATGAGTCGTACTGATTTTGAAGGAAAAATATCTCATAGTGATTTATTTAAAAGGTGTTGGGAAATGCATAATAGCATTGACACAATGTTAGCTCGTGTGCTGTTTTATACACAATGTTCCCGTGTGTTTGCACCGTATTGCACAGAACACCAGAGTCAAGCAATGAAAGCTTGAGAGCATTATGTAAGATTACCATTTCTCCCTCCTCTCATGCATCTTTCCTCATTCCTGCTGCTCCATCATCAGTTCCTACATTTTAAAATCCCAGCGTCTCAGATTGAGAGAAATCATCCCGTCTGAGCGCCCCGAGCAGTAATCGCCCCGGCAGCCGGCAGATGTTCTTTAAAGTGTTAATGCAGAGTTTCACATCCCGCCGCAAAGTCACTTAAAAGTCAATCAATGTCGATTATCGAGGTAAACTTTGACGAGCGGCAGGACGGGCGCTTGCTGGGATGTTTGGTTGCAGAGAGGAGAAACTTTTCTGAGGTTAACGAGGATCTGCTGTCATGGAATAACCAATTACAGTTTTAAATGAACACTCAGAACCATTGGAATAAATCAAATAAGATCAAAATGATCCAAATTTGGGATTTCTTTCCATCACAGCAACATTTAAAAAGCAAGGCATTTCACATAATAATAATTTCCTCACACACTTAATGTATATATAATATCCTGTTTTTAT
>NW_022987719.1:0-135000 GCF_902827165.1 Trematomus bernacchii | reverse complement strand
ACCAACGTCAAGTCTGATTGGACAGAAAGGCAGCGGGGGAGCATCACTTTAGATACGCAATCAGTCACAATTAAGGGTTACAAATACAGAGTGCTCTTTTTAGGTTCTGACATAATCCTGATCCTCAGTTTTTAGAATGTGACGTGCCTCGCAGCTCGCCTCGCAGCTCGCCTCGCAGCTCGCCTCGCAGCTCGCCTCTCAGCTCGCCTCTCAGCTCGCCTCGCAGCTCGCCTCTCAGCTCGCCTCTCAGCTCGCCTCGCAGCTCGCCTCTCAGCTCGCCTCTCAGCTCGCCTCGCAGCTCGCCTCGCAGCTCGCCTCGCAGCTCGCCTCGCAGCTCGCCTCGCAGCTCGCCTCTCAGCTCGCCTCGCAGCTCGCCTCAGGCTGCAATCAGGACCTCTCTGACCTTATGGAGGAATGAGAATAAACGACAATAGATGACAGAAAGGGTGCAGCTGTTTCATGAAAGCTCTGACATTTGGTCGTCTGGACGAAGCGTGTCGAGCGTTTCCTCCAGAGATTTGATTTCACTTCTTTCAACTCGTCAGGACCTATTCTTCCCCAGGAGGCAAAGAGCAGCTTCTTTCCAACACAAAGAGCAAGAAGGGTTTCTCAGGATATAGGAATGTGTGCAGCTTTGATATCCATCCATTTCATCTACTGTAAGAAGAGACACTACATACTGGTATACAGCAGGAGAGGACTCTTTAAAGTGGAGACACTACATACTGGTATACAGCAGGAGAGGACTCTTTAAAGTGGAGACACTACATACTGGTATACAGCAGGAGAGGACTCTTTAAAGTGGAGACACTACATACTGATATACAGCAGGAGAGGACTCTTTAAAGTAGAGACACTACATACTGGTATACAGCAGGAGAGGACTCTTTAAAGTGGAGACACTACATACTGATACACAACAGGAGAGGACTCTTTAAAGTAGAGACACTACACACTGATATACAGCAGGAGAGGACTCTTTAAAGTGGAGACACTACATACTGGTATACAGCAGGAGAGGACTCTTTAAAGTGGAGACACTACATACTGATATACAGCAGGAGAGGACTCTTTAAAGTAGAGACACTACATACTGGTATACAGCAGGAGAGGACTCTTTAAAGTGGAGACACTACATACTGATACACAACAGGAGAGGACTCTTTAAAGTAGAGACACTACACACTGATATACAGCAGGAGAGGACTCTTTAAAGTGGAGACACTACACATTGATATACACCTGAACAGTATCAGGAGAGGACTCTTTAAAGTAGAGACACTACACACTGATATACAGCAGGAGAGGACTCTTTAAAGTAGAGACACTACATACTGATATACAGCAGGAGAGGACTCTTTAAAGTGGAGACACTACACATTGATATACACCTGAACATTATCAGGAGAGGACTCTTTAAAGTAGAGACACTACATACTGATATACACCTGAACATCAGTAGGAGAGGACTCTTTAAAGTAGAGACACTACACATTGATATACACCTGAACATCAGCAGGAGAGGACTCTTTAAAGTAGAGACACTACATACTGATATACACCTGAACATCAGCAGGAGAGGACTCTTTAAAGTAGAGACACTACATACTGATATACACCTGAACATCAGCAGGAGAGGACTCTTTAAAGTAGAGACACTACATACTGATATACACCTGAACATCAGCAGGAGAGGACTCTTTAAAGTGGAGACACTACACATTGATATACACCTGAACATCAGCAGGAGAGGACTCTTTAAAGTAGAGACACTACATACTGATATACACCTGGACATCAGCAGGAGAGGACTCTTTAAAGTAGAGACACTACATACTGATATACAGCAGGAGAGGACTCTTTAAAGTAGAGACACTACATACTGATATACAGCAGGAGAGGACTCTTTAAAGTGGAGACACTACACATTGATATACACCTGAACATTATCAGGAGAGGACTCTTTAAAGTAGAGACACTACATACTGATATACAGCAGGAGAGGACTCTTTAAAGTGGAGACACTACATACTGATATACACCTGGACATCAGCAGGAGAGGACTCTTTAAAGTAGAGACACTACATACTGATATACACCTGAACATCAGCAGGAGAGGACTCTTTAAAGTAGAGACACTACATACTGATATACAGCAGGAGAGGACTCTTTAAAGTAGAGACACTACACACTGATATACAGCAGGAGAGGACTCTTTAAAGTAGAGACACTACATACTGATATACAGCAGGAGAGGACTCTTTAAAGTAGAGACACTACATACTGATATACAGCAGGAGAGGACTCTTTAAAGTAGAGACACTACACACTGATATACAGCAGGAGAGGACTCTTTAAAGTAGAGACACTACATAATGATATACAGCAGGAGAGGACTCTTTAAAGTAGAGACACTACATACTGATATACAGCAGGAGAGGACTCTTTAAAGTAGAGACACTACATACTGATATACACCTGAACATCAGCAGGAGAGGACTCTTTAAAGTAGACACTACATACTGATATACACCTGAACATCAGCAGGAGAGGACTCTTTAAAGTAGACACTACATACTGATATACACCTGGACATCAGCAGGAGAGGACTCTTTAAAGTAGACACTACATACTGATATACACCTGAACATCAGCAGGAGAGGACTCTTTAAAGTAGAGACACTACATACTGATATACACCTGAACATCAGCAGGAAAGGACTCTTTAAAGTAGAGACACTACATACTGATATACACCTGAACATCAGCAGGAGAGGACTCTTTAAAGTAGAGACACTACATACTGATATACACCTGAACATCAGCAGGAGAGGACTCTTTAAAGTAGAGACACTACATACTGATATACACCTGGACATCAGCAGGAGAGGACTCTTTAAAGTAGACACTACATACTGATATACACCTGGACATTAGCAGGAGAGGACTCTTTAAAGTAGAGACACTACATACTGATATACACCTGAACATCAGCAGGAGAGGACTCTTTAAAGTAGAGACACTACATACTGATATACACCTGAACATCAGCAGGAGAGGACTCTTTAAAGTAGAGACACTACATACTGATATACACCTGGACTTCAGCAGGAGAGGACTCTTTAAAGTAGAGACACTACATACTGATATACACCTGAACATCAGCAGGAGAGGACTCTTTAAAGTAGACACTACATACTGATATACACCTGCACATCAGCAGGAGAGGACTCTTTAAAGTAGACACTACATACTGATATACACCTGGACATCAGCAGGAGAGGACTCTTTAAAGTAGACACTACATACTGATATACACCTGAACATCAGCAGGAGAGGACTCTTTAAAGTAGAGACACTACATACTGATATACACCTGAACATCAGCAGGAGAGGACTCTTTAAAGTAGATACACTACATACTGATATACACCTGAACATCAGCAGGAGAGGACTCTTTAAAGTAGAGACACTACATACTGATATACACCTGGACATCAGCAGGAGAGGACTCTTTAAAGTAGAGACACTACATACTGATATACACCTGAACATCAGCAGGAGAGGACTCTTTAAAGTAGACACTACATACTGATATACACCTGGACATCAGCAGGAGAGGACTCTTTAAAGTAGACACTACATACTGATATACACCTGGACATCAGCAGGAGAGGACTCTTTAAAGTAGACACTACATACTGATATACACCTGAACATCAGCAGGAGAGGACTCTTTAAAGTAGAGACACTACATACTGATATACACCTGAACATCAGCAGGAGAGGACTCTTTAAAGTAGAGACACTACATACTGATATACACCTGAACATCAGCAGGAGAGAACTCTTTAAAGTAGAGACACTACATACTGATATACACCTGAACATCAGCAGGAGAGGACTCTTTAAAGTAGAGACACTACATACTGATATACACCTGAACATCAGCAGGAGAGGACTCTTTAAGACCATGTAACTATATTGCACGAACATAAATTGAATGTTTTCAGTGCTTTCATTTGTACAGTTAGTATAATCCAAACAGAGAATAGATGTCTGATGCATGAAGTGAATGACAAAGCACATCAACGACAGAGAGCCTGACGCAGGTTGTCCGAATGACGTCCTCTCAGTGACCCGAGCCTCAAACACACTGTGACATAATGAAGGGCCCCTTCCTTTAAACCTGTAACATACAGTAACATTAACAGTACAATAATAACACAGTCAAACAATAACACTAAGCTTTTAGAAATAACTGTAAAACATGAATTTACGTCATCTCTTTGCATTAGCAGTGAGGAATGTTAATGCAAATATTATAAAATACGGCTTGATATATTCATGCAGTATACATGCATTATGTATGACGTCTTTGTATTCAAGGATGCCAAGGTTTCATGTGTCATACATTAGCTACAGGGTACATGTTGTTGGCAATGAACGGACCAGACACCTGCAACACTGCAACATAAATAGAAAAAGACGTAAAATAATGCAAGGAAATGACACAATTCTGCAATGCTTGCACTATTTTATCAGTTTTATTGTGTTGCACTGTTGGAGGAGGTGACCTAAGATTTGCATTGTCATAACTACACTTTAGCTGTGTACAAAAGATAATAAAAGCCTTGAATCTTGAAAAATGCAGGAATAAATAAAGTTGTGCAGACTGTTGTCTCCTGAGGGCAGGATGTGCTTTGGGCAGAGGAGCGCTGTGATTGGCTGATGGGTGTCGTGGCGATGCAAGGACATGGCTCTCCTTCATCTGAGTCTGAGCTGTTGTCAACAGACAGCAGAGTGACAGCTGACGTCATCCGACCTGTCAATCATCAGAGAGTCTGTCCCCTCAAAGACACATCAGGTGACTCTGCAGCCTCTTATTTACCCAGAAAGCATCATGTTCAGCTTCTCAAATGTGGTGTGGTCCAAGGTTTTGACTGAGATTAACATATCATACACTCAGTTTCCTACTCCCTCACTGCAAGTTGGACCCAGAAACACCTCAACAAAAACACGCCTGTACTGCATACATCTTATATCAAGTTATATCGAATAGAGTACACAGATATATGTTATGTAGGCGTGTGGTGCAGTGGCCTAGTGCGTTGGTGTTCGGATCAGGGGAGCACAGGTTCAAACCCCACTGCAGTCAGCATGTCGTTGTGTCCCTGAGACACTTCACCCCAAATTGCTCCTGTGGGGATTGGCCACAGTATTGAGAATGTAAGTCGCTTTGGATAAAAGCATCTAACAAGTAACATGTAATGTTAGTCTGTATGAAGTAACCTCTCTGCACACTTCACTTCAGCACATTTGGAAGCATTGCTTTCCAGGAAAGTCCAAGAACATGGTAACATCAACTGCAGATAGCTAAACAGTAGAGTTAAACTAGAGAATGCAATTTCTGAAGAAATTGCTAGTGGGAATGCTTTATGCTGAAAAGCTGACGCTAAACTGCTATGCTGAAATGCAATGTGTAAGAAGAAAGTGAAGAATTTAGATTGAAATGATACATGACCACTGGGGGCTTGAATGTGTGATGAGAGAAAAGAAAGTAAAAAGGCTTGGAAAAGCAGCAGAATATTTGAACTGCAAACATTTGAACTAACTTGATGGCAAATGATCTGTTGCCATGCCAACGGCATTTGATGACATCCCATAATATGCTTAGATGCGTTGATGGCTGCATCGTTACCAAACCTGTGCAGTTTTGGGCCGTTTGGAGCATTTTCACTGAAGTTATGAGAAAACCGTGTTTCATGGCGAGCATTGTGTTGCCATGGCAACGGCATTTGAAGAAATCTCAAAACTGTCCCGTAGATGTCTTCACGGCTGGACTGTTAGCACACATGTGAAGTTTGAGCACTTTTTGAACATTTTATAGGAGTTATAGCGACATCGTCTTTTATGGCGAGGGATGCGTTTCCATGGAAACGGCATATGATGACACCCCATAATTGATGTAGAGCTGTTGAGGGCAGGACCATTAACCATTATCTGAAGTCTGCTGCTCTGAGCATGTCAGTTGGAGTTATGACATCATCGTGTTCCATGACACAGGTGTTTATATTTGAGCTAACAACGTGTCCAGAGATCAAAGGTTTCCATGGTGATGGAATTTAATGGAGACATGTTGAAAGTTGTTGTCACTTCATGCCCTCAAGAGGCATTTTGTTTAATTATTTTGCTTAATTTATTTTTATTTTTCAAGCTACGAGATGTTTTCCTACGTTTGTCATGAATAATGATGTCTCAGGAATGTAGGGTTTGGGAATTATGGCAGGTTTAAAAGAAAATATGAAGGCAAAATTAAATCTGTCCTCCACTCTAGCTGTGACATCACGCACTCTAAAATCTGAAGAAGGCCTCTGTACCAAAGTCTGAACAATGTTTAATATCTGTAAAAGTAAGAATCAGATTTAAAAGTTGTGTTACATGAATAATGTCAGAAAGATGTGTGACATTTTAAAGTTGGAATGAGGTTTCTGAGTGAAAGTATGAATGAACAGTTAGCAGTTGAAGAAGGAGCAGTTAGCAGTTGAAGTTGCATGAAGATTGTTGAAGTCTGAAGAGTTCTCCATTGACTTCCATGTTAAAAATGGGATGTATTATGGGATGTATCTCTGGAATTATGAAAGTTATGAATGATAAAAATAATAGCCATTGATTCCCGACCGAGCTGAACGTTTTGATGTTTGAACGGAGTTTCTGCAATGTTCAATGTGGGAGAAGAAGCAGCGCAAAATAACCCGGCGGAATAATAAAGAATTTTGTGCGTAGCATAACAGATAGTGGGAATGCTGTGTCAGCATTCCCACTAAATAAGCATGGTTTCATTAGTGAGAACATTAGATGACAAGTTGTTTAAGGAGTCCATCACAGGAAATGATGTAAGTTATGTGATATCTTTGACTGATTAAGACTTTCAGGGTGCTGGTTTTTCTTGCATTAAAACCTGTGGATCTCAGTCTACTACTACTGTCTCCACTCTCTTTCTTCAGATATCCAGAAGAGAATAGTTATTCTGCCTCAGAAGACACAGCCTATCCTGGCTCTAAAAGGGTGGATTGAGGCCTCAGTTGATACAAGGACATCATCTTTCATCACAGACTGAAAACCCACCTGTTTCGGACCATTAAATGTCATAAAACAGATAAGCATGTATATAAAAACACCTGTGTTAAGATTTTCTTTCAAATAAATTATACCTAAAAGACTTTAAAATTGTTTTAGACAAGTAAATGTCCATACATTCAAGATATACGAGAATATCAAACAAAATACCAGATTATTGGTTCAGTTAACGGCATTGACCTATTATTAGTTTTTATTTCAGTGGAGCACTCTCTCTGCGTCCCTCTAAACTCTACAATATGAAATGTCTTCGGGAAAGCTTTCACTACAGTCCGAATCCCATTTCTGAGTTTAATTACATTACATGTCATTAGATGTCATTTGTTAGACGCTTTTATCCAAAGCGACTTACATACTCAGTACTGTGGACAATCTCCCCAGGAGCACTTTGGGGTGAAGTGTCTCAGGGACACAACGACATGCTGACTGCAGTGGGACTTGAACTTGCTATCCCCTGATTCAAAGTCCAGCACTATATCCGCTGAGCCACAGCCGCCTGTGTTCCCAGGCTATTCACGGCACCTCTCTTAATTAACAGCGGGCAGATAAGCGACTGTGGCCTCGGAGTTATGACTCAGCCATAACACAAAATTACAATGACTCGCTTTTCATAGGAGTGACATATTTTCCCTGATTGCTTTTGCACTGCCAACCCTTCATTAGTCCAGCCGAACAAATGGAGACGCAACTCTACACTCAGATAGTTTTGGACTAGAAATTGTAAATTGAAGGATGGGTTTTTATTATGTACAGATAGGGATTGAATTGCTCATATTCATCCACTTGTTTTTACCGACTTTCCCACTCTTTTGCCTTTTTTTCTGAAGGTATTGATAGTTTCTCAATTCTTCAATGTCCTCCTGTTACTCACTTTACACTTGACATTTATTTAAAGGTCCCATGTCATGGCCATTTCTACTGATCATAATTCCATTGTTGAGGTCTACTAAAATAGATTTACATTGTGCAATTTTCCAAACTCACATTGGTTTCTCATACAGCATCTCTGTATAGTGTGTATTCACTCTCTGTCCTACACGGCTTGTTGGAGCTCCTGCCCCCCCCCCTCCCTGTGAGCCCAGTGTGCTCTGATGTGTGTTTATGTGTTACAATGACATTTGTTAGCAACCAGAAAATGACACCAGCAATGACAAACAGATGAGAATGCTGCGTGGGGTCTGGGTGCCGTGTTGGCGGGACGTTGCGAGGCTCGCTGCTGCGAGGAGCGGACAGTGTGAGCTGGCTTACTGGTGTGGTTTCCTGGTTGCTGCGTGGGGTCGGCGAGACAGCGAGACACAGCGAAACCCAGCCCTAAACCAGCCCGAGCACACACACACACCCGCAGCTTGGCTGTGAGTCTGTGTGTGTGTGCTCACACACACAGACTCACAGCCTCCTGCCGTCTCAGGCTGAGAAATCCGCGGAGCTGCAGCTGAGAAAAGATTGAGTGTGTGCGAGGAAGTCTTAACGTAACGGCTCCGCGGACGTAACATAACGGCTCCGCGGATTGGTCCATTTGGACCAATTGGGTATGGTCACGTCACTGTACCCAGGAAGAAAATGAGAAATCTCCAACGAGGCGTTCTGGGGCAGCATAGACAGGTCTTCTCTGTGTTAGAGTTTTACTCGCTACAGGGTGTACTTTGAGGGTTTATGACTGCAGACCGGTTACATGCAGAAAAAGCTACATAACACACAAGGGGGCGGGTAATAACCGGAAAAGCATGTCATGGGACCTTTAAATAATAATACCTGCAAATTCAGTCTGACTGAGAGCACAGACAAAGCTGCTACTTCCATGTCTACAGCTTAATACAAAAGGTGACAAAGAGAGTGACAATTCCCAAGAGGAAAGAGGCTTTTCCACTGTATTAAATATCCACTCACTCTGAGACATAATGCAGCCGTCGGATGTTAAATGTGAAGCAGCTGGAAGACTAAAGGTTTTTTTTAGACACTAGTTTTGGGACGATTCATGAATTAAGGACATAGTTCTTGCACATTTTACAACCAGAATATTGGTTATTTATCACACTCGTCTCTCCATTACTAGCCCCAAGGTAGCTAGCTAGCGTTATACTGTAAACAAAATAGGTTTGTAACCAGAAATGGCAAGAGGTTAGAGTTGAGCACAACGGAAAGCAATGCACTACTAAACTACTTCTTATTAAGCAATGATACACTGTAAAAAATATCAAGTTTTTAGGATGAAAACACCCACACTGGATAGCTGTTAATCACAATGGAGCTACACCTTATATTATACGCTGTTTTATCATCTATTTGACTCTAAATGGGACATTATATTGGATTGAAGAACACTTAAAACTAGCGATTGGGACAATAAACTCATTTAAAAAATGTTTACGAAGGTGATTAATGAAGTGAGACGTAGAGTAATTTTCTCGTAGACTTCTATACATATTCTACAAGTTGCCGCCTGCTGGCCATTGCAAATAATGCAGATATAAAGCATTGGTTAAACATTTTAAGCATGCGGTTTGATTCTTACTTTTTAAAATTATGTTTAATAAATAAACACATGAGAAAAATCAATACTAACAAAACAAATTGACAATATTTTATAAAAAAATTGTAGAATTCCGAAATCCTGAAAGGCAATTTTTTCAGGCTAGTTTTTCTCCCCTAGTTCTAGTTTTTATGCTAAGCTACACTTATCATCTAGTTGCTCTAACTGCGTAATAAATAAAGTGAGAAGCAGAGTAATTCATTTCTATAGCTGCCCCCTGCTGGCCATTCAAAAAAACTGTTTTGCGACTCGTGTTTTCAGTTATTTTAAATAATTTGAAAAAAGATCAATACCAACAAAACAATCAGACTTAATTATATTTAAATAATGTAGAGTTTTAAAGTCCTAAAAGGCTTTCTCTTTCGGCATTAGGAGAAAGTCATGCTAGCTTTTCTCCCCTGGTTCTAGTCTTTATGCTAAGCTACGCTAATACTCGCTCTACCTTCATTTTAAGCGTACAGACATGACAATAGTGTTGTAGTGATGTGACGTTCGCGAACGATCCAATTCTTTTGAACGGCTCTTTGGTACGAATGAAGGGAACAGAGTCGTACTAGGTGAGAGCCGTTCTTTTTATCGTTGGTTCACTGCCTGCCATAAATCCACTCGCCTTTACGGGAACTTGCTTTCCTGAATGCAAATGTTCCATAGATGATGGCATAACGCATGCTGCTTGAGTAGTAGTTTGGCTGCCTGAGAGATGGAGCAATTATACATTTTCTGTGAGTAGAAAGTAGAGTTCTAGCAATACAGTCAATCATTACCCTGGTGATTATTTTGCAGATAAACCTATTAACCCCGCCCCCTTTAAAAAAAAAAACATCTCTTTTGAACGGCTCTCTTGAACGGCTCTCTTGAACGGCTCTCTTGAACGGCTCTTTTGAACGGCTCTTTTGAACGGGTCTCTTGAACGGCTCTCTTGAACGGGTCTCGGAAAGGAACGGAGCCATAAGATCCAGCTCCCTTCAAAGAGCCGTAATTCTCATCACTATAAGTGTTGATGGTTCTTTTTTAACTCGCTGCTGTGAAAAGCAAATGAACAAATTCCTTAGATGGATCCGCTGGGTCCAATCAAGATGTGTCGCAACGTTTTAGATATTAATTATAAATATTAAGCAGCAAGCCTCTAACAAGAGAGGGAATAATGCTGTCATCACACTGAGTGGATGAGAGTCTGCTGGGAAAAGAGTGGAGATGATGCTTAATGTTTCACTTCAGATCAGAAAGTGGGTTACCCTGCGTCAGTATGACTCATAAAACACTCAAACGATCATAAGAGAGATAAAGCCTCACTGATAGTTACACATTGTTATTATGGTGCAGAACAGTTTCCGGAGGGGATTGTGAGAGGGCGTCTGCATGCGTCACAACATCCATAATGCATCATCTGTCTCTGGTGAGAGTGTTTGTGGCTCATCAGAGGCGGGAAATCACCAACCCAGGCCAAAGCAATCAAACCTTATAAACACAAGTGGTGGAAGAAGAGCTCTGATCCTAAGTAAAAGTAGAAATACCACAGTGTAATCAGTTTTATGTAGAAGTCCTGCATTCAATTTATGCACCAGGTATTTTTTTAACACAGGATAAAAACAATAAAATAATTAAAAAATATATAAATAAATAGTAAAAGATCATTATTATTTCTCTCTAAAAATATTTTTATGATAAAAGATTTTTGTTATATTATTGTCAAAAAACCTTTATTTATTTTGTAAGGTATTATTTGTATTATTATTTCATTTTTTAGAACACTACATTGCTGTGAAAAGCCATTTAGCATACAGGTTACTTCTAATATTGATATTTGATAGTACTACTACTTTTGTTAGGGTTAGGGTTTGTTGTACTTCCACTAAACAAACATCTTCAAATACAGAATTATGACATTGTTGTAACTTGTTTTTCATCCATAGCATTTCTACATTTACTTCACTAAAAGGAGGCTGTGGCGTAGTGGACTAGTACGTTGGTGTTCGGATCAGGGGAGCACAGGTTCAAACCCCACTGCAGTCAGCATGTCGTTGTGTCCCTGAGACACTTGACCCCAAATAGCTCCTGTTGGGATTGCCCACAGTATTGAGTATGTAAGTCGCTTTGGATAAAAGCGTCTAACAAGTGAAATGTAATGTAATGTAACTAAAGGATCTGAGTTATTGTGCCGCCGCTGCTTCACACTGATGCAAAATAAAGGAATGGAGACGCCATGTTAATATCCTGACGTTTCTCAGCGCGGAGCTGTCGAGGATGACAGGTATTGTGCTTTTCACTCCACCACACTCATGGCTACTAGCTAAAACCCATGATATGCTGCTATAATATGATGCAGTACTGCAATAATGTCCACAATATAATCAAAAGTAACTTTAAGTGGCTCAAATTACAAATACTACAACTATAAAATGCTGTTAAAAGTAATTGTGAGTGATAAAAAGACAAAAATAATGTTTTTAGAACACAACAATCCTTCAAATGGTAGTGGAGTAGAAGTATCAAATAAAAATAGTCAATACTAAATTACAAATACTTCAAAATCAACCCAGTCTCACGGCATTTCGTGTTATAGTCACAACATTTAATCTTTTATTTTAAATCGTATAATGTCGGACTTTTTTTGTCATCTGTGAGGAAAAGAAATGGGCCTCAAAATACTGAAATCTGTATTTAAAAAAAAAGAAATGTCCTTCTAATTTGTCATTCTTTTCTAAATAACACACTGTTATTTACTCAACAATAACACACAATTATCCTTGTTTTTATTTATTTGTTTAATTCCATAATCTCTGGGTTTTTTGGCGTTCGTCAGGAACTGAATTTCAAAATAAAAATAACCGGAAACAGACGTAGCCCTATATGGGACATTTCGAGCATCATTGCAACTGTCACGTATTCAGTTTCCGTGGCAGTTCTTCCAGTTTGTCCAGAAGTCTTCTAATCAGGGCTCTATAAATAGAGAACTACGGCAGATGTGTAATATTTAATGCAGCCGAACCGTGTATTACAATGCCGTTATGTGATGACTTTCAAAGAGAAAAGCAAGCACACTCTGAATAAAGTATTATTTTCTTTTTTTTTAAATGTTTCTCGGATTTCATATCGCATAAACACCAAATCCCAACGTGCATTGCGGCTAAACAATCCAATCACCGAGCTTCTAGCTGAGGATCTTGGGTAATCAGTTCAGTGGGTTAGTGGTGTGTATCGCAATGATGCTCGAAATGTCCCTTATAGGCCTACATCTGTTTCCGGTGACTTTATTTTGAAATTCAGTTCCTGAGGAACGGCGAAAAAGGCCGAGATGATAGAATTAAACGAATAAATAAAAACAAGGATAATTGTGTGTTATTGTTGAGTAAATAACAGTGTGTTATTTACTCAACAATAACAGTGTGTTATTGTTGAGTAAATAACAGTGTGTTATTTAGAAAAGAATAACAAATTAGAAGGAAAAAAAGATTTAAAAAATACAGATTTCAGTATTCTGAGGCTCTGAGCCCCATTTATTTTCCTCACAACCAGTGGCGACTGGTCATTAGGGGCAGGTGGGGCACAGCCCCACCTAGTGTCAGCAGAAAGTATTACAAATAATGATTACAAAAAATGCAAAAAACAAAACCCGATCATGCCCCTCCCTCTCACTGTCTAAGTGAATGGTGACTGTAAAAACTACACTGCGCATGCTCAGAGTATTTTCCTATTACGGCCCAATCCCAAACCGCCCCCTACACCCTACCCCTACACACTACCCCTCCGTTTGCGCGTTCGCGCGGAGGGTCCGCCACATTAAGTGCTGTTCCAAACCAACGAGTGTGGAGCGGTGTGGAGGGGGAGTGGAGTGGAGCGGGGTGGAGCGGTGTGGAGGGGGAGTGGGCTATCAAGCCCTCAAACAGCGACTCTGCAGCGGTGCTGACTTGAGACCGGTCTCTACCTGACCGGAGTCACGCTGTGTGTCCGTCAGGAAACACGCTGTTTACAAACAGTTCCAGCAAACATCCACTGATAAACTGCGATGTTAACAACCTCATGATAACCTCGTATTTTTTTAACTTAGGATCATACCTGTGTTTAGTCTAGAAAAAGGTAAATGTGTGCATTTTATTATAAAGTTGTGTATATTTACAGACTGTTGCAAAAACTAAGAAGCTTATAAACATCAGGTTTAAAACTAAAAGAGCTTTACAGAAAAAGTAACACAATGAAAGATGTTTGGAGTTTTATTTGAGTTATTAATTTACATTTTTTGTCTAAGAGATGCTGATTTGAAACCGTTGTTACATACAGTTACGGCATTTCCTGTTTCTGCCGGAGAGAGGGGAGTTTGTCCCAAAGCTTGCCGCTGTATTTACTCCCTCCATCTGACAGGAGGGAGCCTCGTTCAGCTGCGAGTGTGGCTACAGACGGAGTTCACTCCGTCACGGAGGGGTAGAGTCGAGGGAGTGGTTTGGGATTGGGCCTACATGTGTGTGGCAACTAAATAATGACCATAGGGGCACTGAGCTGCCATCCCCACCATACGTCATCTCACATAATTCAGAGCTGATTGGCTGTAAGTACGTGTGCCGCGAAAAGTGTGGTGTGTGAAGAGGAGACGAGAGAGCTGCAGTGACGCGTCCTAAAACCAAGAAGTAAGCTGCGCATGGCTTCCCTCGACAAAAAAGCAATGAGATTTCTCCATAGGATTTTAGAAAATAGCTGGAAATAAGATCTGTGGGAAACGTACCTGTTAGATAAATGCACGTTTTGTTCAGCCGGATAATATCCACATGTCTACCCTACTTTTATAATTTTTGAATCATAAATCTATCGATTAGATTTCTGATAGACTTTTGAAACTACAAGAAGATAAGGAGGACTTTTACAAAAAAGTAATAGAGATTTTTGTCCAGAAGGATAGGCAAATGGACTTCATCTTCAAGTCAAGGTAAAACCGCAATTTTATTGAAAATGGGATCTTACTAAGAGAGAACAATTCAATATTTAAATGATAAAATTACATTTTTTGGGTATCCTTTTGTTGAACTGTCTGTTTAAAATTAATCGAAGCATCAGACAAAAAAAGCTTTTGAAAATAATATTATATTTTGGTTTAGGTCAAAATATAATATTTGTAAACCTGAAGAGTCAGTGCCTCACCAGCCATGACCCTCACTGCACGTCACTGCAGAAGCTTATAGACATCTAAGTTTTTTGTGCCCCACCACTTTTGTACATATAAAAACGCCACTGCTCACAACGGCAAAAAAAGTCAGACATTATACCAATTAAAATAAAAACAATAATCGTGGCTTGATATTGAATAAGAACATGTTTTTATGAACCACACAGCTTCCGGTCTTCCAAGACCCGACCGGACAAAAAGACGTGTTGCAGGCACGAAACATACTACCAATAGAAATACATTGCTTTTAAAATCGTTCCGTGTGACACGAAAAAAAGGGGAAAATCGTGTTGGTGAACACGAATTAATAGATTAAATGTCGTGACTATAACACGAAATGCCGTGAGACTGGGTTGTCAAAATAGGGCTTGGGTACAGCACTGAGAAAATTCACTTTTTAGTACCACTACTTATGCTGATGTACTTCCACTGAATAAACATTGTTGTAACTTGTTTTTAATCCATAGCATTCCTGCATTTACTTCACTTAAGGATCTGGGTTATTGTGACACTACACACTGATGCAAAATAAAGGGATGGAGGCGCCACGTTAATATCCTCCGGCGACGTTTGTGAGTGCGGAGCTGTCGAGGATGACAGGTTTCAACAGATCGGGTTTGAGAGTCAGCAACATGTGCAGCGAGAGAGAATAATGTGCAGAGAGACCGTGAGACAGATGCTGCTCTGAAGAGGTAACCCCATGAAAACTCTCTGTTTTCTGTCTGAAGCCTTCAGTTGTTGCAGTTTAACGTGACAACACACACACTGAGTCTGTCTGGAGCCATGAATTATGCAGAGGAAGGTTTGTACCGTCGCAGGACAAAAAGGAAAGGAGGATGAAGATGAAAGATGGTGATTTGTATGTTATTGCACACAATAAGAGAAAGAGAAGGAAGACCCTCCTGAATAATGATAAATATCACTACTTTATACAAAACACAAGATAAATATACAAACAATTGCTTTAATAATGAAAGCAAACTTTAAGAACGACATATATTCAACGCATAAATATGAAAGGTTTATGTGTGTTTGTATAAAAAAACTGCTATCAAACAGCAGATAAAAGGTATTTAGTAACTTAATAATATTCCCATCTGTATTTAAACTGTTCTGGTGTTTGTGATTAGTGATAAACATGCTAACCTAAGATGGTGACCTTCGTAAACGTTTAGCATGCTAAACAGCAGCATGTTAGCAATGCTAATGTTAGCGATTAGCACAAAGCACAACAGTGTCAAAGACTCAACGAACCACTAACATGACTGCAGGTGCTAACATGACTACAGCATGTTAGCACTGTGTTTTATTTCACGTTAGCAGGCCAATGTTAGCGATTAGCACAAAGCACAACAGTGCCAACGCCTCAACAAGCCACTGGCATGATTGCAAAGACAATGCTAACATGCATGTTAGCATTGTCTTTACTACCTCAACGAGCCGCTAACATGACTGCTGGTGCTACAACCCAGTCTCACGGCATTTCGTGTTATAGTCACGAAATTAATTTAATCTATTGATTCGTGTTCACCAACACGATTTTCGCATTTTATTCGTGTCACACAGAACGATTTTAAAAGCAATGTATTTCTATTGGTAGTATGGTTCGTGCCTGCAACACGTCTTTTTGTCCGGTCGGGTCTTGGAAGACCAGAAGCTGTGTGGTTCATAAAACATTTTCTTACTCAATATCTTACCTTAAAGGTGGGGTAGGTAAGTTCGCGAGGAAAAGAAATGGCTCAGAGCCTCAGAATACTGACATCTGTATTTTTTGTCATCTTTTTTTCCTTCTAATTTGTTATTATTTGGTGCAGGCACGAAACATACTACCAATAGAAATACATTGCTTCTAAAATCGTTCTGTGTCAAAATACTGAAATCTGTATTTTTTTTTATCTGTTTTTCCTTCTAATTTGTTATTATTTACATTGCAAAACGAAAAAAATTGTGAAATCGTGTTGGTGAACACGAATCAATAGATTAATTTCGTGACTATAACACGAAATGCCGTGAGACTTTGTTGGGTGCTAACATGACAGCAGCATGTTAGCACTGTATTTTATTTCATGTTAGCATGCTAATGGTAGTGTTTAGCACAAAGCACAATAGTGTCCAAGCCTCAAAGAGCCGCGAGCATGATTGCAGGTGCTAGCACTGTTTTCTGTTATCAATTAGCATAAATCACAACTGAGTCCAAGTCTCAAAGAGCTGCTAGCATGACTGCAATGTGCTTCCCTGTCTTTTCAATCTTCCCAACACCTTCTTTTTGCAATATTTAAAATGCCACACTAGGTTTAGGGGTATCTTTAAAATGCACCACATCGACACAAAGACAGCTTCTCTGCCATGTGAGTGTAATGTCAATGCACTTCATCAGCAAAACTCTGCAGGGCGTCCACACAGTCTGCAGCCATTCATACAAATCTGCTGCTAAGACTTTGCACAAGAGCTCAGGCTAGCATGGAGATGGATTTAATGTCTGAGACAGCAGGGGAGACATAAATAAGTCATAGGGCATTTTTTAGCCTTGTCTTCTGTCTGTCTGCTGAAATGACATTTTATATATTCCTGTGATGGATTAAAAAGTAATTTATACAAATAAAACGTTTGTTTGCGGCACGTGTCGTTCGTTGATTGTTCTGCAGGGATTAAGGCATGTTTGGGAAAACGTATTAATATTAGAGCTAGACAATTTACGAGGGAATAAATCATTTAAACTGCAGGCATTTTATTTAGTTATTTCTTCACTTGGGTTAGGGTATTAAAGCCTGTTTGCTCAGTGAAGATCAGGACCGTGTGCAAGAGATCATTATTAACAATGATGACATTTGTGTGTGTGTGTGTGTGTGTGTGTGTGTGTGTGTGTGTGTGTGTGTGTGTGTGTGTGTGTGTGTGTGTGTGTGTGTGTGTGTGTGTGTGTGTGTGTGTAATCCAGTTAAGTTATTATCCTTGACCTTGAGTGGCTGTAGACACATTCGTTACTGTCTGTTTTGGCTTCAGAGACAGACAACACCATCAGATAAGAGCCAGAGAGGCAAATTAGTCTCAGTTCAATCACTCTAACATTTAAATAAATATCAATACAACAACATGTTTAGTATCTTACAGCTTTCCACTCAAAGCTACAGCTCATTATAGATGAAACAAACAGAGTCTAAAGCCAAATGCTAACATACCATGCTAAAATGCTCAAAATGCTAAGGTGCAATGTTAAGATATAATGTTTACCAGCTTAATTTCGCACACAACCGAAATGTCTTGTAATATATTTGAGCGATTGGCACAGGTCGGATATCGTGTTTTCAGGGTGTTGGTGAGTCCTTCGGCCCCCTAGTGGCCAAATAAATCGGTTCATATTTAAGACATCACTTAAAGGTAGGGTAGGTAAGTTTGAGAAACCGGCTCGAGATCGCTAGAATTTGAAAATACACAACCGGAGAAAATCTGCCACTTCCTTACAGAGCCCCTCCTCCAACACACACGAACGCGCACATGACCAATGAGGGCACGAGATAAGTTTGTGCACAGATGGAAGGCTGACAGGCAGGTAGGCCATCCAGTTATTTTAGCCGGGCCGGCTCAGATGATTGGTCGTGCTTTTTACAGTACTACAGCTTCCACAGATGATATTTATTATGGATTTGTTGTCAAAGCACTTCAGATATTCATTGCTATCTGGATGTTAAGAGCATTCCATGGAATATAACAACAAGTGTATCTCGAGCCGGTTTCTCAAACTTACCTACCCCACCTTTAACACAATGATTTGGACTCAAATGCACGACTTGACCCTAACGTATGAAAAAACCAAAGTGACTGATATAAATAACTATATCTAAACATGGACTTTAAACTAAACCTCTGACATAAACGTGATTATGTAACTAAACATGTCAAAATCACCAAACTTGACGTGAAGCTACAGAAAAGTACGCATTTTAACCAATTGAAGGTTCGAGGAGAAACCACCACAGCAGGGAGATCTTTAGCCCCACAGGTATTATTAGTCCTTGTGACTCTATTTGACATTAAAGCTGGTTCGTGGTTTGGCATCACAAGTGAATCAGTTGGCCGTGTTCTTGGTGTGTGAAAGGGTCAGGACTCTAATCTGCAACCACCTGATTCAGTAAGGACGACCAAAATCAATCAAAGCTGCACAGAGGAAATCGATACCCATTAAGAGGCAGGATGCAGGAGAGATAAACAAGTAGCAGTGTGTTATTAGGTTTCGGTTATTTGACGTTTTGTGCGATGTTTGACTATTTTCTTTAGTGTTAAAAGTAAAGAGCTGTTCACATGTTCTATTTCGTGCGGAGAAACTGTCCACTTCCTAAGCCTTTATACCGAAAGTACCTCGATTTGAGTTGCAAAATCAACCAACTAATCCTTACCCTTTCAGTCTTATGTCTTTTTAGTGTTCAAAAACTCGGATAAAGTATAAATCTAACCCTAATGTATTGAAAACATTCATTAACATGAACCTTTTCTATCTACAGTATATGTCAAATTGTTATTGTTTTATCTCTAGCACTTTGCAATTTTGCATTAAAAATACAGTAAATGAAGGCCACAGTAATCTGATGTGGTTTACCATATGAACATACATGTCAATATGGTGTCCGTCTCTCACCTTTTGTCTCTTGTTCCATTATTTATAAATATCTCAATTGTGAATTATTCCAATCTTTACAGCATGAGACAACCAAAACCTTGCAGGAAAATAAATAAAATATCTCCAAAGAAATGTAAAAATGTGGATATTGTTGAATAAAAAAGCGTACATTCAGAACTCAAACGCTGCTCAAAATATTTATTGACAAAATACAGTCTATAAAGACTCACAGCCTTCCAACTAACACATATCAAAGTCAATATCAGATAAAAACTCTCCGTCCTCCTGAAAGAGGCCAACACCTGCAGAAAGATCTAGATCATATTGGGAGAAGTTGAATGGGTTAGCGTCCCACGGGTTCCCCAAAAAGAACTCTCCGGTCCGTCGCTCAGGTGGAACTGGGAGTAAAGTCTCCACGATTTCTGCTGGAAGAGGATTGAAATCGGCCTCCTGGATGGATTTAATCATGTCTTCTATTTCCTGTTTCAGTTCATCATCTGGAACTGATCGGTCCGGTGGAGTTTGCTTGGTTTGGACAACATCCTCCTGTTTTCAGAAAGTAGAGGAATAAAAATACTTCGTTACTGTACTTAAGTACATTGTTCTGGTATCAGTACTTTACTCCACTACTTCTTTTTCAATTACTTTTTACTTTGACTTCTTACATTTTGAACCCAAATACCTGTACTTTCTACTTCTTACATGTTGAACACAAATACCTGTACTTTCTACTTCTTACATGTTGAACACAAATACCTGTACTTTCTACTTCTTACATGTTGAACACAAATACCTGTACTTTCTACTTCTTACATGTTGAACACAAATACCTGTACTTTCTACTTCTTACATGTTGAACACAAATACCTGTACTTTCTACTTCTTACATGTTGAACACAAATACCTGTACTTTCTACTTCTTACATGTTGAACACAAATACCTGTACTTTCTACTTCTTACATGTTGAACCCAAATACCTGTACTTTCTACTTCTTACATGTTGAACCCAAATACCTGTACTTTCTACTTCTTACATGTTGAACCCAAATACCTGTACTTTCTACTTCTTATATGTTGAACCCAAATACCTGTACTTTCTACTTCTTACATGTTGAACCCAAATACCTGTACTTTCTACTTCTTACATTTTGAACACAAATACCTGTACTTTCTACTTCTCACATGTTGAACCCAAATACCTGTACTTTCTACTTCTTACATTTTGAACACAAATACCTGTACTTTCTACTTCTTATATGTTGAACCCAAATACCTGTACTTTCTACTTCTTACATTTTGAACACAAATACCTGTACTTTCTACTTCTTACATGTTGAACACAAATACCTGTACTTTCTACTTCTTACATGTTGAACACAAATACCTGTACTTTCTACTTCTTACATGTTGAACACAAATACCTGTACTTTCTACTTCTTACATGTTGAACACAAATACCTGTACTTTCTACTTCTTACATGTTGAACACAAATACCTGTACTTTCTACTTCTTACATGTTGAACACAAATACCTGTACTTTCTACTTCTTACATGTTGAACACAAATACCTGTACTTTCTACTTCTTACATGTTGAACACAAATACCTGTACTTTCTACTTCTTACATGTTGAACACAATACCTGTACTTTCTACTTCTTACATGTTGAACTCAAATACCTGTACTTTCTACTTCTCACATGTTGAACACAAATACCTGTACTTTCTACTTCTTACATGTTGAACACAAATACCTGAACTTTCTACTTCTTACATGTTGAACACAAATACCTGTACTTTCTACTTCTTACATGTTGAACACAAATACCTGTACTTTCTACTTCTTACATGTTGAACCCAAATACCTGTACTTTCTACTTCTTACATGTTGAACACAAATACCTGTACTTTCTACTTCTCACATGTTGAACACAAATACCTGTACTTTCTACTTCTCTCATTTCCCAAACAGGCTGGTTCCTTTAGTTTGAATGTGTGTTTGGTGGCGTGATCATTATTATTTAGAGTCATTGCGTGCCTATTGATTTGAACACGATCTGTGTATCCATCATTTCCTGGTCTTCTCTAAAGAAGAGGGACCAATGAAAACGTTGTCATGTTGCCGTTGTTCAGCATGGAAACATTCATTAGCTAACAATGACATTATTGTTCTATTAATATAAAGGGAGCTCAGGTACTCTTTAACCTCTTAAGCACGACGGTCCCCCCATTGGACCCCTCCCACCGTTTTTTTTTGAGACAATGTCTCAGGGCTTCTTAACATTTATGAAACTATTAATGTGTAGCACCAGATTAACGGGAAGAATCTCAGCTAACTGAAGATATGAACCATTTTTACCAAAACAAAACACAAGTCTCATAAGAAGGGTCTAAATGACCCCTGAGCGAAAACATTCTAACGCACTGCGGCACACAATTCAAGCTAAAGATACCCTTATTACTTATCGTAGCTGCACATACAATATAGCCGATTAAAGCTGAGACTCCACTGATTATTTAGTTATAGTATCATCACTGAGCGATCCGAACTTGCGACAGGGGAAGCAAACACAGACATCACAACACGTACCTTTACGGAGCTTTTACGGCAGATCGTCTCACCGTAGCTGTCAATTAGGTCAAAAGACGTGTTCAATGGCATTAAAACGAAGGAAAAAAAATGCTATAACTGTTGATCCATAGGTTGATAATGTACCTGTGCCTTTGAAGAAATTATTTATAATCCATAATTCCATTTTTATGTAAAAATCGGAGCGGAAAAGTTAGCTGCTAATGGTAGCCACCAGAGTGTATGCAGCTTCCGGTTTTGGTAACGCGTCACTCTCACTCCTTATTTGTTAACGTTTTGGTGTGTATATAACTTTCCCTCGATTCCATTGGCTCGAGCGGTTATAAAGAGATTCCATTCATCAACATCGAGCAAGGGGGGCCAGAGATAGGTCAAATCCACCCAAATGACCCCAGAAGTGGGGTTTTTGGCTAAATCTCTCTAAAAAGGTCAAATGTCACTTGTTTTGCATCAATCTTGATACAGGGTACTTATTATATGTTGTACTTTGGATTCCTAAAGCTTTTAGTCTACTAACCCATCATCCAAGGGTAGTTTGCACTATAAGTAAAAAAGAATTTTTGGACGGACACTATAATTTACAGTTTTTTACTATGTAAAATCTGAATTTTCTTTAAAATAAAAAACATCTATATTGATTCCGACTTTTCTACATCCAACTCACAGGTTTATCATTACTTTGAGAAAAAAGATTATTAATTTAACCCTTTTAGAAGGGAAGATATGGTCATTTGTTCTGGGAATGTCATTTTCGAGCCTGAGACCTGAAAAACAGGCTCAGGGCTTAAGAGGTTAAAACAGCTGCTAGTTATGGGTACTTTTTACTTAAGGACATTTAGAAGCCCATACTTCTTTACTTTTACTTGAGTAAAGAAGTTTATTCAGTACTTTTACCAGAGTATTTTTAAACAAGAGTATCTGTACTTCTACTTGAGTAAAGGATGTGTGTACTTTTGCCCTCTCTGCCTGTTTTACGCTCGCTCCGTCTTCTTGGATGAATCTGGTCGTAGCTTCGGTCTCTGATCTGATTTTCTCTTTCAGTCTGTCATACTTCTTCCTAAAACCCTCCTGTTTTGGTGGTGTCTGAAACGCTTGGTTTGACAGCGTTCCAGGAGAAGGTGGACAAATGTAGCCTTGATAAGTGAAGCTTTTGAGCAGGCTATTCCTTTTGTAAACTGCGATAGAGTCACGTAGTGGAGTCGCCTCAAAACCAGAGTGCAAAGGCAGAGACAACCATTGAGCCGGCATCAAACACAGCAAGTATCTTTTTCCTGATGGTGCATCTGCAATATGATAACACAAAGACAGTCAAATCATTAATAATAAAACACTTATAATAAAACACATGTTTTTTTCAAATAATAATATCAGATTGGGACAAGATAACTGTGCGACATCCACATTTTTCAATTGGAAAACAGTGTGCAGAATTAAAGCAACTCAGCAATGTACAGTAGATTGTTTTAAATGTTGTATTTTAACATACCTATTGTTGACAAGTTACAACTTTCGTCCATGTTCGCGGATGTCTGAAAATATGCTGTTATTTTGGTAAAGATTCTGTCAACCAATGGTCAACAAAATGGTCGTTCCAGCAACCAAATTCGAAGTACAACACTGGAATACATCATGATGAAGATTGTATATTTTGTATAAAAACAAATGAAACCACGCATAGTAACAAAGCAACAAAGATTTACCACAGCGTTTGTTTTCTACCATTTTTTGTGTTTATTATTTTAGATTTTATCGCTTTACTGTTTTGATTTTTCCTATTAAATACAATCTTTGTCCTAAAAGGATTTTAAAGTAACATTTTAAGCAACTGATTGGCTTTTAGCTAACATACGAGCCTGCAACACAGTCTCACGGCATTTCGTGTTATAGTCACAAAATTAATCTATTGATTCGTGTTCACCAACACGATTTCGCCATTTTTTTCTTGTCACACAGAACGATTTTAAAAGCAATAGCCGCGTTCACACCGGAGTACTTTTCCCGTTTAGTTCCGTTAGTACCCCTTATGTCGCGTTCACACCAAAAAGAGTACTTAGTGCCGGGAACTTTTACCCCCATTTTTAGTGCCTGCTGAGAGGTGGTACCATCCTGGGGGGGAAAAGTGCCCCTAACCCTGTGTTGTAGGCGTAATTTCTTAAGCTAACATATTAGCTTGTGTTGTAGGCGTAATTTGTTAAGCTAACATATTAGCTTGTGTTGTAGGCGTAATTTGTTAAGCTAACATATTAGCTTGTGTTGTAGGCGTAATTTGTTAAGCTAACATATTAGCTTGTGTTGTAAGATGGAATGCAGAATCCATTGACAGGGAATTCTGTTGTTGCCTAGCAACGATATTAGAAAGTAAACACCCAGTAAGCTTCCACTAAAAAGGCGTGTTGTGTACGATGTGCTTTTAACCTGCAAACTGCTCTGCAAAATGTGTTATCGCGGCGACACAGAGCCGCCAACAAGCCTTCAGACTGCTTTCTGTTTCACTCGGAAGACACTGTATCTTTGTTGACAGCGTTTGGAAAAGCAATCATAAATACTGACACAGTCAATGCATTTCATGCATTACAGTATGTAATTAAATAAAATGCAATGCACAGCAGGCAGATCATTTGCTGTCAGAGCCATATCTCCGGCCTGTGTGTAGCACGTCTTGTTTCTGTTACTGGCACCAGTCTGCTCTCTTTCCATTTGCCCTGGACATATGGTCTTCTATATTTAAAGGCATTGGAGTAGAGGACTGTGGGCGATTACTTTCTTGGCAGACGGCCAGTTACAGAAGCCATTTATCCTGTGTGTCACTGTGCCTTTACTCAATTTGCACAAACTTGGCTGGGATTTTTTTATCTGAGCTTCAAACTGCCGCGTGTCCCCGGAGCAAAGATAACAACTCCAGATTCCACCGTCAGTTATATTTCACGCTAATGAATTAATGTACCCTTTCCCCAAATTCAGCCTGAAATATGCTCCCGCACCAAAATGAAAAAATCAAATCAGTCTTGTCACTTGCAGCTGATTTGTTGAGGTCGCAGCTCTCTGTCCTGCTGTGTTCCTGTTAGAGACTCTGATAACACCAAAGAGTCAAGCCATTCATATGGAATCACAAACGTCAAGCTGACTCAGATCAATCAATTAAACACTGTATAAACTCAGCATCCATCCCCATCTCGCTCCTACATTACAAATGACTGATTTAGAATCTGAATCAGACCCGTACGAGGAAACTATTTTAAGAAAACTATAATAACATTAACAAATATTAAAAAATATAGTAAATCCTAGCATTTAGAAAAGGAAGTCAAGAATTGAGTTGTTACGTTCAGAGAAACACCGTTCCTGTCCTCATAGTGTTACCTACAGTAAGCGGTGTTTCATGTTAGAAATGATTACATCAAACTGCCAGAAAGATGAGGTAAAGATCCTGCAGGAACAGATGCACGCCATTATTCTGTAAACAGGAAGATAGTTGTTCTGTTTTGTTCACTTATCAAAGCCTCTCACCAGTCAGCAGCAGAGATTGAGACAAACAGCTCATGGAGACAATTAAGCCCCTTGAATTATATAATTGCTGCAATTTGCGCCAAAATTGTACTTCTTCTCTGACTCATTCCTCGAATCTGAAAACAAAGACATGATGCTCATATTTTTAGATTCAGTGTGACGTACAGATTGCGAGGAAATCATTCAATCAAATTTGATGGAATAACAAATGGTTGTTAACCTGCTTGGAGATCATAGGAAAAAGACTCGCCTTCAAATCCAGAACTTGCTCGACAATCATCACGTTTTAAGTCTTTTTTTAGTATTAAAGTAAAAGTAGTTATCTGTACATGCATCAGTACATTGCAAGAAGTAGCTGCTATTACTTAAATTGACATCTATTAAATGGTGCCAATCCACCAAAATGTGAATAAATATTGAGTAAAGACATAATGAAGCTCTTAGGCAATCCTTCTCGACCCAAACTGTCCGAAAGCCTTCAAAGGAAACGTAGGAATTAACAGCAAGTCGTGTCTTTTGTCACTTTAAACATATTTAGGCCAGTAGTTTCCCCTTGATTGTGGTTTTGATGGTTAACGTAAAAGTGTAGTATAATGTAAGTCCATCAGCAGAGGCACTAAATACTAATATCAACCTGAAAATGAAAATAATATGTCCTATGGAAGTATTCGGATTTTTGAATTCTAATTTGACACTTCTGTCCGGACTAAGAGACGGACATTGCCTTATCCCTATCTAACGTTGCCACTGATAAGAGGAAGTGGACACAGCATATATCCCCTTTTCTCCATAATCTGGACCCAGCTCTCCTTATTCCTCCATTATTTTTACCCAGCATCATGTGTGTCCAAATTATAATAGGGATATCCGATTTTCTGACCAACATGCTAGCTGATGGACAATGGGAATAGAGGGAATCTCTCAGCTTTTGCACTCAATGTTAAAGAAGTGTTCAAAGAAACTGTACTAGGTTTGCCATGCAGGAAAAGGTTCATGTTGGACATCATTAGTCAGAGCAAGAACAGATGTTTAGGGTGGTTGTTGAATCTTAGTCTCTTTAGGATCTCTTATATGTAAAAGGCTCGCAGGTATCTGAACACTTCTGAACACCTTCAAAATCAATTAAGTAGGAAAATCAATCTTAGACTCATTGACTTACATAAAGCCATGACTGTTGATTATTTGGCACAGAAAGAGGAACATGGAAAGACAGAGAGGTTGGAGGTCATGTTGCGGATCATTTATGTGTTTTTAACTCGTCCGTTATTTTCTCAAGTGGCCTCCATTTCAAAGGTGCTGTTTCTGAGCTGAATGTGCTGCAGGGTGTCTGAAGTCCTCTCTCTCTCATGGAGTGTGTTTCTGATTCTACGACGTAATAACACAACTGTGTTCCTGTGTTTGTGTACGTGGATTTGATCTTTTTTCTTCTCCCCAGCCGGAGCCAATCGATTCTCTGCAGGCTGGAACCAGAGCTTTCTGTCGGGGGCTTCAATAGCTGGTGGGTGGACGGATTACTTCATTGTGGAGAGAGAGAGATTTCACATTATATGAAATTAAAACCTGTAATTAGGAAAAACAATGGGCTGGAAATTGTGCAACGCTATTTTGTTTTAATGATTAATTTGGTGTTCGGAGCCCTGCGGTTCTCGCGGGGAAATAAACAGTTTTGTTTTGCTGCAGTGAACACGGATCACTGGAGGAAACCCCGGCAATTTAATCACAACGTTGATGCAAAACTCAGCTTTCACTCAGACGGTTAAGATAAATACTGAAGTGTTCGGAGGTTTGAGACATGTCTGAAAGAGCAGATTAGCCCATCAGTAATGAGCAGCAGTTAAACACCACATTTCTGTGTCTTCTGTGTTTGTGCTTAGAAGGAACATGCCAGGTTTAGCACGATTCATTTTCAACAATTCATCCTGATTTTTGACATTTATACTTTATCTTTGAAATGATGTTTTTACATGATTTCTTCTCGGCTTCATTCTCAACCTTTTGACATGATTGTTCTAACTTTCTTTCACTTTATATTCACGTTTCAACAATATCTGCGGAATGGTACTTCGACTTTATGTCAACGTTTTGACTTTAGAATCTTTTGACATTATTCTCCACATTTTCACCCAATTCTCATGGTTTTTACCACATTCTTTTCTCAACACTTCGACATCTCGTCATTTGACATGTCGACATCTTTCTGACATCTTGTTTCGACCTCATCTTGATGGTTTCTACTTGAATTGTCCATCATGTTCACAGGTATGGACTAAAACCCAAAAGCATGACACAGGTAGACAGAACGTTTAAGAAGTTTACTAATACTGCGTTCACACCGGACGCGATGCAATGTTTGGGGACAGACGCAAATTCGCTCCGACGGCGAGCATGAAGCGGTGGACGTGAATTCTGCGGCGTGATTGAGGCGATTGAAGGGGGCCGCGACAAACGCTCGATTTCAATTCTGTCAACTCGAGCGTTTGTCGCGGCCCCCTTCAATCATATTCGCGTGACGCGATCTCGCGATAGCCAATCAGCGGTGAGGATGTCAGCCTGCCATCACTGACGTTCAACCAGAAAACATCAGCCGTTAGCTGTTTGCAGTTAGCACACAGAGCTCACAGCTCCTCATATCTGTTCAGAAACTAGACAAAAGTTAAACAAGTACAAACCACAGACTGCCTGTGTCATGGTGAATACAGTCGCTGGTTTATTTATGTCTGTAGGCCGTTGTTATGAGTGTGGACGGAGCTTATACCGCTTAGCTTTAGCTTAGCCTTGTCGATCCGCTCTTCATTAGCCCAGATCCTAAAAGTTAACAAAAAGTCGTACCACTATTATGCAGATGACACTCAGTTATACATTACAATAAAGCCTGGCGACTACGGACCATTACAACCACTCACCAACTGCATGGAACAAATCAGTAACTGGATGAGCAACAATTTCCTACAATTAAACAAAAACAAAACAGAGACAATTATCTTCGGTGCCAAAAGGGAGGAACGGACTGAAGTAAGCGCTAAACTAGAAGCCCTACTGCTAAATGCATCGGAAAAGGTGAGAAATCTAGGCGTAGTTCTGGACCCCGACCTCAATTTCAAATCTCATATCAACACAATTACTAAATCAGCATACTATCACCTGAAAAACATAGCCAGACTTAGAACATTCATGTCTCAACAAGACCTTGAAAAACTAGTTCACGCCTTTGTTTTTAGCAGGCTTGATTACTGTAATAGTGTATTTACAGGTCTCTGTAAAAAATCGGTTAGAAAACTACAACTAATCCAGAACGCCGCTGCCAGAGTCCTGACCAAAACAAAAATAGTTGAATTGCCTCTGCGTATGAAATGTGCTATATAAATAAACGTACCTTACCATACCTTCATTCAGAAAACAAGCATTTTAAATGGTTTTCCGCCTGCCGTCTGTCTGCAGACTTGTCAAGCATTCATTCATGGTTTTTACTAACTGGTATCAGTATGTTGTTACTTCGGCATCATCTAGAAACGTGTATTACAATTTAATCACGGTAAAATATGTTCATTTTGTTGTAGCCCCAGAGCCAGCGCGTCTTGTTTGAATGATGCGAGTAAACACAGCTGACAGCCGCGGGGAAACTCGAGCGATTAGAGCGATGCGAATACTTGCATCGCGTCCGGTGTGAACGCAGCATAAGTCAAGCGAACGCAGGGTCAAATCATCGATATCCCGCAATTAGCCAAACAAATCCAGTCAGGCAGAAAACTGGAGGTCCGAACTCCGACAGATCAGATATCTGAGTAATTACAAACTGACCGATGGAGCGAAACACACGCTTGGCAAAACAAACAAGAAAATCAGACAGGGAACAAGTGATGGTTTATATACTGAGGGGTTAATGAGGGAATTAGTTGTAGGTGAGATGGAGGAGATGAGATGACTGAAAGTTATTGACATGCAAAACCAAAAACAACTACGATTGTGTGGAAATTTGACATTGTTGACTGAAACAAATTGTAATCTTCTGTCCATTTTAATCTTGTAAAGTAAACAATGCAGGACAGTGTTTTCTTTAAACTGCCTGCAAACTATCAAGCAGAAAAAACGATGCGAGAGACATCGAGAAGCCGATATGACCCTCTAATCCATCTGAGTGTGTTTCTGAATGCAGAGTCAGGGTTGTCCGGTCAAAGACACACACACACACACACACACACACACACACACACACACACACACACACGCACACACAGCAAATCGTATTTACACACTTCAGATAACATCCTCTGAGCTGAAGCGACAGTTCAGTTCGAGGATGGAGGCCTCACTCGGGCGAGGAGAAATATCTCTTGGACAAAAACGTGAATGTCTTATTCCGATAAGTAATCTGCTCTAAGCTTCCCCTTCGAATCCTCTTGATCTTTCAACCTTTTAGTGCCAGTCCACTTCCAATTGTTCACTTTAACCTCTGTGAATCCTGGGGAAGAATAACTCTCACAGTCGATAAAAAAAAAGACTGCCATCAGATCAAATGTGAGGATTTCACTCTGGCTTTTTGGAGAGTGCATCCTTGAGGTTTGACCCTTGAAAATATACATTTCATAGAAATCAATGCAACTTTAAACAGCTAATTAACAAAAACACATACTACGTACTACATACTGATCTACACCTGAACATTAGCAAGAGAGAACTCTTTAAAGTAGAGACACTACATACTGATATACACCTGAACATCAGCAGGAGAGGACTCTTTAAAGTAGAGACACTACATACTGATATACACCTGAACATTAGCAGGAGAGAACTCTTTAAAGTAGAGACACTACATACTGATATACACCTGAACATCAGCAGGAGAGGACTCTTTAAAGTAGAGACACTACATACTGATATACACCTGAACATTAGCAGGAGAGAACTCTTTAAAGTAGAGACACTACAGACTGATATACACCTGAACATTAGCAGGAGAGAACTCTTTAAAGTAGAGACACTACATACTGATATACACCTGAACATCAGCAGGAGAGGACTCTTTAAAGTAGAGACACTACATACTGATATACACCTGAACATTAGCAGGAGAGAACTCTTTAAAGTAGAGACACTACATACTGATATACACCTGAACATCAGCAGGAGAGGACTCTTTAAAGTAGAGACACTACATACTGATATACACCTGAACATTAGCAGGAGAGAACTCTTTAAAGTAGAGACACTACAGACTGATATACACCTGAACATTAGCAGGAGAGAACTCTTTAAAGTAGAGACACTACATACTGATATACACCTGAACATTAGCAGGAGAGAACTCTTTAAAGTAGAGACTCTACATACTGATATACACCTGAACATCAGTAGGAGAGGACTCTTTAAAGTAGAGACACTACATACTGATATACACCTGAACATCAGTAGGAGAGGACTCTTTAAAGTAGAGACACTACATACTGATATACACCTGAACATCAGCAGGAGAGGACTCTTTAAAGTAGAGACACTACATACTGATATACACCTGAACATCAGCAGGAGAGGACTCTTTAAAGTAGAGACACTACATATTGATATACACCTCAACATCAGCAGGAGAGGACTCTTTAAAGTAGAGACACTACATACTGATATACACCTGAACATCAGCAAGAGAGGACTCTTTAAAGTAGAGACACTACATACTGATATACACCTGAACATCAGCAGGAGAGGACTCTTTAAAGTAGAGACACTACATACTGATATACACCTCAACATCAGCAGGAGAGGACTCTTTAAAGTAGAGACACTACATACTGATATACACCTGAACATCAGCAGAGCAGGGTCCCTTTAAGTACAAAGACTAAATGCTTCTCCAACAAATAAGTAGTAAGAGTTCTTTCTAGTACATCGACCAAATGTCCAACATTTTTTCCTTTAAGCAGCTGCTACAAACATGACTTGTATTTCCTATGTACAGATAAATCCTCTTGCAGATCCATCAGTGACTTGCCATGCAAACACGGCCAATGAAATCCCCCTGTTGTCTAACCATGTTTCCAAACAGACTTCCCGATCATCGTTGATATTAATTTGTAACGACTCCTCTCCCCTTTCGGCAGGAGCTCTCCTTCTCTGTGTCCTTCATTGTTCATCTTTCCTTCATCCATCCTGCGTTTGTTCTCGCTGTCTTCCTTCTCTCTCGGTAACCTTGTGAGTTTGCTTTAATATTCACCGTGATTGAACCTGAGGGGGATGTCTCTCTAATTTATGTGAGATTGGCTTCATTATTCAGCCTCTGATTTGATATGCGTTGGTGAGGAACTTTTGGAAAGCTGCTCTCAGAATCGCTGAGCAAAACTTCTGAAGAGTCGGCTGATCGTCTGGCCCTCAGGCAGAAACTCTGTCCTCCTCTTTTACCCCAGCTAGCGGCGTGGCTCTATGAATGGCAATTATTGTCTCTATGTACAACTTAGTCCGGACAGAAGTGTCAAAAATCGGAATACTTAAAGAGGACATATTCTGTCATGTTCAGGTGTATATCAGCATGTAGTGTCTCTACTTTAAAGAGTCCTCTCCTGCTGATGTTCAGGTGTATATCAGTATGTAGTGTCTCTACTTTAAAGAGTCCTCTCCTGCTGATGTTCAGATGTATATCAGTATGTAGTGTCTCTACTTTAAAGAGTCCTCTCCTGCTAATGTTCAGGTGTATATCAGTATGTAGTGTCTCTACTTTAAAGAGTCCTCTCCTGCTAATGTTCAGGTGTATATCAGTATGTAGTGTCTCTACTTTAAAGAGTCCTCTCCTGCTGATGTTCAGGTGTATATCAGTATGTAGTGTCTCTACTTTAAAGAGTCCTCTCCTGCTAATGTTCAGGTGTATATCAGTATGTAGTGTCTCTACTTTAAAGAGTCCTCTCCTGCTAATGTTCAGGTGTATATCAGTATGTAGTGTCTCTACTTTAAAGAGTCCTCTCCTGCTGATGTTAAGGTGTATATCAGTATGTAGTGTCTCTACTTTAAAGAGTCCTCTCCTGCTGATGTTCAGGTGTATATCAGTATGTAGTGTCTCTACTTTAAAGAGTCCTCTCCTGCTGATGTTCAGGTGTATATCAGTATGTAGTGTCTCTACTTTAAAGAGTCCTCTCCTGCTGATGTTCAGGTGTATATCAGTATGTAGTGTCTCTACTTTAAAGAGTCCTCTCCTGCTGATGTTCAGGTGTATATCAGTATGTAGTGTCTCTACTTTAAAGAGTCATCTCCTGCTGATGTTCAGGTGCATATCAGTATGTAGTGTCTCTACTTTAAAGAGTCCTCTCCTGCTGATGTTCAGGTGTATATCAGTATGTTGTGTCTCTACTTTAAAGAGTCCTCTCCTGCTGATGTTCAGGTGTATATCAGTATGTAGTGTCTCTACTTTAAAGAGTCCTCTCCTGCTGATGTTCAGGTGTATATCAGTATGTCGTGTCTCTACTTTAAAGAGTCCTCTCCTGCTGATGTTCAGGTGTATATCAGTATGTAGTGTCTCTATTTTAAAGAGTCCTCTCCTGCTGATGTTCAGGTGTATATCAGTATGTAGTGTCTCTACTTTAAAGAGTCCTCTCCTGCTGATGTTCAGGTGTATATCAGTATGTAGTGTCTCTACTTTAAAGAGTCCTCTCCTGCTGATGTTCAGGTGTATATCAGTATGTAGTGTCTCTACTTTAAAGAGTCCTCTCCTGCTGATGTTCAGGTGTATATCAGTGTGTAGTGTCTCTACTTTAAAGAGTCCTCTCCTGCTGATGTTCAGGTGTATATCAGTATGTAGTGTCTCTACTTTAAAGAGTCCTCTCCTGCTGATGTTCAGGTGTATATCAGTATGTAGTGTCTCTACTTTAAAGCGTCCTCTCCTGCTGATGTTCAGGTGTATATCAGTATGTAGTGTCTCTACTTTAAAGAGTCCTCTCCTGCTGATGTTCAGGTGTATATCAGTATGTAGTGTCTCTACTTTAAAGAGTCCTCTCCTGCTGATGTTCAGGTGTATATCAGTATGTAGTGTCTCTACTTTAAAGAGTCCTCTCCTGCTGATGTTCAGGTGTATATCAGTATGTAGTGTCTCTACATGTCTCCATGCTTTAATGTTCAGAAAGCTCTTTATTTTTCTCATACTATCTGTGCTGCAGCACCTCTTTTCACCCTCTGTCTGAAACCAGAGCCCAGACTGCTCTGATTGGTTAGCTGGCCGGCTCTGTTGTGATCGGTCAACCGCTTAGAGACGTCCCTCCCCTTAGCCAATCACGTACAATGTGTTGGAGCGCGAGCCAATAGGAGAGCGAGGGTTACATAGTGATGCTGCTATGTTCCTCAAGTAAATAAAGGAGTCCAATGGAGGCGCTTCGGCAGTGGCTCAGTCAGTAGGGGCTTGGACTGTGAGCCGTAGGGTGGCCGGTTCAAGTCCCCGGATCGACCTAAATATGGAGTGTGGACCGCTACTTGGAGAGGTCCCAGTTCGCCTCCTGCCCTGCCGTGGTGCCCTTGACCAAGGCACCGGACAACCCCCCACCCCCCCCCACTCCCATTGCTCCCCAGGCGCTGTACACGAGCTGCCCACTGCTCCTAGTACTAGACTCCTGGTGCTAGACTCCTGGTGCTAGACTCCTGGTGCTAGACTCCTGGTACTAGACTCCTGGTACTAGGATGGGATAGAAGCAGAGAACACTGTGTGCTGTGTGCTGTGTGCTGTGTGCTGTGTGCTCTGCATGTGAGAACATTGAAGAGGGGTTTCATCCCTCCGATTCTATTCTATTAAAAAAAAAAAAAAGCTTAAAAGTCCTCTTTAAATATATATTTTTGAAATGTTCTTTGTGTCGTGTCGGTTTTTGTTTGTGGTTTTTGGGATGTGAGTTTAGGTCTTTGCGGGTTATTTGGCAGTTGCACATTTTTCCAATTAAATAAAACGTAATAGAATAAAAATCTTTATCAAATAAAATATACATTTTAAAATAAAACTAGATAAAATGTAAATGGATTAAAATCAAAATAAAAACGTTTGCTTCTTCTAACACGACTAAGAAACCCAGAAAGATTGACAAAGGGAAAAACATGGATTTGATTTATTTGATGGTCGTGCCTGCAGACAGGAACACGGTGTACTAAATGCACTGCATGTACTTTAACCATAAAACACTTTTATATTCAGTAGATATGATCATGGAAGAGACTCTTTATATTTCCACTTTGCACATAATAGCTGATCTTTTGTATTTTACAAAATGCCATAATCTAAACCAATATCGCTGCGATCCCATTCATCACAGCAGCCTCCTCTAGAGTTGTACAGTACGTCCGTGCTCCCTCTCTGACACGTTTCCCTCCGTCTTATCTTTCCCTTTTCAGCTAGTATGCTAAGAAGGTCATTTGTATTCCACACTCAGGAGGGCAGGGTGTGCTTATCTCTTCAGAGGCTCTTTGAAATACCTCTGATTCTGCATGAAAAGGAGACTCCAAAGGCAAACTGGTGACGGGGTTCAGAGTCGACTAACTACACAGAGATCAAATCCACAGGGTGTGATGGCAGAGGAAGGCTTTGGTGCCGAAACAAAGAACTGGGAATGTCTAGTATAGAGAACACTGGGTCTTTGTATCAGAGGAGGGAAGTAGTGCAGTACAAATACTTCGTTACTGTACTTTCTGTTATCAGTACTTTACTCCACTACTTATTTTTCTGACAACTTTTTACTTTGACTTCTTACATTTTGAACCCAAATACCTGTACTTTCCACTTCTTACATGTTGAACACAAATACCTGTACTTTCTACTTCTTACATGTTGAACACAAATACCTGTACTTTCTACTTCTTACATTTTGAACACAAATACCTGTACTTTCTACTTCTTACATGTTGAACACAAATACCTGTACTTTCTACTTCTTACATGTTGAACACAAATACCTGTACTTTCTACTTCTTACATGTTGAACCCAAATACCTGTACTTTCTACTTCTTACATGTTGAACACAAATACCTGTACTTTCTACTTCTTACATGTTGAACCCAAATACCTGTACTTTCTACTTCTTACATGTTGAACACAAATACCTGTACTTTCTACTTCTTACATGTTGAACACAAATACCTGTACTTTCTACTTCTTACATGTTGAACCCAAATACCTGTACTTTCTACTTCTTACATGTTGAACACAAATACCTGTACTTTCTACTTCTTACATGTTGAACCCAAATACCTGTACTTTCTACTTCTTACATGTTGAACACAAATACCTGTACTTTCTACTTCTTACATGTTGAACCCAAATACCTGTACTTTCTACTTCTTACATGTTGAACACAAATACCTGTACTTTCTACTTCTTACATGTTGAACACAAATACCTGTACTTTCTACTTCTTACATGTTGAACCCAAATACCTGTACTTTCTACTTCTTACATGTTGAACACAAATACCTGTACTTTCTACTTCTCACATGTTGAACACAAATACCTGTACTTTCTACTTCTTACATGTTGAACACAAATACCTGAACTTTCTACTTCTTACATGTTGAACACAAATACCTGAACTTTCTACTTCTTACATGTTGAACCCAAATACCTGTACTTTCTACTTCTTACATGTTGAACACAAATACCTGTACTTTCTACTTCTCACATTTTCCAAACGGGCTGGTTCCTTTAGTTTGAATGTGTGTTTGGTGGCGTGATCATTATTATTTAGAGTCAAAGATGCTTAGGGTTGTCAAAGAATAGATTTCAAAATATTGTTGCTGGTTTATAAAGCTTTGAATGGTTTAGGCCCAAAATACATGTCTGACCTCCTGCTAAATTATGAACCATCCAGATCTCTCAGGTCTTCAGGGACTGGTCAGCTTTCTGTCCCCAGAGTCAGAACTAAACATGGAGAAGTTCAGTTATTATGCTCCAAATATCTGGAACAAACTCCCAGAAACCTGCCGGTCCGCTGCAACTCTTACTACTTTTAAATCCAGGCTGAAGACTTTTTTTTTTTGCCGCTGCTTTTAATTGAACTATTCACATCTTAAACTGCACTGTAACTTTTAACTTTTATCCATGTATTTTTTCTTTTAATGTTTATTTTATTATCTTTTCTTTTTAATGACTGATTTTAAATGCCATTTTCATAATGTCTTCCATTTTTGTAAAGCACTTTGAATTGCCTTGTGTTGAAAGGTGCTATATAAATAAACTTGCCTTGCCTTGCCTTACCTAGAGTCATTGCGTGCCTATTGATTTGAACACGATCCGTGTATCCATCATTTCCTGGTCTTCTCTAAAGAAGAGGGACCAATGAAAACGTTGTCATGTTGCCGTTGTTCAGCATGGAAACATTCATTAGCTAACAATGACATTATTGTTCTATTAATATAAAGGAAGGTCAGGTACTCTTTAAAACAGCTGCTAGTTATGGGTACTTTTTACTGAAGTACATTTCAAAGCCCTCTTTACTTTGACTTGAGTAAAGAAGTTTAGTCAGTACTTCTACTTTCACCAGAGTATTTCTAAACACGAGTATCTGTACTTCTACTTGAGTAATGGATGTGTGTACTTCGATCTCTGCTTTTTATGCATATTTATATTGTGGTATTGGCAGACTGAAGATGTTTTTATGTATAAAGGTGACGTCACATCGACCCCGAAACCCATTTTGATGTATTCTGTATACACCGATGGAAAAGAGGATATTTCCAGCTTCCCGATGATTTCCTTTTTGTGTTTGTTTGTCTCCAAATACTCAGCAAATATTTCACATTAAATGATAACTGTTACCGACACACGATTCAGAGGAAAAGGCCTTCAAAGTCTGCTGTTTGATGATTTACTAACACCATTACATTCATCTGTATCACATCAAAACAAGGCTCTCCTGATTGAAGTAACATCATGGAAAATGTACAAAAAAATATTATATTCAGCTTCAGACTCCCATACCTTTATCTGGTTTTATTATTGCATTTTTAACTGTTTGTAAATCAAAATGAACGTAAAATATGTTGTTTTGGGACTTTTCTAACATGACTAACGCTTTTAAATGGTGCATGATGCCAGAAGAAGCATTGAAACTATGCAACAGCAAAGGTTATATTAAGATAAAACATGTTGTGTATATTTATAGTTTATGAGACATTAAGAGGAAGGCATGATTTCCAACTTCCTCAGAACAGAATTAGCATCCTTGGTTCCTTTTAAAGAAGATTAACGGGTAGACTCTGCATGTTTTCTTTAGTTCAATTAGAGGATATTAAATCATGCTGTAAATGTTGTACAGGCGCCTGTGGTCCAGAAGTATCAGAAGTATCAGCTGGTGTTTCTGTGTTTGTTTCCTCCAGCAGAGCGGGTCAACATGACACCCAGAAGCAGAGCTCTTTATCAGATTAAAGGTGTGAAAGCCTGCCAGGAAAGTGTTTTCTGGAGACATTCATCACTGTCAGACTGCTGTATAATGAAGAGGGGGGGAAGTACTCAGATATTGTGGTAAAAGTAGAAGTACTCAGATCTAGTACTAAAGTAGAAGTACTCAGATATGGTTTTCGAGTAAAAGTAGAAGTACTCAGATCTTGTACTTGAGTAAAAGTAGAAGTACTCAGATCTTGTACTTGAGTAAAAGTAGAAGTACTCAGATCTTGTACTTGAGTAAAAGTAGAAGTACCAGAGTGTAGGAATACTCTGTTACAGTAAAAGTCCTTCATTCAAAATGTTCCTCAAGTGAAAGTATAAAAGTATTCTCATCAAAATATAGTGAAAGTACAGTAAAAGTAGTGATTGTGCAGATTGGTCCATTTCAGAATAATATATATGATATGTTTTATAATGATTGATCATGAAAGTGTTCTCAAAGCTGGTAAAGGTGCAGCTAGTTTGAATGACTTTGTATACTGCAGGGTAGCTTGTGGATTTACTCCAGGTGGAACTAAAGTCTGATTTAACACTTGGTTAGATTTCATATCATTCATCCACATCTGTGAAGTAACTAAAGGTAATAAATACATGCAGTGGAGTATAAGTAAAAGTAGCATAACATTGAAATATGACAGAGAGAGTACATGGAGCCCTTCAAAGACACGTCGTTATTGAAAGTGGAATTTTGTATTTAGGGCTAATTTACATTCAGATGAAATTACGCCCACTCACAAATATGTCTGTTTTGTTCCTCCAGGAAGCAACAATGTCCAGGTCTGGGTACAGAGACTGCAGATAAAAAAGCAGCAGCTGCTCGTTTTTCCATAAAAAAGAAACTAATCCTAAAGAAGGACACAGATTGTGAAAGTGTTTTCTCACCAGAAAGCCGGCTCAAAGTAAACCTCAGTATGTTTTGTGTTATGCTGTCATGTATTTTTGAAATGTATGTGTAGTGTTTTGTTTTGTTCTGTTATAACGCTTTGTGTGGAATACTATGTTTAAAATGTGGTCATGCCAATAAAGCCCTTTGTGTTGTATTGTATTGTAAAACCTCACCTGTGTGTCTCTGACTGCATGATACACAAAGTTCTACACAAAGAAACCTGTGTGTAAAGGTTAAGAGAAAATGAAAAGTACATAATTTACCTCCAACTTTCAGAGCAGCTGACACTTTTATTCCCTCTCCAGCTGTTCAGCCCGACAGAATATAACGTTCTGGAGAAAGGGCAACACATGGCAGAACATTTCTCCTCTGGGTTTAAAGGCCGCTCCACACCCACCTGAGACCAAAGAATGCGTACCGAAGGCGTCCCGACTTTTACGTCAGCTTCGTCGCCTGCGTCGGCTACGCCGCCCGCTACGCCGCCCGCCTACGAACACACCGCAGATACTTCAGTCGACGAGTGGCAATAACTGTCCTTACCAGCAGGCAGCGGTAGTGTGAACAGCCAATCAGAGTGATTGCTTGGGCCGACTTTCTCTGACCTCCCGCGGCCGATTCAACATGTTGTGAAAAGGTGTGAAAAGGTGCCGTAAAGAGACGGCGGTGCGGGACACACCAACCTGAGTAGGGCGCCGCGAATGCCCGACTGCCTCTGACGGCCTCTGACTCCCAAAATCGGGTTGGTGTGTCGCCAGCTTTAGAGAGAAAAATAGCTTTCTGTTCACGATGGAATCTGTTCTTCACCTTTATGGAGAGAAACATGGCGTCCAAACGTGCACAGCAAAACATAAATGAACAGAAGATCTATACAGACAGGAAGAGAGGAGGGATGAAGGGAGGGATGGAGGGATGAAGGGATATTACGATGAAGTGATGAGGGGAAGGGAGGGATGGAGGGATGAAGGGATGTTACGATGAAGTGATGAGGGGAAGGGAGGGATGAAGGGATGTAGGGATACATTGATTTAAGAATGAAGGGATGAAGGGAGAGAAGAAGGGGGTGATTGGATAGAGATGAAGGGACGGAGGGAGTAATGTTACTAAGGGAGGGATGGAAGAAGGGATGAATGGATGAAGGGAGGGAGGGAGGGAGTAATGATACTAAGGGAGGGATGGAAGAAGGGATGAATGGATGAAGGGAGGGAGGGAGGGAGGGAGTAATGTTACTAAGGGAGGGATGGAAGAAGGGATGAATGGATGAAGGGAGAGAGGGAGGGAGTAATGATACTAAAGGAGGGATGAAAGAAGGGATGAATGGATGAAGGGAGGGAGGGAGGGAGTAATGATACTAAAGGAGGGATGAAAGAAGGGATGAATGGATGAAGGGAGGGAGGGAGGGAGTAATGATACTAAAGGAGGGATGAAAGAAGGGATGAATGGATGAAGGGAGGGAGGGAGGGAGTAATGATACTAAGGGAGGGAAGAAAGAAGGGATGAAGGGATGAAGGGAGGGAGGGAGGGAGTAATGTTACTAAGGGAGGGATGAAAGAAGGGATGAATGGATGAAGGGATACATTGATTTAAGAATGAAGGGATGAAGGGAGAGAAGAAGGGGGTGATTGGATAGGGATGAAGAGACGGAGGGAGTAATGTTACTAAGGGAGGGATGAAAGAAGGGATGTAAGGATAACGGGATATGATGGGAGGAAGAGATAATAAGGAAGGGAAGGAATGAAGCGAGGGATGAAGGGATGTAGGTAAGGATGAAGGGAATTGAAAGGAAGAGCAAACACGTGTTGAATGGGAGACAAAGGAGGTGGGATGTGTTGACAGGATGTAAGAGCTGTGGTTCAGATAAATACCGTCTATGGCTGAGAAACAGAATCATGGTTGTTCTCCTGCCTCACAGGAAGTGAGCAGGAAACACCAGCTCCATCTTCACTCTCCTCTAACACACTGCAGAGAGTTCAGCCTGGAGACAATCACATCTCATTTCTTCTGACTCCATCACACTGAACACTTGCCTCCTTCCTCATGTTAGGAGTACATTGAAGCTTGTTGGCTGATTAGAAAGGGAAGGTTGTTTTCGTAGTTTCATTATCAGAGTCTTCAGGAAGTGGCAGCTCCCCGGAGAAGAAGAGCGTTTGTTTGAGTGCAGATTCAGCAGCTCTGCACACGCCAACACACTGGACTAATGACACGAGGAGGATGAGGATAAAACCACGCAGAGGATTTGTTTTAGTAGATTTCGTTAAGAATCTGACTCTTAATGGCAGTTTGTGATTTTGACGCTATTTCAGTGAAACAATGCCGTTTTCAACATTTGACAGATTTATGCTTAATTCTCTCAAAAGTTACTGAAAGATACATTTTTGTGTTTATAAGCTGACCACTACAATGAAGTACTTTGTTTTAGTCACAACATGACATGACTTTTCAATATGTTCACAAGGAGAGACAGTACAAACACATTAAACAACAACAACAACAACAAAGGTATAAGGACATGATTTTAAGAAGATACAGGATGAATTTGTTTAATCACAACTGGGTGTTTACGGTTTATTTATTTATTTATTTGGTTTGTTATTTTATCTTTTCTGGATTACCATTGACCTCTTTTATGTAAATGTTTGTTCATTTGTTTGTTTATTTATCTGTTTATTTATTTGTTGTTGTTGTTTTTGCTTTGTTTGCTTTTCAATAACAAATGTATTTCTTCAAGAAAAATAAATAAATAAATAAATAAATATATGTTAATAATTTAGTTTTTGGGAGAAGGGGTGGGATTAAATAAATTTAATTAAAAATAAATATATAATTTAGAGTCAGTAATATTTTTCTTTATCAATTTGACACTGCTTAAGTTCCCATACTATAGTAATTCTCATTATTATTTTTTTGTATCATTGTTTTCCCCTTTCGAAATAAATCAAATCAAATCTACTTTCTATTTTGTAATGTTGTTTTTAATTCTATTTTGAGATGTTTAAATTATAGTATTGTTTATTTCTACTCTTTAATTTCTACTTGTGTGCAATGCCTTGTTTTTGTTTTATGTTTTTTATGCTGCTGCAACGCAAACATTCCCCAATTTGGGATCAATAAAGTACCTCTTATGATATCTTATCTTAAACACCCACGAAACAAAAACAGACCAGGAGAAAAAGACAGAAAACTCATGAGCACTTCTTCTGTTATATTTACGCCCACAGTTATAACACTGGACCATTCCTCTTTCATGTGCTATTGGGACCAGTTCCTAAAACACTCCTCCAGCGTTCCTCTGAACACGTGTGGAAACCTCTCACTTTTTCAACCCCTAATAATATATATCCGTCGGATCTTCATCCAACCATTTCTGCAGTATTTTAATCATGCAAAAGTATTCCAATAATCCTGGAACAAAGTTATATGGATTTAGAGGTATATCTTTCCCAAGCACTTTATTTTCACAACTGTCGCTCCAAAAAAACAACATTTTAGGGCAAATTAAGATGACGATGATACTGGCTTTTAATGTGTAATTGTTGTTTTATTGCTCGATTTTAATGTGATTTTTACTATATTTAATTGTTGTTCTTTTCTTTTTGTTTTTACTACCTCTGTAAAGCGACTTTGAGCACCTGTAGAAGCGTTTACAAAATAAATGTATTATTATTATTATGACAGTGAGTCCCACAGGCGTCTTTTACACCGGGGACACATTAGGAATATGTCCCCACTACTTTGCATTAGGATTAAAGATGTTCTGACAATAGTGTGCATAAAGAGTTGTACACTTTATTTGCACAAGACAACATGTTCAATCTCAAGGAGTGTTCACACGTTCTGGGTGTAATTGTTTGTGTTTTTATCATGTTCTGTTGTTTTACCTCTTAGAATATTTAACCAATTGTACGGTGTCCTTGGGTGACATGAAAGGCGCCTTAAATAAAATGTATTATTATTATTAATTCTTTCTAAACCAAGCGGTGCAGTTTGGACCTGGGACACGTTTAATATGAGTAATAATTGAATAGAGAATAGTAACTAATTGTTGCTCCAGCTTTGCAGCGTAGCAGTTAGTGCACTAGTTGTCAAAAAAAGTATTGTAAGCGTGTTTATGTATGTATTGTTTTCGGGGGGTTTCTTAATGCAGTAGCGGTTTCTTTAAATGTGCAAAAAAACACTTTTCTAACAAAGTGACGCCCATAGCTAATTCTACATTTCAGTATAATGAAGAGCACATGGGAAGTCAGTGTCTCTTTCACCCTGTCAGACGAGTGAGACACTTGCATTGTTATTATCTTATGTGAAAACAGATCTGTTTTTCCCCGAGGAGATTCATTTCCGCCCTTTTCTTGAGAGAGAGAGAGGACACCTTTAGACCATGTTTTTCAATAACAACGAAGAAAACATGAAAACAACATTGCAGCAAATTAAGAAATGCATATGAAGTGCACACTAGGTTAAAGTGGACAAAGGACCAGGAGGTTATCTTTCTACAAAACCACTCGGGGGTTTTAATTGTATTTTACTTGACTTTTAATAACTCAGGTGAAGCCACATTGCATTATAACTGAACCAGCCAATCACAGTTTTAGAAAGCTTTAGGGGAGATTAAATTAAATTATGGCTCTTTTGTTGAGGAGACTTTTGTTGAGAAATACATCCTCTTTCTCACAGGAGCAATGCAGGATTTCAACTCCAAAATGGTCTTATATTTTTAATATTTTATATCAGGAGCAGATATTGCTCAAAACCTGTTTTATAGAATCGGTTGGGCATTTTGGGAAACACCATTGATGTAGTTAGCATAAATGTCAACTAAAAATACCCCAAAAATGTTTTAGTTTTGCTCTTTGTTTGCAAATCTGTAGCACAATACTTCTCAAACCAAATACCCTCTACTTTACAACCCTGTTAAAGGTGGGGTAGGTCATTTTGGAGAAACCAGCTGGAGTGAATTCGAATTTGAAAATACACAACCGGAGAGAATCTGCCACTTCCTTATAGAGCCCCTCCTCCAACACACACGAACGCGCACATGACCAATGAGGGCACGAGATAAGTTTGTGCACCGATGGAAGGCTGACAGGCAGGTAGGCCATCCAGTTATTTTAGCCGGGCCGGCTCAGATGATTGGTCGAGCTTTTTACAGTACTACAGCTTCCACAGATGATATTTATTACAACAAAACAAAAAGTTTATCTCGAGCCGGTTTCTCAAACTTTAAGGTTTTTGGATGAAAACTGCTCTCTTATTATTTTCTTTGATCGTTTTTATTTTGAAAGACATGCACTGGCATGAAGGTAAGATGTAAAATTCCTTTTTTTAAAGCATAGGGATCAGGAGAACTACAGACAGCAGTGCTTTGTTTAAAGTGTGTTGTTGGCGTTTTGAAATGAATTGTTAGATTATGATTTTCAACATAGAAGTAAGACTATTATCTTCAAGTGGTTTATTTGAGAGTTTTGACTCAATGAGACACTTGTGTTCTGCTTTGTAAGATATCACAGGTATTTCATGGAGTCATCTGTAATAATAAGTCATCTGACGGCTTTCTCCTTCCTTATTGTCTTCTTTTGTTTTTTGAAAAACCTGCACAGACGTATCATTTCTCTTTCTAATAAAGCATAGGAATAAAAAGCACTACAGACAGCCGTGTTTTGTATAAAGTGTGTCGTAAAAACATTGTTAGGTTAAGATTTCAGAGCTTCTCTTTGACATAGAAGTAAGACGTTTATCTCCAAGTGTTTGATTTGGCACATTGAGCTTAAAAAAGTCTGCAACCCCCCAAAAGAAACCTCCAAGACACTTCTGTTCATCTTCTGTGTAAGAAATCACAGGTGAGAAATCTCTGATAAGTAGCCATTTGAAAGCCTTCGTAGCTTCTTATTGTATCACACACACACACACACACACACACACACACACACACACACACACACACACAGACACACACACACACACACACACACACACACACACACACACACACACACACACACACACACACACTCCTGAATGCTAATGTGTCCCGACCAGCCAGCTGCTCCACGTTTTATTTAAAGCCCTTTTGTCGAGGTCCAAATGAAAGTCTAGTGCATCAATTACATTTTCCAGAGTAGTAAAGTGTCGCTGAGTTGACTCTGCGGGGTCTGACAAGATTTAGATTTTAAATGTTTGATGGTAGTTGGCTTTAGACCTCGTGCTCCCTCAGCCCCTCGTCTAATTATTGTGAAGTCCCTCTGATTCAGGCCTTATAGCTTATAGTCTTTATTATATTGTTGCAGAGGGTTTAATAAAGTCATTATTCCAAAAACAATGATCATATTTCATCCTTAACATTAACATCTTAAAAATGAAACGGAGTTCTCCAGCTCGGAAAATGATGCTTTGAGCTATGCTAACGTACAGTAAGCATCCAACCCAGTCTCACGGCGTTTCGTGTTATAGTCACAACATGTAATCTATTGGTAGTGTGTTTCGTGCCTGCACCACGTCTTTTTGTCCGCTCGGGTCTTGGAAGACCGGAAGCTGTGGGGTTCATAAAAACATGTTCTTACTCAATATCAAGCCACGATTATTGTTTTTATTTTAAATCGTATAATGTCGGACTTTCGTTGTCGCCTGTGAGGAAAAGAAATGGCTCAGAGCCTCAGAAAACTGACATCTGTATTTTGACACGAAAAAAAATGTGAAAATGGTGATGGTGAACACGAATCAATAGATTAAATGTTGTGACTATAACACGAAATGCCGTGAGACTGGGTTGTGATATCAGTAACCAAGACTCTCCATACGTTAGATTTTAATTTTATTATTTTAATCTTGTGTGAACTCTGTTGCTGCTCAACCTCCTGAATTTCCCCACGGGGATAAATAAAGGTACATTTTAATGTTCTCTTTGATCCTTTCGCCTCTATCTACTTGTCTTTCATCCCTTCTTTATAACTAATGCTGTTGATGTATTGTGATTTTAAAAAGGTGTCTATTATCATCTGGCCAACAGCTGGATATTAGCAATGTTGGCTAAAGCTGCTCCATTTAGTGTTTTCAGTGACAGTTGATCCATGGGGACTTTCCACCACACTTTAAACAGATAAACTTAACTAAAATGATCTTATCCTTTATATCCAGATTTTGCAAGTACTCGCTTCATTTGGAAGAAATGGTACTCTGACAAGAAGTTGATGAGCTCCAAGGCCTTCAATCCGTAGTTTTTCAATATTGATTGATTACAGGAAGTGACGGCAGATCACCCTCACTTTCTAATCTGTCAAAATGACAGCCTTCAGATTTTTCACTGACGATGACTAAAACTTTCGACCTCTGTTCCTCCCGTTGGACTCTGAAGCTAACACCTGTATTGACGGGTTTTACATCAATGTAAGCTTCACCTGCCAGGCTTTGTAACTCTGCTGGCTCAGCCGTTGCTTTCCTCCTGCTTTGATGAAAGCAGTGCTTGCTGTGAGATTACAGTGTTTTCTATGTGATGGCTCAGCACTAAAGACTCCAGTACCTGGTTGGAGCTCTACTGATAGCTGCTCTCAGGAAAGAGGTTTTGTTATATATAAATATCATTACCATCATTACAAAACACTTGCTGCTATATAACATGTGCAATATCATTATTACACATCTCTAAAAACGGGGGAACAGCTGAGCTGATCCAGATATGCGTCCGCTCTGACGTAATATCGGACATGCGGACCCACGGCCCTATCAGAAACGTTGCTATCAGAAACAATGCCCGACTGTAATATGGTCGGTGTTTACATTAGCAAGCATCGCTAACACTCTGAGCAAAACACATCAAAGACATGTTTTTTATATATCTGAGACCCATAATATACTGTATGCCTAAAAATAGCATAATAGGAGACATTTAAGGGATCTAGTGGCTTGATAGAAAATAAGGAAGTTAGCCACGAGGGGCATGAATGTTACATTACATTACATTACATGTCACTTGTTAGACGCTTTTATCCAAAGAGACTTACATACTCAATACTGTGGACAATCCCCTCAGGAGCACTTTGGGGTGAAGTGTCTCAGGGACACAACGACATGCTGACTGCAGTGGGGTTTGAACCTGTGCTCCCCTGATCCGAACACCAACGCACAACCCACTGCACCACACACCTCCATGTTACTCGACCGATTCCCAAAAGACAAGACTTTTCCACTCAAAGATAAGGACCAAATCCCAAGGAATATCTGCAGGTATGTTGGAGACAAAATGCCTCTTGCTGATTAGCCTCATGAGCCTCTTGAATATCCAAAATGCTAGCAGCGGTCTGGTCTCATTAATAATTTCCACTGCCTCATCATTAAGGTGGATTTATGCTGGTGTGAAAGTACGTCCAGCAGAGGAATTAATCTGTATTATATACAACGTCCAGCAGTGAAATATCTCAACCATCCAACTGTTTTTGTAATGTAGCTTACAAAAAATACACATTTTTATTTGTTTATAACATCTGGTTTTATTTTATTCATATTCACAACTGTTGATATGCACCATAAGGAGCATTTAGATGTACTGTATTTAGATATTCAGCTAAACTTGTCACCTGTATTTTTAGAAGGAAAAAAAACATGTATCAAATAAATGGCTAATTATCTTTCAAAATAAACATCATGATATATTGAAAAAATAAAATGTTAAAGGGGCCCTATTGTGCTTTTTGGGGTTTTCCCTATCCTGTAGGTTTTAGTGCATGTAAATGGTCTCCAAAGCCTAAAATCCCCTGTGTTCCTTCCTCCCTTTTTCTGTATCAAAGCATGTAAACATGTCACAGTCGAGGCAGTAACTGTAACAGTCTAAGCAACGTTTATGTTTGGATGTTAATTTGTGTGCCTTTCTATCAATTTATGATTTATGATTTAATAAATTTGAGTGTAATTAGACAATTGTAAAATGTTCAAGGTTCAAGGTTCAAGGTTCTTTATTGTCAATCTGACATAGCTACAGAGTAATTATGCAGTTGAAAATCTTATGTCACAGGCTTCTCCAACAATGCAACATAATAACATAACATAATAACAATAAGAGCATGAGCAATACAAAAATAATAATAGTTATAAAAATGAAATAAAGTTATGATGTGGAATAGTGCAGTATGAGTCTATATACAAGTTATTGGAATGATATATATATATTAGGTATTAGATACATACTACTGAGTAGCAGTTGAATGTTTGATGTTGTTTCAACAGTTCAATTTTTTAACAGTCTCACTGCCCGCGGGAAGAAACTGTCTCCGAATCTTCTTGTCCTTGCCAGGATGCTGCGGTAACGTCTGCCAGACGGCAACAGAAAGAACAGTTTGTGGCTGGGGTGATGGGGGTCTTTGATAATCCGTAGTGATTTCTTCCTGAGCCGCTGGGAGTAAAGGTCCTCCATGGATGGCAGCTCCGTCCTGGTGATGTGCTGTGCAGTTTTCACCACCCTCTGTAAAGCCTTACGATCGAGGTCGGTGCAGCTGCCGTACCAGGCCGTCATGCTGCCAGTGAGGATACTCTCTATCGTGCACCTGTAGAAGTTGCAGAGTATCCTGGGATCCATTTTGAACCTCCTCAACCTGCGGAGGAAGAAGAGCTGCTGTCGAGCTTTCTTGGTGATGGTGGTGGTGTGAAGAGTCCATGTCAGGTCCTCAGTGATGTGGACCCCAAGGAACCTGAAGCTTTTGACTCTCTCCACCGTAGTCCCATTGATGGCGATGGGGGCGTGTCCCTCTCCCTGCTGCTTCCTGTAGTCCACAATCAGCTCCTTGGTTTTGCTGATGTTGAGATGGAGGTTGTTCTCCTGGCACCAAGATGTCAGGTTTTCGACCTCCTCTCTGTACGCCGTCTCGTCATCGTCTGTGATCTGGCCGATGACGGTCGTGTCATCAGCAAACTTCACGATGGTGTTGGAGCTGTGTGTGGCCACGCAGTCGTGGGTGAACAGGGAGTAGAGGAGAGGGCTGAGCACGCAGCCTTGAGGGGCACCGGTGTTGAGAATCAGGGTGGAGGATGTGATATTTCCCACCCGCACTGCCTGGGGTCTGCCCGTCAGGAAGTTCAGGATCCAGTCACAGAGGGCGCTGTTGAGCCCGAGGTCTCTGAGCTTGATGGCCAGCTTGGAGGGCACAATGGTGTTGAATGCTGAACTGTAGTCAATGAACAGCATTCTCACATATGTGTTCCTGTTCTTCGGGTCCAGGTGTGAGAGGGCAGTGTGGAGGGTGAGGGCTATGGCGTCGTCTGTGGACCTGTTTGCTCTGTAGGCAAACTGCAGGGGGTCCAGAGATTCAGGGAGGGAGGAGGGGATGAATAATTTGACTAACCGCTCAAAGCACTTCATTATGATGGAGGTGAGTGCTACTGGGCGGTAGTCGTTGGGGCAGGTGATGATTGTCTTTTTGGGGACAGGAATGATGGTGGAGTGTTTAAAACATGTGGGGACTACATGTAGAGTATTATCTGGATAGCGAAATGTAGAATGTTTCATATTTGGGATGTGGTCGGTGAGTCATGACCACAATCAGGTCAGAGGGCATTGCCATGGCATTGTGGGTAAGAGGCAACATGGCGACAGAAGAGGGTGTACTCATGCCGTTTAAGTAATCAGGGTTCAAGAGTAAATATTTACACGGTAAATATTTCTCATTTGATGATATGTGTGTGTTAATATTTAAGAGTGTGCTTTACACTTTTTTTTGTATTGTTTGTGTAAAATAAAATTATTTTGTGAGTGACCCACGTTTTGATTTTGCTAATGCTGTTTATCTACGGGCATAAGAGACTGAAACGGCAGCAGCTTCTACTGAAGCCTTCAGAGTAAATCGCCAGAACGCCGACACCTCCTCATCTCCACCGCTCACATGTTTTCTTTTGTGTTGCCATAAGTTAGTCTCTCTGCGTTTCTGCGCTGGGCTAATGCTAATGCTAATAATGCTAATGCGAGGATAATAAAATGGCGGCTTCACAAAACTTTTTGGGAGTTTTAGGGGGGCGTGGTTTGCAATCCGCCCAGCCAATCAGACAGAGGAACCTTTTTCTCCCACGAAAGTCCCTGCTCTCTAGGAGGGACGGAAAAGGGGGTAAAAAGGTTCATTAACTCATTTTAGTTCCGTTTTTTTTTGGTGTGAACGCGACATTTCAGATCCATATCTGAACTAAAGTGGGAAAAGTACTGCGGTGTGAACGCGCCTATTGTAAACTTTCAATGGTTCATTTCTTATAGTTTACACGGTGTCTTCGGAGAAAGAGAGAGCGAGAGGGAGAGAATACAACTTCAAAAGACATCCGTATGTTCGTGGCCTTATTTATTGGACCGGTGTAGATACAAATACTAATATCAACCTGAGAATGAGAATAAGAGGGCCCCTTTAACTGAGATAATAAATGGGGTACTACTTTTCGCAGTGAGATCCCACCCTATTGGCTCTTTAGGAGATTGCAGGTTGGTTGCTCTTGATGCCAAAGCACTGAAGCAAATCGACTACAATTGGAAAGTTGGCAGTTCAATCCCCGACTCCCATCGTCTCCGTGTCAAAGTGTCCTCTGTGATACTCTCACCTGCATTAGAGAGGCAGGGTGCCAATCCAGATGCCAGTTATAAAGGGAGAGGGGAGAGAAAGATTTAAGAGGGAAATCCTTGAAAACAATAGCTTTATCTTAACAACAAGTGGCCTTGCAGTAATAAACTGTTTTAAAAAGTTGCAATCGGAGTTTAAATAACATCTGAACTTAAAGAGTCTTTTCTATGGATGCTCATTCAGAACTGAAGTGACGCTGCCTTTTTAACAAACATGTAGAGGTGTAAAGTAACTAACTACATTTAAGTACAATTCTGAGGTACTTGTACTCGAGTATTTCCATCTTCTGCTACTGTGTACTTCTACTCCTCTACAGTTCAGAGGTAACTGATGTACTTCTACTCCTCTACAGTTCAGAGGTACATGGTGTACTTCTACTCCACTACATGTATTTAATCCCTGTAGTGACTTCACAGATGTGGATGAATGATGTGAAATATAACCAAGTGTTAAATCAGACTTTAGTTCCACCTGGAGTAAATCCACAAGCTACCCTGCAGTATACAAAGTCATTCAAACTAGCTGCACCTTTACCAGCTTTGAGAACACTTTCATGATCAATCATTATAAAACATATCATATATATTATTCTGAAATGGACCAATCTGCACAATGACTACTTTTACTGTACTTTCACTATATTTTGATGAGAATACTTTTCTACTTTTACTTGAGGAACATTTTGAATACAGGACTTTTACTGTAACAGAGTATTCCTACACTCTGGTACTTCTACTTTTACTCAAGTACAAGATCTGAGTACTTCTACTTTTACTCAAGTACAAGATCTGAGTACTTCTACTTCTACTCAAGTACAAGATCTGAGTCCTTCTACTTTTACTCAAGTACAAGATCTGAGTACTTCTACTTTTACTCAAATACAAGATCTGAGTACTTCTACTTTTACTCAAGATCAAGATCTGAGTACTTCTACTTTTACTCAAGTACAAGATCTGAGTACTTCTGCTTTGCTCAAGTACAAGATCTGAGTACTTCTACTTTTACTCAAGTACAAGACCTGAGTACTTCTCAGTGTGTGTGTGTGTGTGTGTGTGTGTGTGTGTGTGTGTGTGTGTGTGTGTGTGTGTGTGTGTGTGTGTGTGTGTGTGGGTGGGTGTGTGTGTGTGTGTGTGTGTGTGTGTGTGTGTGTGTGTGTGTGTGTGTGTGTGTGTGTGTGTGTGTGTGTGTGATGCAGTTTGAATGAACAGGATGTGTTTCTGTTCCTGAATCAGTTTCACGGTTGGCGACCATAGGTTTCTGAATCATGGATTATGAAAACACACAGAGCCAATCTCTTTTAATGGAACGATGAATGCTTTCATTTCTCTCCATCTTGGGTTTTTTTTCCCTCCTCAGAGTGAAAATGATTATTCATACGTTAGCGGCTGCTCTGTTTTCACACATTAGTTATGCCGTGTTGTTTGAGAGTACACAGACTCTCTGCTGAAGATAACGCAACACAACCAGCCGCTGCCAATGAGCAGGAATTAGCATTTGCACTCGCTAATTACTGATGATGATAAGAGAGTGATGAGGAAGTGGGTCGTGACCAGAGGTGGGAAGTAGTGGTGTACAAATACTTCGTTACTGTACTTAAGTACATTTTTCTGGTATCAGTACTTTACTCCACTACTTATTTTTCTGATGGCTTTTTACTTTGACTTCTTACATGTTGAACACAAATACCTGTACTTTCTACTTCTTACATGTTGAACACAAATACCTGTACTTTCTACTTCTTACATGTTGAACACAAATACCTGTACTTTCTACTTCTTACATGTTGAACACAAATACCTGTACTTTCTACTTCTCACATGTTGAACACAAATACCTGTACTTTCTACTTCTCACATGTTGAACACAAATACCTGTACTTTCTACTTCTCACATGTTGAACACAAATACCTGTACTTTCTACTTCTTACATGTTGAACCCAAATACCTGTACTTTCTACTTCTTACATGTTGAACACAAATACCTGTACTTTCTACTTCTCACATGTTGAACACAAATACCTGTACTTTCTACTTCTTACATGTTGAACCCAAATACCTGTACTTTCTACTTCTTACATGTTGAACACAAATACCTGTACTTTCTACTTCTTACATGTTGAACTCAAATACCTGTACTTTCTACTTCTCACATTTCCCAAACAGGCTGGTTCCTTTAGTTTGAATGTGTGTTTGGTGGCGTGATCATTATTCTTTAGAGTCATTGCGTGCCTATTGATTTGAACACGATCCGTGTATCCATCATTTCCTGGTCTTCTCTAAAGAAGAGGGACCAATGAAAACGTTGTCATGTTGCCGTTGTTCAGCATGGAAACATTCATTAGCTAACAATGACATTATTGTTCTATTAATATAAAGGGAGGTCAGGTACTCTTTAAAACAGCTGCTAGTTATGGGTACTTTTTACTGAAGTACATTTCAAAGCCCATACTTCTTTACTTTTACTTTCACCAGAGTATTTTTAAACACGAGTATCTGTACTTCTACTTGAGTAAAGGATGTGTGTACTTTTGCCATCCCTAACGATGATAAGGTTATCAAAATGATCGGAGAGTGGTGAGGAAGTGTTAATTCATGACTCTGATGCATTGATCCCTGATGGATGCTGATGAATGGAGTTAAAGGAACAGATTATTATAATATAATATAAGGCCAGTGTGCTCGTCTCCGCTCTGATGAGCCAGTGTGCTCGTCTCCGCTCTGATGAGCCAGTGTGCTCGTCTCCGCTCTGATGAGCCTGTGTGCAGCGGTGGGATTATGCAAATGGAGAAAAAATGGAAGAAGAAGGAGCGGGCGTTTCCCTGGCAGTCGACTTCAAAGCTTCAGGAGAAGGAATTAGTGCTCAGCCTAATCCCACCGGAGGGGGGGGCTTTATTAATGCACCAGCAAGAGAGGAAATATAAAATGGTGACAGAATGAGAGAGTGGGGTGGAAACTCCACAAGAAATCACCATTACACTTTAAAATATAATAAAAAACTCTGTTGTTTTTCATATTCAGTGTCCTTAGTGTTTACGGTTCTTTTGTTTATTAACCTGTTTGACCTGCTGGGAGGCGCTACAGGCGTTGATTACAGTTCTGAATCAGTAATATCTTTAAAAACTACAAGTCCCTTTCTATCAGCTGTGCACCGTTATGGTGTAAATATAACCTATCTACCAATTGGATCAAATATAAAAGTCAGCCGAATTACTATTGATACTGCAAGGAGACGTATTGTGTGAAAAGAAATGTAAGATATTGTTTAATTGTTGATATATTTATGATCCACGTCACGTATTCAGTTTCGGCGACACTTCTTCCAGTTTGTCCAGAAGTCTTCTAATCAGGGCTCTATAAATACAGAACTACGGCAGATATGTAATATTTAATGCAGCCGAACCGTGTATTACAATGCAGTTATGTGATGACTTCCAAAGAGAAAAGCAAGAACACTCGGAATAAAGTATTATTATTATTTTTTTTAAATGTTTTCGGATATCACATCGCATAAACAACATATCCCAGCGTGCATTGCGGCTAAAACATCCAATCACCAAGCTTCAAGCTGAGGATCTTGGGTAATCAGTTCAGTGGGTTTGTGGTGTGTATCGCTCGAAATGTCCCTTATAGGCCTACGTCTGTTTCCTGTGACTTTATTTACGGCTAAAAAGCCCAAGATTATAGAATTAAACGAATAAATAAAAACAAGGATAATTGTGTGTTATTTAGAAAAGAATAACAAATTAGAAGGAAAAAAAGATTAAAAAAAATACAGATTTCAGTATTTTGAGGCTCATTTATTTTCCTCACAGACGGCAAAAAAAGTCCGACATTATACGATTTAAAATAAAAACAAAAAAATAAAAAGATAAAACACTGGCATGTAATTTACGTTAGAATAAATAGAATGGTTTTGAATAATAGATGAGAGTCAAATCTACGTCACTTTACAGCCCCGCCCACTTTTGGGGAAACCAACGCTGTCATTTGAACGGCGATTTTATTTTTTATTTTATTTAACCTTTATTTAACCAGATAAAAACATTGAGATAAAATCTCATTTTCAATGCTGACCTGGCCAAGAAGGCAGCAACGTTACACATAACACATAACACAAACATATAAAATACAGAGAACATAATTAAGAAAACAAAAGAGGAAAAAGCAGTCACTACATTGTGCACATTAGGACAGTAAGAAAAGTACACTACTTATTACTGCAAGAGCAGCTGGTGGTGAGGACTTCAGACAACTTCAATTTAAAACATGCTATAGAGACAAGTGCCCTCAGTTTAAGGCGTGATTGAAGGTCATTCCAAGACCAAGGACCATAATAAGAAAGACTCCTTTTTCCAGCCTCAGTCCGTACAGTAGGAACCTGGAACCGTATCCAGGCACTGGATCTGAGGTTGTAAGAGTCACAAACTGGGGCAGATCTGACACATATGTAGAGTGGAAGCTTTCCTAAAATGGCTTTATACATTAATACAAACCAATGCTGCATCCTACGCATAGTAAGTGAGGACCATCCAGTTAGGCTATACAGTGTGCAATGATGAGTCCTATAGGGTGCATTTGATATATAACCAACCTGGTCTCACCAGAATGCGTGACTCCACCACGACTCCTTAACACTGCATTGCGTGGTGGAGTCACGAACTTTGTTACATTTACGTGTCTGCACCACGCAAACAACCCCAATGTAAAGTGAATGAGGCTCCTTTGTCGTGGTGCACACACGCATTTCTACAACGTCCAGCAGTGAGTTTTTATTCTATAAAACGTTTTTAAAATCTACTGTATAGCTTGTAGTAACTCACAGGAGGCTTCTTTTATTTTATTTGTATTCATAATCATTTTTATTTTTCGTCAGAATGTATTATGGTGCATTATTCACCAATGTTTGTTCTCAAAAAACAGTGCGTTGTGTGTAATACAACTGTGATTTTTATTAAATTAGTTCGTTTTTAAGGAAGGCCAGAGCTTCAGCTGTGTCAAAGAGATTGTTCCCTTTAGTTAACGTTATTTAAAAGATAATTATATTCCTATTTGATTAAGTACCCTTTATTGTATTACGGACCCAAAGAGCTGAGCGTCCATTCCCATTGGATAACAGAGCATTTTACACCCGGAAGTAAGTATTCTCCTTACTGTCCATTGATTTTATTTACAGTGATATCTGCACTACTCATCAACTCAAAAACACCAGATTATCCTTGTTAATTACACAACATTGATTGGTTTAAATTGTGTACAATGCTTTTGTATTTTCCCCTTTCGATTCGGAGAAACAAATATTTGTTCGTAGTGTGTGGATGGCAGAAGGCACTACACTACCCAGAATCCTCAGCTATAGGACTACACCATGTGCTTAGAACGTGTCCTACCCCCCCCTTAGGTCACAGGCTCCTCCAACAGTGCAACACAATAAAACAGATAGGCTACACAGAACAAATAGTGCAAGTAAATACAAAAAGAAAAATAGTAAAATAGTAAAAAGTGAAATAGTGCAATAAGAGTCTATATACAAGTGATTGGAATATGATATATTAGATAAATAATTTCTAAGTAGCAGCCAGATGAATGTTATGGATGTTGTTTCTAAGTTCAGGTGTTTAATAGTCTTATGGCCTGTGGGATGAAACTGTCCCTGAGTCTGGTGGTTTTAGTCCGGATGCTGCGGTACCGCCTGCCAGACGGCAGCAGACAGAACAGTTTGTGGGGTGATGGGGGTCTTTTATAATCCTGAGGGCTTTCTTTAAGGTTAACCTGGTATTTTTACTCCACTACATTTATTTTAGTTACTTTACAGATTTGGATTAATGATGTGAAATATAAACAACCCTTAAATCAGACTTTAGTTACACCGGAGTAAAATTCAGTGAATTCAGCCAACAATCAGGCGAGATATTTGGTAGTGGGTGCTTGAGAAGACTAAATATGTATCTGCAGATCCCTAAAGCATATTCATTACTCGTTATTCTCTACTAATAGTTCATTAAAAACTGTATATAATGGCTATTTTGCACATCCCTTTCAAGATTTCAAGATTTTCTAAGGTTTATTGACATATCATATACACAACTACGGTGTAGTTATGCAATGAATGAAACACTTGGGTCACAGGTTCATCAACAGTGCATCACAAGACATCTATCGATATCTGTGTACCTCCACCATTAAACATATTCTGCACATTTCTTATACTATCTACATACATCTTATAAGAGTATAATTAATATGTATAATATCAGTTAAAATAAGTGCTTCAACATAGTTAACATTGAAGGAAAGTTGATTGTCAAGTTCCAAAACAAACCATGCAATATATTAGACGTTAAGTACTTTGTCAGGCTTAATATCTGTAGATACCCCCAAAGCTTTTTTCTTATTTAAAAGACGACCTTAACCTAAAGTATTCTTTAATGTTTAAATAAAGCCTTATAAGTTTGTCTGTTTTGCACATCCTCCTATCAGGCACTAAACTGTTTTATTGTAGAGATCACTTACAGTATCTTCTTGATATTTTCTATTCTATATTATTTATATCATTGACCTTCCACTTTCCCACTATATTAAGAGTATGTACTCTTAATATTGAAATGTTTTCATCAAATATAACACATTCAAAAGTGCTTTACAAAATGAAAGACATTAAGAAAAAGGCATTTTAAAACAGTCAATAAAAAGCAACCCAATCTACCTGCATTGCATTACTCTAAACGTGTAATAACGTGCTTTAACCAGTAGGAGGTGCGGGTTAAAAAGCTGTCAAGTTTACAGTGTTAACAAAATAAAATATACTGCTGTTTCTGGTTTAGTTTACGACGGATATATTCTGTTATTGTTTTGATATTTGCAACACAAAAGCGATGTAAAAAACCCACAGCAACACAGAAAAGATGGTCTTAACATGACCCAGCGGTCTAGTAGTTAATAAAAAACAATAATATCAAAACAAATTATTACTACTAACTTTATTGTGAAATTAAAATAGAACGGTAAAAGAATAGTTTCCGGTCCATTCTGAGGCCCGATCTCTGTAGATAAATAAAGAACTACGACAGATGTGTAATGTTTAATGCAGCCAAACCATTCATTACAATGCATTCATGTGATGACTTTCAAAGAGTAAAGCAAGCACTGCTGAATAAAGTATGATTTGATCTTTGACGAAACGTTTTTTTCATTGGAATGCAGTTGGAGGTCAACCAATCACAGAGCTTGAGGCAAAGCGGAACAATAGCTGAGGATTCTGGGTAGTGTAGTGTCTTCTACCATCCACACACTCCGAAAACATATTTGTTTCTCCGAATCGAAAGGGGAAAATACAAAAGCATTGTACACAATTTAAACCAATCAATGTTGTGTAATTAACAAGGATAATCTGGTGTTTTTGAGTTGATGAGTAGTGCAGATATCACTGTAAATAAAATCTATGGACAGTAAGGAGAATACTTACTTCCGGGTGTAAAATGCTCTGTTATCCAATGGGAATGGACGCTCAGCTCTTTGGGTCCGTAATACAATAAAGGGTACTTAATCAAATAGGAATATAATTATCTTTTAAATAACGTTAACTAAAGGGAACAATCTCTTTGACACAGCTGAAGCTCTGGCCTTCCTTAAAAACGAACTAATTTAATAAAAATCACAGTTGTATTACTTACAATACATTGTTTTTTGAGAACAAACATTGGTGAATAATGCACCATAATACATTCTGACGAAAAATAAAAATGATTATGAATACAAATAAAATAAAAGAAGCCTCCTGTGAGTTACTACAAGCTATAAAGTAGATTTTAAAAACGTAATATAGAATAAAAGCTCACTGCTGGACGTTGTAGAAATGCGTGTGTGCACCACGACAAAGGAGCCTCATTCACTTTACATTGGCGTTGTTTGCGTGGTGCAGACACGTACATGTAACAAAGTTCGTGACTCCACCACGCAATGCAGTGTTAAGGAGTCGTGGTGGAGTCACGCATTCTGGTGAGATCAGGTTGTATATAACGCAGTGCAGCATGGTAAAGTGGGCGATCAAGCCTGAAGCCACAGAGCTCTTCTCTTACGGCCCGTCCACACAGCGGCTTTGGAAAAAGCTTGCCGGCGGGCGTGTCTGAAGCTCGACCAACATCCAATCACATGAATCTCCCGCCCCTGACACACAAGCAGCGGTTTGATTCGCTAGAGCTTGTACTGGCATATGATTTGATTGGCTGACGCTTCCACCGAAAGCTTCAGAAGCTTCAAAAGTTGAACATTGCTCAACTTGTGCAGCCTGAAACGCCAGGAAAGCTCCGCTCTGCTTCCCACAATGCAGTTCGGCTAAAAGTGACGTCACCCCATTCAAAGTGAATGGGCAGAAGCGTTGGAAGAAGCTTCCAAAGCCGCTGTGTGGACGGGCCGTTACTGTCCTTTCTTCTTAGAGGAAGTACAGAAACACGTAACTCTGGATTTGTTTTAATGTTTGAGGAGCAATAAACGACACAGCAGCTTGTTGGCGTGATACAACTATTATTTTCTGCCTCGCTCATGAGAGTAACAGCTGGAGAAATTACAGCCTCGCCTACTGATTTTAATTTAACCATATATCGAGCCCGATTGTCGATTTCAAATGTGTGCTCTAAAATGATATTTATAAATTACTATTATCATTATTATAAGCAAGACAATAAATGGCAAAGATATGTAGAAAATAAACGTATTGTCCTACACGGCTTGTTGGAGCTCCTGAAATGAGACTTGTGATACATGTCCACAAAAATGAGGAAGCGTGTGTGTAGGTCAGAGTGTGTATTTGTGAATGCGGAGGAGGGGGAAAAGTGCAACACAAGGAGGTTCAAAGGGAATTTTTACAGCATGCTGGGATCACAGGGAACATAAGCCGCGTTCACACCGGAGTACTTTCACCGTACTTTTCGCGTTTTAGTTCCGTGAGTACCCCTTATGTCGCGTTCACACCAAAAATCGTACTTAATCTCGGGTACTTTTACCCCCATTTTTAGAGCCAGCTCAGAGAGCGTACTTTTCTGTGGGTGAAAAGTGCTCCAAAAGTTCCCCAGTGCTGATTGGCTGGGCGAATTGCAAACCACGCCCGTACAACTCTGAAAATGTTGTGTGGAGACGCCATTGTTTTTCCTCGCTACAAAAACACAACGCTCCGTGCGTTGTGTTTGTTTTTGAAAGCAGTTATGGCAAGCATCAAGAAATGATGAGGAGGTGTCGGCGCTTCTGGAGATCTACGCCGAGGACGCGACCCAAGGAATGCTACTGAAGCCAGTTCGGTAGCTTTCACTCGACCTGGGAATTGTGCACAGCCGGCTAAATATAAAGAAACTCAGGACTACAAACAGCGGATTCAGTGGCCAACGATGACTACCACGATGAAGGTAAAATCAACTACATGCACTGGGGTTTTAATCTGCACAATAATGGTCTCAGATGTACTTTTATTTGCTCAGTAGATCAAGCTAGCCATGCTAGCCATAATAGGCTAACACCGGCCCCGGCTAGCTACATCTAGCTAGCTAGATATTCTCCGCTGTATGAAAACGTTTTGACTTGTGAATAACTGTGCAGTGTTTCTGTAATTTGCTTCACTAACTCATGGCACTAATCGTCTGTTTCAGGCGAGGATGGACAACTCTCGGGATTGGAAACAAGTGAGCTTTGCATTCTAGATCACAGCGCTTTGTCGTCCTCCTTACCAGCAACCAAACGCAAAGGTACACACACTGTAACTTTGTCTTGAAAGAACGTTACGCATCGAACTGATGTTCACAATCATGTTTATTTCATAATATTCATCATATTTTATGTTTAACTTGCCTCATAAAATAAAAAAAAGGGAGATTTCAGTGCTTTTTTTACATGTAGACCACATTAGACCAGGTCCTGATCTAAAACCACTATACCTAGACTCATCAAATCTGGACTGGATTATCCCAGAGAGTCAAAAGATTCTTTATAACACAGTTTCAGATTTGTGAAACCTTAATTCTATTTGTGAAAATACAAAAAACACATTCCTAGTATGTTGTAAAACTACATGGCGACTAAACTTGTATATTGTATATTGCTTATTTTCCCCTCTTAGGAAAGCGGACACGGGATGCGAATTTCTTTGACACCGCCCAGGCGTTGGAGGACCGGCGTGCCGTGGTGAATGAGTCGCTGCGTGGAGATCAGATGGTGCTGTTCACCAAGGCCCAGGAAACGGAGGACAAGATGCTCACCTCGATGGAGCGCCAGGCAGCAGATGGAGCGCCAGCAGCACCAGGATGAAGTGTGGGCGCTGCGCCATGAGGAAGCGTCGGCGCAGCGGCAGGATGAGCGACAAACTGCATTTAATAACAGTTTATTTGGTATAGTTTTTGTAAATACTGACACACGACACACAACGTTGCACTAAGGTGTGCATGCTGCTGGGAATATCCCTACACCTGGGACAGTTTATTTTATATTGTTATTACTGTTATGACTTTATTTTATATATAATGTTTACTGACATGTACAACTGACACTTTATTTACATTTAAAATTGTTCTATTTAATGTTATGTCTTGAGAGTGCAATAAAGAAAACCGACATGGCGATTAAGCTTATTTCTCCTGACACTTTATCTTTTGTGACCTGTGTAGCATCCTATACATCACATGTAAGTGATTATTCTGATACCATCATGTTTCATCGGTTATAAACTGGCAAAGCTTTATTTGTCATTTATTTATCATCAATGTTGCAACCTTGTGGGGGAATGGCAGGGGCACATACACAAATATGACAATTTATATAATTTTAAATATTATTTGACCTAAACTTTTAATTCCCCCCATTTCACACAACACAAGATGGAGTGCACTATGGGCCAAAACTAACATGTATGTTTGCATAGTGTTTATGGCAGACGGATGCAGTGGGTCTCAGGAAGATATATAATAAAGGTGGGTTTGCTGCTGAGACTCCCTACAGCTGGGAGTTTATTTTATATTGTTATTACTGTTATTATATAGTACAACTGACACTTTATTTTATATTGACAATGTTTACTGACATGTACAACTGACACTTTAGTTACATTTAAAATATTTCTATTTAATGTTATGTCTTGAGAGTGCAATAAAGAAAACCGACATGGCGATTAAACAGATCCTGTATCAGTTTTTCTTCTTCTCTTGTTTTGTAGCGGGTTGCAAACAACTTTAAGGTGCTTACCGCCACCTACTGTACTTGTAATCTTCCCTCAGGGAAAAGTACTCCGGTGTGAACGCGATCTGTACTAAGTACCCTGGGGTTAAAAGCGCCAGGGCTCTTAGTGCCGGAACTAAGTACAGGAAAGTACTTGGTGTGAACGCGGCTACAGATCCCAGTTCCTGCCAAACCAAATCAGCAGATTTTCACCACAGGAGAGCTGAGGAACGATCGATCGCTGAGCTGCAGACGCTCCAGATGTTAGGAAGGTTTCAGCAACAACAACACACACACATACACACACACACACACACACACATACACACACACACACACACACACAGCAAAAACCAGCTCAATAAATCAAACCGCATGTCTTTTATAATTAACAGTAAAAAGTGTAAACTCTCACCCAGGAGAAAACAGTTTGAATCCCATGTGAAACAGGAATTGATTATCGGTCATGTAATTGTGTAAATGTTGCTATGCAAACACATCTGGAAATGATGCTATTGAAATAAAGTAAATCAACTCGCTAAGTTGTCTTTCATTATTTAATTGCAATTAAGCTTTGTTGCAAAGAAATCAAAGAGTATATACAATTGGCAAAAGTCTGGTAAGTCTGAGGTGTGTGTGTGTGTGTGTGTGTGTGTGTGTGTGTGTGTGTGTGTGTGTGTGTGTGTGTGTGTGTGTGTGTGTGTGTGTGTGTGTGTGTGTGTGTGTGTGTGGTGTGTGTGTGTGTGTGTGTGTGTGTGTGTGTGTGTGTGTGTGTGTGTGTGTGTGTGTGTGTGTGTGTGTGTGTGTGTGTGTGTGTGTGTGTGTGTGTGTGTGTGTGTGTGTAGGATATCATTCAAACCGTAGCATGAGGACACTCTGATTGATCTGAGCTTCTTCACTGAAGGGATACATAAAGCTCAGTCAAGAGAAACAACTCGGAGCATTGCACAACGTTTATTTTCCTAGTTGTTCTAGATCTATTATTCGTGTTGCTCTCAAACAGACATTTCGAGTCCTTTCTGAACACTTTCTATACGTCTATACTGTGATGTAAAAGTAACGCCAATGTGATCCACGTCTCTAAACAACAAGTTTCTTTGTCAACCATTTATTGTAATTGTTCTTAATGATGCTGTTTTGCCATTTTCTTGGTTGCAGGAATATAAAGAAAAAGCCCAAAACCCACAAACAATCAGGCATTTGGATACGTGTCTGTTTTGTGCTACAGTATCTTCTATTTATACCATCTCAAGCCCTCACAGCTCATTGCACTCAAACACTTGCCAGGTGACGCCAATTAAGTCGGTGAGGGTTCATTTATGATCTGGCAACCGACCGGGGAAAAGGGCTGGAATAATTACTGACAGAGGAAGAGCAATAAAGGCAAAAGTCATAGAAACACTGGGAATGTGGCTGAAAGTACGGGGAGACAAAGGTTGAGACAATTAAAGCTGGTGGAGAGTAGTAGCTGTGATATAGGTGATATAGGTGATATTTGGTGATATTTGGTGATATTTGGTGATATTTGGTACAGTATGTTATGTAGCAGAGCTGATTTAAAATGCAGAATCTGTACCCACCTCATGTAGTCATATCCATAAATCTCTTCATGTTGCCCTCAAAGTGCACCAGATTGATGCATTCAACTTCAATTTAAAGAAAAACATCTTCCCGTGCATGCCCCCGGACCCCCCGCCTAGAGGATGTGAGGTCATCACAAATAAAACAGGTTCACATGGATAGGATACTAGATAAGTGTGCACACTCATTATATACACTACACATTTGTCTTGGATTTGTTAACACTATAGTCCCTAATATATTTTCAGAAAGGCAGGAAATGGAATTAAATTGAGAAAATGTTTCATTGCGGAGGACCCCCTGTTTTGTCCCCCCCCCCACTTCTCAAACCAAAGTTACACCCTTGTATGTATGTATCTATCTATCTATCTATCTATCTATCTATCTATCTATCTATCTATCTATCTATCTATCTATCTATCTATCTATCTATCTATCTATCTATCTATCTATCTATCTATCTATCTATCTATCTATCTATCTCCATATCCATCCATCCATCTAATCCTAACTTACCTTCGCTAACCTAGCTAGCGAACGTTAGCTCTATCTAGCTATCCCCAAATGTGTGGATCTCATAATTTAAATAGGAATGAATATTTAACCTTTTATGGTTAGACTTTAAACAGTACGGATATCTACTGTCTACTGTTTAGGCTGTGAGGAATTATGAATCATTATTGACATGTTTTTCTAAGTTAAACGGCTGCTCTCATCCAGCTAGCAGCTACAAACATCGCTGTAAATTCCCCAACAACATAAAGGATATCTTGATAACTAAAGGTGAAATTACTGTTAAATGTTGTGTGAATACTCATAGTCTTTATAGGATGATCCCTGATGATTTAGCTGACCTTTCAACCCTCAATAGAAGTGATATTTGTAGATTTTTGTCCACGCCTATTATTAGGAAAACAAATCTAATTTCTCGGTGAATCAATGAATCCTTTTGTCTATAAAACTCAGACAAACGTGTTAAATGCTGCAAATTTCATAACAGCCCAATTATAATGCATTCTGACGCTTTGTTTTATTAGACAGCACGATTATAACCTCTAATAAATTCAGTTTTTTATTCCAAATGATAAAGAAACGCAACAAATCAGGAAACATTTGGCTATTTAGTTTGAAAAGACATTCGGTTATCGTTCATCAAAGTAATTGCAGATGAATTTACTGTTTGTCTTTACTGATCATCATTTAGTATAATATTGCAAAAAGATCCCATCATTTTTCAGAATAAATAAAGAGAAATGTGATTAATTTCCATGCAGTTGAATAAATAATTCAGCGCTGATCAGTGGAGCTACCCCGAGTTCAAATGCATTTGACTCAGGCATCTATTTATTGCAGATTACATTAAAAACTAGGATTAAATGAGCAAACGTCCGGATGTGTGTTGTTATATTCCTAGCTCCTCATTTCCCTGGTAACAAATGAGACAGGATGAAGCGCTCCAGTGTTTCTGCAGTATTAATGAAATCATTTGGACTCTCATATTGATGTATGAATCAGTGCTGGCGACTCTTTGATATAAACACAGCTTGATTCATGCTGGATAACATTATATATCTGCAGCCTGTGCTTAATCAATAAGGCAGCGTTGATGAATTTAACATAATTAGAGCTGCTGCAAACATGAAAACTGTGGCAGCATTTCCCTGCTCCTCTGCATCAAATCGATTGTCTTGGAAAACAACAAACACTTCACACTTGAAGCGGATCGCCATGTTTTATGTGTGCATATGGTTTCAAATTGAGAGGAAAGAGCAGTGTCAGGTGTGTGAACATGTTGGACTGCAGACTCATATTCCTGACACTTTGCATTATGGGGATTTTCTGCAGGTACAGCAGTCATCTGAAGGTGAAGGAAGTGGTTTTGTTGCCCACTAGCGCCACCACATGGACATTATGAGGTACTGTAGGGGCAGTGATGCTCCCTAAGATAAAATAAGAGGTACTTTATTGATGCCAAATTGGGAATTTTTTGCATTTCAACAACAAAACAAAACAAGGCATTACACACAAGTATAAATTAAAGAGTCGAACTAAACAATACCAGAAATTAAACATCTCAAACAACAGCATTAAAAAGTAGAAAATATACAGTAGCACGTGAAGATAGAAACAAATCTATAAACTTTGACAATGGTGAGATCCATCTTGAGTTCCTGTCCCCAGTGAACGCAGCTTTTATATTAAGCTTTGTGATAACATGTCAATATGTTGTTCACTTAAGGGCAGAATGTAAAGCTTCTTGGACTATTTGTATTGTTTTATGTCTTATATATATATTTATTATGTTTCATTGTTGGAGGAGCCTTGGACTTCACACTTTGATTGCCAAACTGCAGCTACGGTGCATATGACAATAAAACCTTTGAATCTTGAATCTAAAAGTGTTTTTGTTGCATTTCTTGCTCATAGAGTAGAGCAGCGATTATGTATTTTTCTAAGTCGACCCGATGGCATCCCTTCAGAAAAAGTCATCTCTATAGTATCTATAGAAAACACAATACACAGAATCGATAAGAATACACCAACCTACTACTAAATAAATAATGTTATGTAACTAGATGTCTCCCATGAATCGGTAGATGTAGTTTGTGCAGAAGTGCTGACCACAGACAGGAAGTGGATGTGTGTCGTCCTGCAGTTTGGACTGAGCTCTCATTAGCACAGAGCTAGTCCAGCGCTCTGATGGTATCACACACTCCTGTTATCACTACACACACTCTCTGATGTTAGAGAACACACATCTGATCAGTCTGACGAGTGTGTTTGTGTTAGTGCACTACTACGAGACCTTCAGATACAAGAGTCTAAAGCTTTATCGACAAGGCTGGACATGTTGATTATATGTCGAAGGAGAAAAGTGTTGAAGGACAGACGACTGATTCTGCTTTTCTTTTGCAGATACAATGCAACGTTGTTTTAATTCTCCAGTGATATGTTTTGTTAAAAGTCTGTTTCCTTGTTTCTTAGCTGAACATGTGTCCTTGTTGATGTTGCAATGGAAGCTGCTGTGATGCAAGAAAAGTTTCAGACTTGATCTGACAATAAAGTTTCATTTCATCATTTTCTATCGTATTCTTTTAAATTGTATTGAATCCTACCTTTTCTTACTGAGTCGTATCAAATAGATCGAATCAAATTGTATCGTAATGTATCGTTTCAAATTGTATCGAATCAAATCACAACGATCGAATGGTATCGAACCGTATTGTATTGAATAGTTTCAAATGGTATCGTGTCTTATCGTATCGTTTCATATTGTATTGCATCAATTTGTATCTAATGTTATCACATTGAATCACATTGAATCACATTGAATCGCATTGAATCACATTGAATCACATTGAATCGCATTGAATCACATTGAATCACATTGAATCACATTGAATCGCATTGAATCGCATTGAATCACATTGAATCACATTGAATCACATTGAATCGCATTGAATCACATTGAATCGCATTGAATCGCATTGAATCGCATTGAATCACATTGAATCACATTGAATCACATTGAATCACATTGAATCACATTGAATCGCATTGAATCGCATTGAATCACATTGAATCGCATTGAATCGCATCGAATCACATTGAATCGCATTGAATCGAATCATATAATATATTATGGTTTTGTTTCGTATCTTAACGTATCGTGTTGAATCTAACCTTAGTGTATCTTATCTATCGTATCGCATTAAATCACATGATGCTGCATCACATCGTATTGCATCAAATCGCATCGCATCATATCATGTCGTGTTGCAACGTATCCTTTTGTATCGAACCATATGGTTTTGCATCAAATTGTATCTTATCTTATCATATCGTCTCAACTCGCATCCCAATCAGATTGTATCGTATCGTTCTAATCATATATCATATCGCATCCCAATCAAATCGAATCGGATCGAATGCGTGCTAGGACTTTTTCCTTTATTCATAATTTGAGTTACCTCAGAAAGTTGGGATTTTTTCTTGTATTTTATTTGATAACTATTCTCTGCATCCAAAAAAACAAACATTTCCCATTCATTATTTTCTATAATGCAGCTCCAGAATGTAAACTGAATGTCACCAGAGGTTATCTGTGAATCACATGTTGTAATTGATCATTCAGTTTAAACCCAGTGGTTTGTTCCTGTCATTATGGACTGTATTGTTTTACTGCTGCAATGCGTCATCTGTGTCAGCGGGGATCAGAGAACACATTAACCCCGTCCTCTGAGCTGGTGAGAAACACAAACACACATCTTACAGACCTCATGCAGCGATGAAACACTACTATCTATCTATGGGAACATTTATCATGTCAAAAAACACATTTACAACCTTAATATATTGTTTTTATATACATCTTTTTTTTTTTTCCTGCTTCAGTTGATATTCAGTGTCTCATATGATGTGAGCTTACTGCCCTCTGCTGGTTTAATTATCAATGCAAAATACCCTACAGCAGTGTTGGAGTACATTTTCTCAAATACTGCTGTTCAGATAAAAAACATTTGAGGTGCTTTTACTTTATTAGCGTGCACCCATTGTATACGACTTTATAATTATATTCCACTGCCTTATACTTTTTACACCACTACATTAATTCAATTAATCAATTCAAGGATTGTACATATGAAAATGCTATACATATGTATTTAAAAATATATAATATAATTTAAAAGGATATATAATAGGATAATGCAGTACTTTACTATTAATGTATCCAGTCGTATATATAGTAAAACATTTGATACACATGTATGTTGTGTTATATAACACAACATAATATAATATAGTATATTCAAAAATATAAATATGAAAAATAATTGGCAACCTTATGCTCAGCGCAAGTTACTACTCTCTCTCCTCTCAATAAGTGATCGGGGGCGTCACTCCCCAGCTTAACCAATCACTTCGCTCTATTCCCACAAGCCTATCATAGCGCTCTATTAACCCTTTAAAATCTGCTCTCCCGCCTCTGACAGCTGTCATTTCAGGTGACTCGACGCAACCCTCCTCCACCCCTTTTCACCTCCTGTCCCTCTGAATCCAGGGTCAAGCTAAGCCCCTCCCCTTCAGACCGACCCCAACCATCCATTCACCACCACCAGGGTCAAGCTAAGCCACTCCCCTTCAGACCGACCCCAACCATCCATTCACCACCACCAGTGTCAAGCTAAGCCCCTCCTCTTCAGATCGACCCCAACCATCCATTCACCACCACCAGGGTCAAGCTAAGCCCCTCCCCTTCAGACCAACCCCAACCATCCATTCACCACCACCAGGGTCAAGCTAAGCCCCTCCCCTTCAGACCGACCCCAACTAACCATTCACCACCACCAGGGTCAAGCTAAGCCCCTCCCCTTCAGACCGACCCCAACTATCCATTCACCACCACCAGGGTCAAGCTAAGCCCCTCCCCTTCAGACCGACCCCAACTATCCATTCACCACCACCAGGGTCAAGCTAAGCCCCTCCCCTTCAGACCGAACCCAACCATCCATTCACCACCACCAGGGTCAAGCTAAGCCCCTCCCCTTCAGACCGACCCCAACTATCCATTCACCACCACCAGGGTCAAGCTAAGCCCCTCCTCTTCAGACCGACCCCAACCATCCATTCACCACCACCAGGGTCAAGCTAAGCCCCTCCCCTTCAGACCGACCCCAACCATCCATTCACCACCACCAGGGTCAAGCTAAGCCCCTCCTCTTCAGACCGACCCCAACCATCCATTCACCACCACCAGGGTCAAGCTAAGCCCCTCCTCTTCAGATCGACCGCAACCATCCATTCACCACCACCAGGGTCAAGCTAAGCCCCTCCCCTTCAGACCGACCCCAACCATCCATTCACCACCACCAGGGTCAAGCTAAGCCCCTCCCCTTCAGACCGACCCCAACCATCCATTCACCACCACCAGGGTCAAGCTAAGCCCCTCCCTTTCAGACCGAACCCAACCATCCATTCACCACCACCAGGGTCAAGCTAAGCCCCTCCCCTTCAGACCGAACCCAACTATCCATTCACCACCACCAGTGTCTAGACCCCGGGGGGTTTCATCGGACCGGTTCTCCCCTCCAGAATGAGACTCCTGCACAACGGGGCCTAATCGCCAAAACTCCATTACATTCATTTGTGTATTCCTGGCTATAAATATGTATTCTTACATCAACACGTCTCTCCTGATTGAATTCAGGTTATCTACACATGAAAATATATATAATGTAATATAATAATCTATCCATTTGTATATAAATGATCTAAAATGTACTCCACATTGACAAACCAACAAACAAAATGCTAAATAAATCTTATTATAAAACTCTGAAAGGAAAGCAAACACTTTTACTTTTTATACATTTCGATTTGTTTTGTTGGAAAAATTAAAAATAAACCGTCATCTGTAGTTTTTTTTCCCGACACTTAGTCTTTATTGTGATCTCAAAAAGTACAGCACAGACAAATGAAGCACACATTAACAATATATATAATATGAATACTCTATAATACAGAAAGCTGTGACGATAGAAAGAGCATCATGCAGTTCAAGAGGCGTTTAAAGCAGCGCCGCGCTAACAAAGGAAACCGCGTTATATTCTCTACTATAGTGCAAAGCAATTCAATAATAACCTCTGACACGTCAAAGTTATTTTACTCTATTTAAACACAATCAACAGTGCAAGCATGGCAGGAAAATATATGGTACATTTCTCAGAGCAATACATTTGTTCAAGTGAAGAAACAGACGTGAGGTGATTTGATAAAACTGTAAATGACTCAGAGCTGAGAGACGATCAGTGACATGGGGCTTCATTCAAAATAACATTTCATCTAAAACAGGTTTGTTTTGCAAGATTTCCTCAAATGTTTGATTTTTTTCTCAGTGGAATTTGACATTAAAACATTTTTGGTGCAGGTTTCCCTCTTTCCTACAGTCTCATTTGTTTGTAACATTTATGATGATTATATATTTTTTTCCACCAGAAAAACATAATTGTATTTTTTGGTGATTTTGTGACAATTGTATAGCTACTAAATATGTTTGCTGGCTTAACGCCTTTACATTCAGCTTTTTCTAGTTTCACCGTCAGGTTTTTAATTAAAATCACCCACTTAATTATTAACGGAGCAACTGTGCATTTGATATGTTATGTATCGTGCTGTTGCAGACGTGTTGCGTTCATAAGCACATGGTTATTTCTTCATGGTGAGAAAGATAGATAATGATGGAGAAGACTTTTGAGGTTTATCTACCGCTTCCTGCAGCGGCTGTGATTGGCTCCCAGCTCTGAGTTAATAAATCAAACGTTAGTGAGGCACGCTCGGTGCAAAGTAACACATTAATAACTGTGCGCTGACGTTAATGTACATTATTGCTTTGGCTGAAACAACATGTGTCACATTCAATGAATGAAAAGACGTCAAACAATCGGAAACATTCAAAACTCAAAGCAAAGGTTTTTAGGCAAACCTGTAAAAATAATGATCAGTAGTTTAAACTTAAATAGCAAGAGGACATTTAAATACAATAAACAAATAAAATATATATAAATAAGAATAAAATAATTACAAAAATAAGAAAAATATGAAAAAAATGATAAGAAAAAAATAAGGTACAAACCAGTTAGAATAAATTAAATTATAAGCCAAATTAAAATTAGCTGTTAAAAGTATGAAACACTTTAAGTTTCATAACTCCATAAACGTAATTATTATTTCTGAACATTATTTTTGCAGATTTACAAAATGTACATTTGAGCTCACAAGAAACTTCTGCTGTGAATTACATCTCTCCACATTCGATATGTTGGCACGGAGAGTCTGTAATGTGACGTAAAAAAAGTACAATCTACAGCTAACACACACACACACACACACACACACACACACACACACACACACACACACACACACACACACACACACACACACACACACACACACACAGATAATCTGATTGAATCAGCTCCAGCAATACTTCTATTAGCTTCTTTAAAATTAAATATCAATAGCTCTTCATTTACAAAATATCACCTTTGACACGTTTCTGAAAGCCCGACAGCTGATTGCCAAAATATTCTGAACTGATGAGAGCACCACGTCGCTAAAATCTACTTTAAGTGTAAATTTGGTTTGTTATGAGAATAAAAGCACAGAAGTGAGGTGCAGCCTCCTCATGCACAGCTACAATCGCTACGGTCATATCTCTGATGCTGGTGGAGGAGAGGCAGTGTGTGTGTGTGTGTGTGTGTGTGTGTGTGTGTGTGTGTGTGTGTGTGAGAGCTTTTGGCAGTGACGCAACATGACGTTAGCTGAGCAGAGAAGGAAGAGTCTCCCCAGATGTGTCCAGCTTTTTGAAAGATCTACAGATTTAATCAAATTTTTTTTGGCCTACCGGACATCCAGTGTGTGTGGGGGTCTCTCCGTGTGTGAGAGAGAGTGTGTGTGGGGGTCTCTCCGTGTGTGAGAGAGAGTGTGTGTGGGGGTCTCTCCGTGTGTGAGAGAGAGTGTGTGTGGGGGTTTAGAGGTTGACCAGGTGCAGGTCGGAGGCGGTGAAGTGGGGACACAGAGCGGTGTCGAGGTCCTTCAGCTGGCGGAGGATCCGGCGGTGGAACTTGCTCCGGACGCGGTTGAACTCCATGATGTCGGACGGATCCTCGTCCACCCAGAACCGCTGGAACTCCTGCATCAGGTAACCTTCCGCCAGAGAAAGTAGATCCGTTGTTAGAGCAGGGAGGAGGGGAGGGAGGGTCTTAAGATGTTTTAATGAAGTAGAAAAAAAACACAGGGGGGAAATACTCTGATACATGGGGAGTAAAGTGTAGGTGTGTGTGTGTGTGTGTGTGTGTGTGTGTGTGTGTGTGTGTGTGTGTGTGTGTGTCTGTGTGTGTGTGTCTGTGTGTGTGTGTGTGTGTGTGTGTGTCTGTGTGTGTGTGTGTGTGTCTGTGTGTGTGTGTGTGTGTCTGTGTGTGTGTGTGTGTGTGTGTGTGTCTGTGTGTGTGTGTGTGTGTGTGTCTGTGTGTGTGTGTGTGTCTGTGTGGTGTGTGTGTGTGTGTGTCTGTGTGTGTGTCTGTGTGTGTGTGTCTGTGGTGTGTTGTGTGTGTCTGTGTGTGTGTGTGTCTGTCTGTGTGTGTGTGTGTGTGTGTGTGTGTGTGTGTGTCTGTGTGTGTGTGTGTGTGTGTGTGTGTGTCTGTGTGTGTGTGTGTGTGTGTGTGTGTCTGTGTGTGTGTGTCTCTGTGTGTGTGTGTGTGTGTGTCTGTGTGTGTGTGTGTGTGTGTGTGTGTGTGTGTGTGTGTGTGTGTGTGTGTGTGTGTGTGTGTGTGTGTGTCCTCACAGAAGGTCTGCTGCAGGTCTCTCAGACTTGGTGTTTCTGGAGCTACGTTATAAAGATGCGTCTTCAAAGCTCCGCTGATCAGCAGAGAGAACGCCAGGTCCGTGATGTTGATGCCCACGATGGCAAAGGAGTAACTGCAACAACAACAACAACAACAACAACAATATGGTGGATTACAATGTTTTTTTAAATGTCTAACTTCCTTCTCCAAATTCTCACTATTTTCACATTCCTGACTTTTTTTCAAAATGTTCACTTTTTTTAAATTCCTGAGTTTTTACATAATTCTATGTTCATCAAATAGTGTGTGATCTTAACTGTGTGTGTTAAACTAAAACGGAGCATTTTCAGTCAGCTCAGATTTGATCTCTCCTTTTCTGTAGTCTGTGCTCATGTGTTTCAGTGTTGGTGTTTAGCCTGAATACGCTTCATGAAAGGTTTTCATATAAATAAAACCATTTCTGATCCTAAATATCTTCTTCTTTTCTAAGGTCACATTGTTCTGTTGTCTTAGAATATTGTTGATATTTATTTTCTCTTGTGTTTCTTTCTCTTAGTTTGACACTCACCCGATAGCTTTGTCGATGTTCTTCTGTTCCCACTCAGGGCTGTTTGTCTCACTGTGAAGGAAACACTGAGTCATGTTCTGTCTGTGGAACAACACTCATTACAACAATTAACCTCACCAGGGAGTTACCTTTCATAATGTTTAATGTGGGAACAGGTGGTACAAACGTATACAAGTACAAGACTCATACAAGTTACTTCATTTCTTTAAATGTTCTGTGAGGATTCATTTTGTCTGGAATGCATTTTACTGAAGCCTTTTTAACGTTAAATCTATAAATAAAAATAAAAAAGTCAAAAGTCAAGTTTTTTTTTAAAGTAAAAAAATAAAGAAATTGTCAAAAGTAAAAAGAAAAGTAAAATAAAAAAAGGTAAATTAATCAAAAGTTTTAAAAAGTAAAACTCGTCAAAAGTAAAAAGAAAAGTAAAATAGAAAAAGAGTAACATTTGTGAAAAGTTTAAAAAAGTGAAATTAGTCCAAAGTTTAAAAAGAGAATAACAAATAAAATAAATATTCGTCAAAAGTTAAAAAAATATGAAAAATGTAAAAACGGTTTTAATGAATTAATAACTGACTCTTGACTCAATTATTAACTTATTTTAATACTAATTATAATAACACACACACTATATTGTCGCCTGCCATTTCTCTCTTATTAAAGGTGGGGTAGGTAAGTTTGAGAAACCGGTTAGAGATCGCTAGAATTTGAAAATACACAGCCGGAGAAAATCTGCCACTTCCTCACAGAGCCCCTCCTCCAACACACACGAACGCGCACATGACCAATGAGGGCACGAGATAAGTTTGTGCACAGATGGAAGGCTGACAGGCAGGTAGGCCATCCAGTTATATTAGCCGGGCCGGCTCAGATGATTGGTCGTGCTTTTTACAGTACTACAGCTTCCACAGATGATATTTATTTATGGATTTTTTGTCAAAGCACTTCAGATATTCATTGCTATCAGGATGTTAAGAGCATTCCATGGAATATAATATATATTTCTCAAACTTACCTACCCCACCTTTAACTCGAATGTGGCGTATAATATAATAATATAATATTACCCAATCGGAAAATTGTGTTAAATAAAAACAGTTCCCAGACTCTCTCTGTGTGTTTTATGAATGAGATGACAGAGCACAAACATGTGATAAATAAACGGTGCTCGGTGCAGCTTTTAACGCGTGAGGAAGCAATGAACGCAGAGAGAGAGAAAGTGAAATAAAGTACCTTTGCTTTCTGTGTGTGATCCTACCACAGTGCATGAGAGGTGGAGGAAAAGAAGAAGACATCTTTGTGAAATGAGGCGTCTCAGAGATGAGAAACAATACAAGCAGCAGCGGAGATAAAGAAGACATGGAGCTGTAGGGATGGAGTCAGCAGAAAGGATGCAGGGTTATGGAGAAGGTGCTGGCATGTTGGCTCCAGTGAAAGACATGGAGCTGGAGGGATGGAGTCAGCAGAAAGGATGCAGGGTTATGGAGAACGTGCCTCTTTGGCTCCAGGGAAAGACATGGAGCTGGAGGGATGGGTAAAGTCAGCAGAAAGGATGCAGGGTTATGGAGGAGAAGGTGCTGGCATGTTGGCTCCAGTGAAAGACATGGAGCTGGAGGGATGGAGTCAGCAGAAAGGATGCAGGGTTATGGAGAACGTGCTGTTATGTTGGCTCCAGAGAAAGACATGGAGCTGTAGGGATGGGTAAAGACAGCAGAAAGGATGCAGGGTTATGGAGAACGTGCTGGCATGTTGGCTCCAGTGAAAGACATGGAGCTGGAGGGATGGGTAAAGTCAGGAGAAAGGATGCAGGGTTATGGAGGAGAAGGTGCTGGCATGTTGGCTCCAGTGAAAGACATGGAGCTGGAGGGATGGGTAAAGTCAGCAGAAAGGATGCAGGGTTATGGAAAACGTGCCTCTTTGGCTCCAGGGTCTATACGCCTACTGCCTGAATCTGCTTCTTTTTATTTCTATTCCTAATAATTTGGTGTTATCTTCAACATTCTGACACTTTTTCAACATTTTGATTTTCTTTTCAAATTCCTGACTATTTCCATAATTGTCACTTTTTTTTCTCGAAATTCTCACTTTTCTTTTTTAGACTAACTTTTTTCAAATATCTTGACTTATTTCAAAATTCTCACTTTTTTTTGTAAACATGTCTGACTTTCTGTGGATCAGATTTGATGTCTTTGTTAGCTGTTCTGTTCTGTAGGATAATACTTTAAGGGTTCATCTATACAAAAAGCTGATATCCTGGTCGGTTGCCATTGAAAGTGTTCATAAGCTTTTAAATGAACTGTTACTGAGTTATAACCCTTTTTCAGGAAAGAAAATCACCAGTTTGATGACCAACATATGTAATGTATCCATATAACGCATATTAGAGAAGCAAGGGTGTAAAATAATCATTCTAATTTCAATTTAGAGACCCAAACATTTGGCAATAGCTAGCTAGATAGCCACCATCTGCTAGCTAGCTAGTTAATGAATAGCAAACGTTAGATTTGTTGTCAAGTAGATAGTTAGCCTAGTCAGTCAATTTATACTGCAGTTTACTTTCGTGTTAATGTTTGTATCTGATGTATTTTAATGCACCTATGAGCATGAAGATACGTCCGGATGTAGCTTCCAATACGTCTAATCATTGGAGAGTAGAGAGTGTTGTAAGAAAAGAGAGATCATGTGTCAGGGCTGCAAAGTTAGCTTTAGCTTTACGTTGTTTCTATGAACACATGTATAATCGACCTGCTTCATTCATGGATACTCTCCTTCAGCCTCTGATCTCTTTAGAAAATGAAGGTTAAACAGAGAGACTTTCCACCTCGTCACTCAGCGTATGTTTGTGTAAATTGAGTAAGCTAGCCTTACTTGTGCTTCGGCTGCAGAGAGTCGTGGAGCATCTGCAGAGCCGTGGTTTTGTCGTGTTCTGCGAAATACCTGCAAAGATTCACACAGAGAGTTTAAAGAAGAGGAGGATATCGTAGGTTAAAGGTCTCCTATCATACTATTGTTAGGCATATATTATAGGTCTCAGATATATAAAAAACATGTCTCTGAAGTGTTTTGCTCAAAATACCAAACAGATCATTGTAGCCTCATATCCCTCTATTTCAGCCCTGTTACTAAAGGGCTGATTCTGGGTCTGTAGCTCTAAATGCTGCCATGATTAAACGCCATCATGTTCCAAACCACATCAAGGATTATTTCTGAAACAGTATGGAGCTCAAAGGCTTTTTCTCTCGTGAGTCCCTTTTATTTCCTGCTTCTTCACACATACTCTCTCCAGTACAGGTTAGCTCTGAGTGTTAGCATGCTAATGTAAACACAGACCATATTACGTCCAAAACACGTCTTGTTTCTGATAGCAACGTTTCTGGCCGTGGGTGTAAAGCCAGCCCACATTTCAGATCGGCACACGGAGGAAAAGAGAGAGGGTTTTATTGTCTGACACTCTGTGAGTCTCCTGACACTTTGTGAGTCTCCTGACCGAGGACACATATTTATGTATAAAAGACATCAGAAAGTGCCTTTTCCATGATAGGAGAGCTTTACAGTGTGACACTAATAGGTGTTATATTTGATAAAGTGTGTCTCACAGCAGGTTGCTCAGCCCCAGCAGTCCCATCCCTCTGAAGTCTGTCTTGGGGTCGCTGCCCTGAAACCCGATCTCACACCACTGCTTAGAGATCCGTCCAGTGAGAGGAGAGTCGGGACGCAGCTCCTTCCACAGCTGCAACACAACAGGATTATAAAAGACCCCCCATCAAACTGTTCAGTCTGCTGCCGTCTGGGAGGGGGTACCGCAGCATCCGGACTAAGACCACCAGACTCAGAGACAGTTTTATCCCACAGGCCATAAGACTGTTAAACACCTGAACTCTAATAAATGCCTCGAAAAACATTCCTGTTGTCATCTTGCAATCTACTTATTTATATAAATAGTTATCACCGCAACAAACCGTATTTAATTTTGTCTTAATGTTCATTATTTAATTTCATATTCTGTTCTTGTACATATCATATTCTATTGACATGTATATAGACTTCTTGCACTATTTTCTATTTGTATTTTTGTATTTTATTATATATGTTGCATTGTTGGAGGAGACACACACACACACACACACACACACACACACACACACACACACACACACACACACACACACACACACAATTACCTCATGTTACAGTAATCTATAACTACAATCCATGTATCTGCTACATAGTTGGAGTTTCTCCTTTCTTATAAAAAAATCCATCTCTCTCTCTCTCTCTCCCTCCCTCTCTCTCTCTCTCTCTCTCTCTCTGGTTATAGATATACCTTCATGAGCATGTCCTCGTGCTCTTGGTTCTCACAGTCGTATTGTTCTCTGCGTAGTTTCTCCACCTCTCCCACCAGCTTCCTGTAGCCCACGATCTGCAGCAGGCTGGCCTGAAGAGAGATGCCCAGCCTGGGGAGAGAGGAGGAGAGAGGGGGGAGAGAGGGGGAGAGAGGGGGAGAGAGGGGGAGAGGGGGAGAGAGGAGGAGAGAGGGGGGAGAGAGGGGGGAGAGAGGGGGGGGAGAGAGAGGGGGAGAGAGGGGGAGAGAGGGGGAGAGAGGGGGAGAGAGGGAGATCGTGAGAGGGGAACCAGAGCTATCAACGTCCACACACTGTCTGTTCCTCTGAGAGACTCACAGCTCAGTCTGAGCTCTAATGGTCGCTGAGGAAGAGAGCAACACTAAACCATGGAATCAGTGGTACTACCAGAAGTGTTTTTTAAATCTCTGACCTGGAAACAAACTTTTAAAAATGATAAAAGCTAGTGTTTCTGGTGAAATAATTGTATATTCAATAAAATAACTGTATTATTGTCTATATGTTCACTCATATATACATAAATACACACATCACACTCTTATTTTGGTCTTTTTACATTTAATTGTTGTTTTTGCTCACTGTTGAAGTCATATTATTTTGTTTGTGAATTTTAACATTATTAGGAAGAGATTTAAAATAAGCCCAGTGGGTTTCCTGCTCTTTCCTGCTCTTTCCTGCTCTTTCCTGCTCTTTCCTGCTCTTTTCTGCTCTTTCCTGCTCTTTCCTGCTCTTTCCTGCTCTTTTCTGCTCTTTCCTGCTCTTTCCTGCTCTTTCCTGCTCTTTTCTGCTCTTTCCTGCTCTTTTCTGCTCTTTCCTGCTCTTTCCTGCTCTTTCCTGCTCTTTCCTGCTCTTTCCTGCTCTTTTCTGCTCTTTCCTGCTCTTTCCTGCTCTTTTCTGCTCTTTCCTGCTCTGCATATGATTTGCTATTTGTTGTTTGTATTTTTAACAATAAACAATATTAGGGATCATGCAAACGTTCATCTCAAAGAGAGAAAAGACTCTTTGCAGCACTCTTTAGTAAAGTGTTATTGATACTCTTTAGTAAAGTGTTATTGATACTCTTTGGTAAAGTGTTATTGATACTCTTTAGTAAAGTGTTATTGATACTCTTTGGTAAAGTGTTATTGATACTCTTTAGTAAAGTGTTATTGATACTCTTTAGTAAAGTGTTATTGATACTCTTTAGTAAAGTGTTATTGATACTCTTTAGTAAAGTGTTATTGATACTCTTTGGTAAAGTGTTATTGATACTCTTTAGTAAAGTGTTATTGATACTCTTTGGTAAAGTGTTATTGATACTCTTTGGTAAAGTGTTATTGATACTCTTTGGTAAAGTGTTATTGATACTCTTTAGTAAAGTGTTATTGATACTCTTTGGGAAAGTGTTATTGATACTCTTTGGTAAAGTGTTATTGATACTCTTTAGTAAAGTGTTATTGATACTCTTTAGTAAAGTGTTATTGATACTCTTTGGTAAAGTGTTATTGATACTCTTTGGTAAAGTGTTATACTCTTTAGTAAAGTGTTATTGATACTCTTTGGTAAAGTGTTATTGATACTCTTTGGTAAAGTGTTATTGATACTCTTTGGTAAAGTGTTATTGATACTCTTTGGTAAAGTGTTATTGATACTCTTTGGTAAAGTGTTATTGATACTCTTTGGTAAAGTGTTATTGATACTCTTTGGTAAAGTGTTATTGATACTCTTTGGTAAAGTGTTATTGATACTCTTTGGTAAAGTGTTATTGATACTCTTTGGTAAAGTGTTATTGATACTCTTTAGTAAAGTGTTATTGATACTCTTTAGTAAAGTGTTATTGATACTCTTTGGGAAAGTGTTATTGATACTCTTTGGGAAAGTGTTATTGATACTCTTTAGTAAAGTGTTATTGATACTCTTTGGGAAAGTGTTATTGATACTCTTTGGTAAAGTGTTATTGATACTCTTTGGTAAAGTGTTATTGATACTCTTTAGTAAAGTGTTATTGATACTCTTTGGGAAAGTGTTATTGATACTCTTTAGTAAAGTGTTATTGATACTCTTTGGTAAAGTGTTATTGATACTCTTTGGTAAAGTGTTATTGATACTCTTTAGTAAAGTGTTATTGATACTCTTTAGTAAAGTGTTATTGATACTCTTTGGGAAAGTGTTATTGATACTCTTTAGTAAAGTGTTATTGATACTCTTTGGGAAAGTGTTATTGATACTCTTTAGTAAAGTGTTATTGATACTCTTTGGTAAAGTGTTATTGATACTCTTTGGTAAAGTGTTATTGATACTCTTTAGTAAAGTGTTATTGATACTCTTTAGTAAAGTGTTATTGATACTCTTTGGGAAAGTGTTATTGATACTCTTTGGGAAAGTGTTATTGATACTCTTTAGTAAAGTGTTATTGATACTCTTTGGGAAAGTGTTATTGATACTCTTTGGGAAAGTGTTATTGATACTCTTTAGTAAAGTGTTATTGATACTCTTTAGTAAAGTGTTATTGATACTCTTTGGGAAAGTGTTATTGATACTCTTTGGGAAAGTGTTATTGATACTCTTTAGTAAAGTGTTATTGATACTCTTCACAGTCTGATTCAGAGGCTCGATGCTAACACCCTCACAGAAGGGATGAAGTGACAGATATCTCAAGTCTCACTGTGGGTTGGTGTCAGGGTTGATCTTCTTCAGCGCCATGATGTCCTCGATGGTCTTCTCCACTTTATCAGGATGAACGCTGAGCGCAGACTGAAGCAGCTGCAGAGGAAGAGGAGGGAGGAAAACAGAAGATGAAGATGTAATTTGATCAAAGTTAAAAAATGTAACGACACACGATATTCAAACTGAGGATTAAGAGACGTACCGTATTTTTGGAACACCGCAGAGATGATTCTGGAAAAGAAAACAACATTAAGTTAAACATCAATTATTGTTATTATTAATATTACAATAACTCCAAAAACTAGGAAATGATAATCAGGATATTTACACCTCCTGCCATTTAGAGTGTTTTTGTACTTGAGTAAAAGTAGAAGTACTCAGATCTTGTACTTGAGTAAAAGTAGAAGTACTCAGATCTTGTACTTGAGTAAAAGTAGAAGTACTCAGATCTTGTAGTAAAAGTAGAAGTACTCAGATCTTGTACTTGAGTAAAAGTAGAAGTACTCAGATCTTGTTCTTGAGTAAAAGTAGAAGTACTCAGATCTTGTACTTGAGTAAAAGTAGAAGTACTCAGATCTTGTACTTGAGTAAAAGTAGAAGTACTCAGATCTTGTAGTAAAAGTAGAAGTACTCAGATCTTGTTCTTGAGTAAAAGTAGAAGTACTCAGATCTTGTACTTGAGTAAAAGTAGAAGTACTCAGATCTTGTACTTGATTAAAAGTAGAAGTACTCAGATATTGTACTTGAGTAAAAGTAGAAGTACTCAGATCTTGTACTTGAGTAAAAGTAGAAGTACTCAGATCTTGTAGTAAAAGTAGAAGTACTCAGATCTTGTACTTGAGTAAAAGTAGAAGTACTCAGATCTTGTTCTTGAGTAAAAGTAGAAGTACTCAGATCTTGTACTTGAGTAAAAGTAGAAGTACTCAGATCTTGTTCTTGATTAAAAGTAGAAGTACTCAGATCTTGCTCTTGAGTAAAAGTAGAAGTACTCAGATCTTGTACTTGAGTAAAAGTAGAAGTACTCAGATATTGTACTTGAGTAAAAGTAGAAGTACTCAGATATTGTAGTAAAAGTAGAAGTACTCAGATCTTGTACTTGAGTAAAGGTAGAAGTACTCAGATCTTGTAGTAAAAGTAGAAGTACTCAGATATTGTACTTGAGTAAAAGTAGAAGTACTCAGATCTTGTACTTGAGTAAAGGTAGAAGTACTCAGATATTGTAGTAAAAGTAGAAGTACTCAGATCTTGTACTTGAGTAAAAGTAGAAGTACTCAGATCTTGTTCTTGAGTAAAAGTAGAAGTACTCAGATCTTGTACTTGAGTAAAAGTAGAAGTACTCAGATCTTGTACTTGAGTAAAAGTAGAAGTACTCAGATCTTGTAGTAAAAGTAGAAGTACTCAGATCTTGTTCTTGATTAAAAGTAGAAGTACTCAGATCTTGCTCTTGAGTAAAAGTAGAAGTACTCAGATCTTGTACTTGAGTAAAAGTAGAAGTACTCAGATCTTGTACTTGAGTAAAAGTAGAAGTACTCAGATCTTGTAGTAAAAGTAGAAGTACTCAGATCTTGTACTTGAGTAAAAGTAGAAGTAATCAGATCTTGTACTTGAGTAAAAGTAGAAGTACTCAGATCTTGTACTTGAGTGAAAGTAGAAGTACTCAGATCTTGTACTTGAGTAAAAGTAGAAGTAATCAGATCTTGTACTTGAGTAAAAGTAGAAGTACTCAGATCTTGTACTTGAGTAAAAGTAGAAGTACTCAGATCTTGTACTTGAGTAAAAGTAGAAGTACTCAGATCTTGTAGTAAAAGTAGAAGTACTCAGATCTTGTACTTGAGTAAAAGTAGAAGTAATCAGATCTTGTACTTGAGTAAAAGTAGAAGTACTCAGATCTTGTACTTGAGTAAAAGTAGAAGTACTCAGATCTTGTTCTTGAGTAAAAGTAGAAGTACTCAGATCTTGTACTTGAGTAAAAGTAGAAGTACTCAGATCTTGTACTTGAGTAAAAGTAGAAGTACTCAGATCTTGTAGTAAAAGTAGAAGTACTCAGATCTTGTTCTTGATTAAAAGTAGAAGTACTCAGATCTTGCTCTTGAGTAAAAGTAGAAGTACTCAGATCTTGTACTTGAGTAAAAGTAGAAGTACTCAGATCTTGTACTTGAGTAAAAGTAGAAGTACTCAGATCTTGTAGTAAAAGTAGAAGTACTCAGATCTTGTACTTGAGTAAAAGTAGAAGTAATCAGATCTTGTACTTGAGTAAAAGTAGAAGTACTCAGATCTTGTACTTGAGTAAAAGTAGAAGTACTCAGATCTTGTACTTGAGTAAAAGTAGAAGTAATCAGATCTTGTACTTGAGTAAAAGTAGAAGTACTCAGATCTTGTACTTGAGTAAAAGTAGAAGTACTCAGATCTTGTACTTGAGTAAAAGTAGAAGTACTCAGATCTTGTAGTAAAAGTAGAAGTACTCAGATCTTGTACTTGAGTAAAAGTAGAAGTAATCAGATCTTGTACTTGAGTAAAAGTAGAAGTACTCAGATCTTGTACTTGAGTAAAAGTAGAAGTACTCAGATCTTGTACTTGAGTAAAAGTAGAAGTACTCAGATCTTGTACCTGAGTAAAAGTAGAAGTACTCAGATCTTGTTCTTGAGTAAAAGTAGAAGTACTCAGATATTGTACCTGAGTAAAAGTAGAAGTACTCAGATCTTGTACTTGAGTGAAAGTAGAAGTACTCAGATCTTGTACTTGAGTAAAAGTATAAGTACTCAGATCTTGTTCTTGAGTAAAAGTAGAAGTACTCAGATCTTGTACTTGAGTAAAAGTAGAAGTACTCAGATCTTGTACTTGAGTAAAAGTAGAAGTACTCAGATCTTGTAGTAAAAGTAGAAGTACTCAGATCTTGTTCTTGATTAAAAGTAGAAGTAATCAGATCTTGTACTTGAGTAAAAGTAGAAGTACTCAGATCTTGTACTTGAGTAAAAGTAGAAGTACTCAGATCTTGTTCTTGAGTAAAAGTAGAAGTACTCAGATCTTGTACTTGAGTAAAAGTAGAAGTACTCAGATCTTGTACTTGAGTAAAAGTAGAAGTACTCAGATCTTGTAGTAAAAGTAGAAGTACTCAGATCTTGTTCTTGATTAAAAGTAGAAGTACTCAGATCTTGCTCTTGAGTAAAAGTAGAAGTACTCAGATCTTGTACTTGAGTAAAAGTAGAAGTACTCAGATCTTGTACTTGAGTAAAAGTAGAAGTACTCAGATCTTGTAGTAAAAGTAGAAGTACTCAGATCTTGTAGTAAAAGTAGAAGTACTCAGATCTTGTACTTGAGTAAAAGTAGAAGTACTCAGATCTTGTTCTTGATTAAAAGTAGAAGTACTCAGATCTTGCTCTTGAGTAAAAGTAGAAGTACTCAGATCTTGTACTTGAGTAAAAGTAGAAGTACTCAGATATTGTACTTGAGTAAAAGTAGAAGTACTCAGATATTGTAGTAAAAGTAGAAGTACTCAGATCTTGTACTTGAGTAAAGGTAGAAGTACTCAGATCTTGTAGTAAAAGTAGAAGTACTCAGATATTGTACTTGAGTAAAAGTAGAAGTACTCAGATCTTGTACTTGAGTAAAAGTAGAAGTACTCAGATCTTGTAGTAAAAGTAGAAGTACTCAGATCTTGTTCTTGATTAAAAGTAGAAGTAATCAGATCTTGTACTTGAGTAAAAGTAGAAGTACTCAGATCTTGTACTTGAGTAAAAGTAGAAGTACTCAGATCTTGTTCTTGAGTAAAAGTAGAAGTACTCAGATCTTGTACTTGAGTAAAAGTAGAAGTACTCAGATCTTGTACTTGAGTAAAAGTAGAAGTACTCAGATCTTGTAGTAAAAGTAGAAGTACTCAGATCTTGTTCTTGATTAAAAGTAGAAGTACTCAGATCTTGCTCTTGAGTAAAAGTAGAAGTACTCAGATCTTGTACTTGAGTAAAAGTAGAAGTACTCAGATCTTGTACTTGAGTAAAAGTAGAAGTACTCAGATCTTGTAGTAAAAGTAGAAGTACTCAGATCTTGTAGTAAAAGTAGAAGTACTCAGATCTTGTACTTGAGTAAAAGTAGAAGTACTCAGATCTTGTTCTTGATTAAAAGTAGAAGTACTCAGATCTTGCTCTTGAGTAAAAGTAGAAGTACTCAGATCTTGTACTTGAGTAAAAGTAGAAGTACTCAGATATTGTACTTGAGTAAAAGTAGAAGTACTCAGATATTGTAGTAAAAGTAGAAGTACTCAGATCTTGTACTTGAGTAAAGGTAGAAGTACTCAGATCTTGTAGTAAAAGTAGAAGTACTCAGATATTGTACTTGAGTAAAAGTAGAAGTACTCAGATCTTGTACTTGAGTAAAGGTAGAAGTACTCAGATATTGTAGTAAAAGTAGAAGTACTCAGATCTTGTACTTGAGTAAAAGTAGAAGTACTCAGATCTTGTTCTTGAGTAAAAGTAGAAGTACTCAGATCTTGTACTTGAGTAAAAGTAGAAGTACTCAGATCTTGTACTTGAGTAAAAGTAGAAGTACTCAGATCTTGTAGTAAAAGTAGAAGTACTCAGATCTTGTTCTTGATTAAAAGTAGAAGTACTCAGATCTTGCTCTTGAGTAAAAGTAGAAGTACTCAGATCTTGTACTTGAGTAAAAGTAGAAGTACTCAGATCTTGTACTTGAGTAAAAGTAGAAGTACTCAGATCTTGTAGTAAAAGTAGAAGTACTCAGATCTTGTACTTGAGTAAAAGTAGAAGTAATCAGATCTTGTACTTGAATAAAAGTAGAAGTACTCAGATCTTGTACTTGAGTAAAAGTAGAAGTACTCAGATCTTGTACTTGAGTAAAAGTAGAAGTAATCAGATCTTGTACTTGAGTAAAAGTAGAAGTACTCAGATCTTGTACTTGAGTAAAAGTAGAAGTACTCAGATCTTGTACTTGAGTAAAAGTAGAAGTACTCAGATCTTGTAGTAAAAGTAGAAGTACTCAGATCTTGTACTTGAGTAAAAGTAGAAGTAATCAGATCTTGTACTTGAGTAAAAGTAGAAGTACTCAGATCTTGTACTTGAGTAAAAGTAGAAGTACTCAGATCTTGTTCTTGAGTAAAAGTAGAAGTACTCAGATCTTGTACTTGAGTAAAAGTAGAAGTACTCAGATCTTGTACTTGAGTAAAAGTAGAAGTACTCAGATCTTGTAGTAAAAGTAGAAGTACTCAGATCTTGTTCTTGATTAAAAGTAGAAGTACTCAGATCTTGCTCTTGAGTAAAAGTAGAAGTACTCAGATCTTGTACTTGAGTAAAAGTAGAAGTACTCAGATCTTGTACTTGAGTAAAAGTAGAAGTACTCAGATCTTGTAGTAAAAGTAGAAGTACTCAGATCTTGTACTTGAGTAAAAGTAGAAGTAATCAGATCTTGTACTTGAGTAAAAGTAGAAGTACTCAGATCTTGTACTTGAGTAAAAGTAGAAGTACTCAGATCTTGTACTTGAGTAAAAGTAGAAGTAATCAGATCTTGTACTTGAGTAAAAGTAGAAGTACTCAGATCTTGTACTTGAGTAAAAGTAGAAGTACTCAGATCTTGTACTTGAGTAAAAGTAGAAGTACTCAGATCTTGTAGTAAAAGTAGAAGTACTCAGATCTTGTACTTGAGTAAAAGTAGAAGTAATCAGATCTTGTACTTGAGTAAAAGTAGAAGTACTCAGATCTTGTACTTGAGTAAAAGTAGAAGTACTCAGATCTTGTACTTGAGTAAAAGTAGAAGTACTCAGATCTTGTACCTGAGTAAAAGTAGAAGTACTCAGATCTTGTTCTTGAGTAAAAGTAGAAGTACTCAGATATTGTACCTGAGTAAAAGTAGAAGTACTCAGATCTTGTACTTGAGTGAAAGTAGAAGTACTCAGATCTTGTACTTGAGTAAAAGTATAAGTACTCAGATCTTGTTCTTGAGTAAAAGTAGAAGTACTCAGATCTTGTACTTGAGTAAAAGTAGAAGTACTCAGATCTTGTACTTGAGTAAAAGTAGAAGTACTCAGATCTTGTAGTAAAAGTAGAAGTACTCAGATCTTGTTCTTGATTAAAAGTAGAAGTAATCAGATCTTGTACTTGAGTAAAAGTAGAAGTACTCAGATCTTGTACTTGAGTAAAAGTAGAAGTACTCAGATCTTGTTCTTGAGTAAAAGTAGAAGTACTCAGATCTTGTACTTGAGTAAAAGTAGAAGTACTCAGATCTTGTACTTGAGTAAAAGTAGAAGTACTCAGATCTTGTAGTAAAAGTAGAAGTACTCAGATCTTGTTCTTGATTAAAAGTAGAAGTACTCAGATCTTGCTCTTGAGTAAAAGTAGAAGTACTCAGATCTTGTACTTGAGTAAAAGTAGAAGTACTCAGATCTTGTACTTGAGTAAAAGTAGAAGTACTCAGATCTTGTAGTAAAAGTAGAAGTACTCAGATCTTGTAGTAAAAGTAGAAGTACTCAGATCTTGTACTTGAGTAAAAGTAGAAGTAATCAGATCTTGTACTTGAGTAAAAGTAGAAGTACTCAGATCTTGTACTTGAGTAAAAGTAGAAGTACTCAGATCTTGTACTTGAGTAAAAGTAGAAGTACTCAGATCTTGTACCTGAGTAAAAGTAGAAGTACTCAGATCTTGTTCTTGAGTAAAAGTAGAAGTACTCAGATATTGTACCTGAGTAAAAGTAGAAGTACTCAGATCTTGTACTTGAGTGAAAGTAGAAGTACTCAGATCTTGTACTTGAGTAAAAGTATAAGTACTCAGATCTTGTTCTTGAGTAAAAGTAGAAGTACTCAGATCTTGTACTTGAGTAAAAGTAGAAGTACTCAGATCTTGTACTTGAGTAAAAGTAGAAGTACTCAGATCTTGTAGTAAAAGTAGAAGTACTCAGATCTTGTTCTTGATTAAAAGTAGAAGTAATCAGATCTTGTACTTGAGTAAAAGTAGAAGTACTCAGATCTTGTACTTGAGTAAAAGTAGAAGTACTCAGATCTTGTTCTTGAGTAAAAGTAGAAGTACTCAGATCTTGTACTTGAGTAAAAGTAGAAGTACTCAGATCTTGTACTTGAGTAAAAGTAGAAGTACTCAGATCTTGTAGTAAAAGTAGAAGTACTCAGATCTTGTTCTTGATTAAAAGTAGAAGTACTCAGATCTTGTTCTTGAGTAAAAGTAGAAGTACTCAGATCTTGTACTTGAGTAAAAGTAGAAGTACTCAGATCTTGTACTTGAGTAAAAGTAGAAGTAATCAGATCTTGTAGTAAAAGTAGAAGTACTCAGATCTTGTACTTGAGTAAAAGTAGAAGTAATCAGATCTTGTACTTGAGTAAAAGTAGAAGTACTCAGATCTTGTACTTGAGTAAAAGTAGAAGTACTCAGATCTTGTACTTGAGTAAAAGTAGAAGTAATCAGATCTTGTACTTGAGTAAAAGTAGAAGTACTCAGATCTTGTACTTGAGTAAAAGTAGAAGTACTCAGATCTTGTACTTGAGTAAAAGTAGAAGTACTCAGATCTTGTAGTAAAAGTAGAAGTACTCAGATCTTGTACTTGAGTAAAAGTAGAAGTAATCAGATCTTGTACTTGAGTAAAAGTAGAAGTACTCAGATCTTGTACTTGAGTAAAAGTAGAAGTACTCAGATCTTGTACTTGAGTAAAAGTAGAAGTACTCAGATCTTGTACCTGAGTAAAAGTAGAAGTACTCAGATCTTGTTCTTGAGTAAAAGTAGAAGTACTCAGATATTGTACCTGAGTAAAAGTAGAAGTACTCAGATCTTGTACTTGAGTGAAAGTAGAAGTACTCAGATCTTGTACTTGAGTAAAAGTATAAGTACTCGGATCTTGTACTTGAGTAAAAGTATAAGTACTCAGGTCTTGTACTTGAGTAAAAGTAGAAGTACTCAGATCTTGTACTTGAGTAAAAGTAGAAGTACTCAGATCTTGTAGTAAAAGTAGAAGTACTCAGGTCTTGTACTTGAGTAAAAGTAGAAGTACTCAGGTCTTGTACTTGAGTAAAAGTAGAAGTACTCAGATATTGTACTTGAGTAAAAGTAGAAGTACTCAGATCTGTACTTGAGTAAAAGTAGAAGTACTCAGATCTTGTACTTGAGTAAAAGTAGAAGTACCAGAGTGTAGGAATACTCTGTTACAGTAAAAGTCCTGTATTCAAAATGTTCCTCAAGTGAAAGTATTAAAGTATTCTCATCAAAATATAGTGAAAGTACAGTAAAAGTAGTCATTGTGCAGATTGGTCCATTTCAGAATAATATATATGATATGTTTTATAATGATTGATCATGAAAGTGTTCTCAAAGCTGGTAAAGGTGCAGCTAGTTTGAATGACTTTGTATACTGCAGGGTAGCTTGTGGATTTACTCCAGGTGGAACTAAAGTCTGATTTAACACTTGGTTATATTTCACATCATTCATCCACATCTGTGAAGTAACTAAAGGTATTATACATGTAGTGGAGTAAAAGTACACCATGTACCTCTGAACTGTAGTGGAGTAAAAGTACACAGTAGCATAAAATGGAAATACTTAAGTAAAATACAGTAAGTACAGTACTTGAGTAAATCTACTTAGTTGCTTCCTGCCTCTGATTACTGTCGGCTTCATAAACATGACTTTATTATCAGGCAGTGTGAGAGTTACCTATCTTCAGGGTCCTGCGGGCTCCATGCTTGTTGTTGTAGCAGATCCTCTGCAGCTCGCAGCGACCCGTTAGCTTCCTGGTGACGAACTTCAGTCCTCGCCACAAACACTTACAGTACAGGAAGACGAAGAACTGCGTCACCACCCTGCAGATTTCAGAGATTCAAGAATCAAAGGTGTTATTGTCATATGCACAAAGCTACAGTGTAACAATGGCAATTACATTCTTCTGACCTGAGCTCCTCCAACAATGCAACATATATTTTACATTACATCACATTTAGCTGAGGCTTTTATCCAAAGAGACTTACAATAAGTGCATTCGACCAGGAAGATACAAACTTGAAGAAAACAGAATCATATAAGTACATCATGTTTCATAGAGCCAGAACATTTCAAGTGCTACTCAACTGGCTTTAGATAAGCCAGTCCTTTGTTAGTATATAAGTGCTTTGTTAGTAATTATTATATAGATATATAATAAAATATAAAAATAAAAAATAGTGCAAGAAGTCTCTATACATGTAAATACAATAGGATATGTACAAGAACAGAATATGAAATAAAATAATGTAAATTAAGACAAAAGAGGGTGAGATACGGACTTCAGTGTCATCTGTTAAAGTGCTACAAATATAGTCGGTTGAATACTCAATTCTGATTGGTCGATTTGGACATTCCAGAGGTCTGTTATTTTTCGCTAGCAGTCCGTTGTTAAGGAGAGCAGACCGTCGCTAAGGAGAGCAGATCGTTGCTAAGGAAAGCAGACCGTTGCTAAGGAGAGCAGGCCGTTGCTAAGGAGAGCAGACCGTTGCGACGAAGTGCAGACCGTCGCTAAGGAGAGCAAACTGTTGCTATGGAGGATACTCTGATCAAAGGGACTATTTGCATTTAGTATTTACTACTGATATTAAATGGAAATTACATTTAGATAAAAAAATGTTGGTCTTACATGTTAGTAAATTGAATATTTGGGAGTTTTGGTAATAATATAAAACAATAAATGATATTGTTTTGAGTTTATTTACTACTTTTTATGTTTTACAGACCTATATTAACTGCCACTTCAACCTTTAGTGAAAAAACGTAAAGACTTGGTACTCTAAAATAACAATAAATGGGAAAAAAACGTCAAGCTGGTCTTACATGTTAGTAAATTGAATATTTGTTGAGTTTTGGTAATAAAATAAAACAGTTAATGATATTGTTATGAACATTTTCAATACTTTTTTCTATATTAACTGTCACTTCAAGCGTTAAAAAAAAAATGTGCAGCTCCTAATAGTTTCCTTAAAATGTACCCTTATTTATTGCAAAAAAATAGTTTTTTACAGGATTTTACGGATTATTAGCTCAGTATTTTGGGGGATTCATATTAAAATCCCATCCTATTCAGAGTGAAGATGTAAAATGGGCTCAATAAGAGTAAAACAATAAGATTGTGTGTTACTTCTCGTCTCCCAGCAGCAGATCAAAGTGTGCTATTTTTACAGATGACACTGAGGACTAAAATGGAAATGTGTGTCTTGGGAAATGCACAGCGACCCGTTATAAAAACGTGGAGACTAAATGATTTCTATCCTCCTCTGGATTTACTCTGAACGTTAGGAAAGAAGGAGGAACACACTTATGTTGTAGTGATTACATCATCCTGAAACACAGAATTAGGGCCTGTTTGTAACTTAGCATCTCAAATAAAGAGGACTAAGATTCTCAGAATAATGAGTTAGCATAAGGAAATGATTACTTAAAAATATCTTAGCATCTGAAAATACCGACAGCGTCTCATAATATAGACTAAGCCTCCCAAAATAACGTCATATGTCTCATAATAATGACTTAACATGTCAAATAAATGAATAAGCATCTCAGAATAATGAGTTAGCATCTGAAAAAATGACTTAGCATCAAAAAATAACGACACATGTCAAAATATGCATCCCAACATAACTTCTTCTCAAAATAACAACCTAGCATTTCAAATAATGACCTATATCTCAAAATATAGACTAAGCATCTCAAAGTAAGGCCTTAACAACGTTAAATATAGACCTAGCATCCCAAAATGTTGAGTTATATCTCAAAATAACAACCTAGCATCTCTGACAAATGACAATTAGCATCTCAAAATAACGACATATATCCCAAAATAACAACCTAGCATCTCAAATAACGACTAAGAAGATTGTTGTTTTAAGAATAATGACTTAGCATCCCAAAATAAGGCCTTACCAACTTAAAATGTAGAACTAGCATCCCAAAATGTGGACATATATCTCAAAATATAGACTTAGCATCCCAAGATATAGACTTATCAATATTTTGACTAAGCATCCCATTTCTCATTATTTCGACCTGCTATGTAATTTTTCACAGGGTGTTTTTTTTCTGAATAAATGGTTTCCACACACAGAAAGCAACAGCTCTATTAATAGAGACTTGGTGTACATGTGCTCCATAATTAAGAGGCCTCCTTCTCCATACAGCCACTTATACTGGCCACAATAAGATAATCGATCCGCCTTCACTGGGAGAAATGGGAATACACATCCTGCAGTATTTAGTGCAAACAAGACATTGCAGTGGATCGAAATGGACGAAGGAAAACAGGCACAGAAAACGGAGATTTTGAATGAATAAAATGCAAATTAAAGAGTGTCTTTACCTCAGAAAATGCTTCATCTTGGTGTTTTCGGTGGTGTTTCTGCAGAGAGATCACCTGCAGACAGAAAGCAGAGGACGTGTCTGTGTGCAGGATTAACGCGCAAATAATCTGCGGCTTTTCCTCCTGCCTGCACCCGGTGAGCAGCGCTAATATTAACCTGCAATCCGTGCAACGACACAGACACATATCCAAGGAGATATGTGGCTTATTTCCCCTTTAGTGCATCAATAACACATTTTATAAACGCTCCGTGGTCTGCGGGCCGGTTAGCAACCCGGTGCACAAACACAGAATCATCCATAGCGACACACGGTGGCTGTAAATGCTTCAGTGCATGCAATAAAAACACTAAAATCCATGCGATAACACACAATAATGTCCTCTTACCGACGTGAGAGGAGTATAAAGGCTAAAAGAAGATGGAGGTGCCTGGTGTTGTGCTGCTCACTGCTGCAGAGCCTCCATGATGATGACAGTCAGTGTGCAGAGACTCACTGCAGAATACTGAGGAGGACAACATCAATTATACATTCACACAGCATTCCCCTCTCTCTGGGGTATAGAGAGGGTTTACTGTGAACAAAACCTAAATAATGTGATGATCTATGGATAAAATTGCTTATTGCATTCTTTTTAGGCAGGTTTGAGGAGGAATGGATAATATCATGTGATGGGATTACGTAATGGGGATCAACAAAAAAGGTAACTGTATTTTCTTAAAATTACATAAAATAATCTGACTGTCTCTTAAGAATTGCATGTAAAAGTAACCACACATTACATTTTAAAAACCCTCAAAATTATTCCAATAAATAAAATAAAAATGTGTAGAGATGCTAATTATTTTCTCTTAATCTGCTAATTGATCAATCTTTTATTGAATAAACAGTAAACTAAACATTGCAACATATCATAATTTAAAGATATGTTGCAATGCATGTATTTCTTTGCAGACACTTCTGTTATTACAGTATCTGCACCTCGCCTTGAATACATCTCCAGCCTCTTGATTAAATATATATAATAACTGGCTTTTAAATGTAGTATATTCAGAGGTGGGAAGTAGTGGAGTACAAATACTTTGTTACTGTACTTAAGTACATTTTTCTGGTATCAGTACTTTCCTCCACTACTTATTTTCCTGATGACTTTTTACTTTTACTTCTTACATGTTGAACACAAATACCTGTACTTTCTACTTCTTACATGTTGAACCCAAATACCTGTACTTTCTACTTCCTACATGTTGAACACAAATACCTGTACTTTCTACTTCTTACATGTTGAACACAAATACCTGTACTTTCTACTTCTTACATGTTGAACACAAATACCTGTACTTTCTACTTCTTACATTTTCTAAACAGGCTGGTTCCTTTAGTTTTAATCTGTGTTTAGTGGCGTGATCATCGTGATTTGTTCATTTATTTTATGAGTTTGATGTTAGTTTCAATCTGCTGATGAAGGAGGAGGCGCTACATGAACAGAGCTCAGAAGCAAAGTGTGAGAATTTACCGAATGCATTTTTTTATTTACTTATATTACATTTTTATGGATTATTTATTATTAATTTCATTGTATTGTTTTATCCATAACTCCATATATATCCATAACAAAGATTATTATTTTTATTACATTTGTATGGATTCTTTATACGTGGACACAGACTCTGCTCAGCTGCTCATGCATTTCATTTTAAAGACATCACAGAATCAGAATCAGAAAACCTTTATTCGTCCCAGAGGGGAAATGTACTTTTGTTCCAGCAGAAAGAGCCAAAGACAGCTTAACGTTAACTAAGAAGCATACAAACAAATATTAAAGACATTTTTTTTCTTTTTAAATGGCAGAATTTACAAAATACACATCCTGTAGCAGTTCTGAAGACAACACATCTTAAAGGTTTCAACAACATCTGAACACATTTCATAAAGACTACATGCACACAAAGCTTTAGCAGAGTTTCAATAACACCAGGCAGAGCTCCTTCAGAAGAGTTAGGAATCAACGGAAACATTTGAATGGATATTAAAAGTCTCCTATCATGCTATTTTTCGGCATATATTATGGGTCTCAGATAAATACAAATATATAAAAAACATGTCTATTAGGGGTGGGGGAAATAATCGATACAGCATAGTATCGCGATACTTTGCGTGGCGATATTGTATCGATGCACGGATGCCAAGTATCGATTTTTTATAATATCAACTGTAGCATATCCCTCCGAAAGATGGTCGTATATAAAACAGGAAGTTAAGACATGTATACAATTGCAATGAAAGTAACAAAAACAATGCCATCTCCTTTTCAGGTTCAAAGAACACACATTGGGTTATTTACATAAACTATTCATATTGCAAATACATGTTTTAACCAGGAAGGGAAGACGGACATGGATATGACCCGTGTGATTTGCAATATCGCAATATATCGTATCGCAATACTTAGCATATCGTAGAATCGCAATACTATCGTATCGTGGCTTAAGTATCGCGATAGTATCGTATCGTGGGGAGCCTGGTGATTCCCAGCCCTAATGTCTATGAAGTGTTTTGCTCAAAATACCAAACAGATCATGCATTTTAGAATCCCTCATATCCCTCTGTTCCAGCTCTGTTACTAAAGAGCTGATTCTGGGTGCGTATCTTTATACAAAAAAAAAAGAGGAGGGGAAGCTTTTGCCTGCTCAGAATTCTCCGGAGATAAAGCTAAACGCTGCGGTGATTAAACGCCATCATGTTCCAAACCACATCAAGGATTATTTCTGAAACAGTATATGGAGCTCATGGAGTTTTATTTTCTGACACTTTGTGAGTCTCCTGACACACCGGGGACACATATTTATGTATAAAAGACATCAAAAAGTGCATTTTGCATGATAGGAGACCTTTAAATGAACCCGGGGTGATGAACCCAGTGCTTTGATCACAGGGAGAACGTCTCCCCCCCAAACACAGGATTATGGGATGCCTGTGGACCATTTTGAGATGGACACGGGTCAACAGGTAACCCTCTGGGACCTGGAAGAGAAACAGGGAAATACTTTGGTTATAAAACCAGCAGTAGATTGTAGACGGGCTTCTTCAACTGATAGAGGAGAGTATTTGTTCTCACTGGATCAATACTCTCTGATCTGCTCTCACCTCTCTGTACTGTATATACAAACAGTGGTGTGAAGTAACCAAGTATATATACTCATGTGCTGTACTAAAGTACCATTTTGATGTACTTGTGCTCTACCTGAGTATTTAAAGGAGCCTCTAGTTCAGAATCCCTGCTGGTTGAACCTGTTATCTGAACGTATTCATGTTTATGTTAGGCTGACACCATCCTAGGTTAGTATACTGTATAGCAGAGGTTCTTCTGAATGCAGTCCCTCATCAGAACCACCTTTATTTCCAGATACGTTTACACACACAAGGAAGTGGATTTAGGCCTAGGCTCCACGGGAACGAAAACAGGTTGTATCCGCATATTTCTCATGCGTATAGCCCTTTAAGCTCGACGACGACGCCGTAACGGAAATGTAGAAACAGACCCTGCCAACGACAACGGGTCCAAAGGTGGATAGATCTGGGAACGGAGCACTCTGGGGGGTCCAACGGGGCCGTGTGGTCGCCTATACGGTCATCCGTTTCTGATAATGACGACGCAATAGCCCCGCCTCTCCCCGCCTCTGCTGCTCACCCCCGCAAAAGTACACTGCACACTGAATTCAGATTATTTATCTTTATCTCGATATGGACATAAACGCGAGTGAAGTCTAATCTGACAGGACGGAGACACGCAGCTCCTCCCGCTGTGATGCAGCGAGAGTCACACACTTCAAGTCAGATCATCACCCTTAGCTATTTTAATTACCTCTCAAACTAAACTAGTTATAAATATGTTTATTTTTACTGTCGAGTCATCATTACTGGATCAGCTGCTGCATGAGACAGACACTGACGCTGTGAGAAGAGAGGAGAAAGAGAGGCCAGGCTCTGTGTATTTTATTATTATATATCATTATATAGAGTCGTTATTCATTTGTTTTAAAGCTCAATAAATAACAAAGAAGACCTTTGACCGGCACTTTTATAATTTTGTCCGGAAGATTTAAACTTTAACACACGTTGACCGGCGAAAAACTCTGCCCGGTTCCGTCGGCCCCCACGGCGGAGAATAAACAGAAGTGCAGCCATGACAACCATTCTTCTTTGCTGCTTTTGTGGAGGAAGTTACAGCGCCACGTACAGGCTCGGCATATGTACTGCAGCTTTTCCAGCGGTTGGATGTAAACGGAGCCGTCTCGTGGAGCTTGACACAATCCGGTGTATATTGCGTGTGGGCGGAAGGTTTTTTGCGGTTGCGTTTGCGTTACTCCGATGCGTTTTGCCGTATGCGTTCCCGTGGAGCCGGGGCCTTAGTGTCTGGTGGTGCGAACATAAACAACATAAGAAAATAAGTTGCAATAGAAGGTCAAGAATATAAAGATAATAAAAATAAGTATTTTTAAGAAACTATTTACAATTAAAAAAAGAATAAGACAAGTATTTACACCAAATGTAAATGTGAATATACACAGAACCTTAAAAGCTACAACACTTAGCAGAATGAAAATATGACAATATATGTAAAACTACAGAGTTGTATTTTAAAGCAGGGCCGTTTCTAGCTTTTTGGGGGCCCCATGCAAGATGCTGTTTGGGGGCCCCATGCAAGATGCTGTTTGGGGGCCCCATGCAAGATGCTGTTTGGGGCCCCCATGCAAGATGCTGTTTGGGGGCCCCATGCAAGATGCTGTTTTGGGGGCCCCATGCAAGATGCTGTTTGGGGGCCCCATGCAAGATGCTGTTTGGGGGCCGTATGCAAGATGCTGTTTGGGGGCCCCATGCAAGATGCTGTTTTGGGGACCCCATGCAAGATGCTGTTTGGGGGCCCCATGCAAGATGCTGTTTTGGGGGCCCCATGCAAGATGCTGTTTGGGGGCCCTATGCAAGATGCTGTTTGGGGGCCCAATGCAAGATGCTGTTTGGGGGCCGTATGCAAGATGCTGTTTGGGGGCCCCATGCAAGACGCTGTTTTGGGGGCCCCATGCAAGATGCTGTTTGGGGGCCCTATCCTGTCCGGCAGTGGCTCAGTCAGTAGGGGCTTGGACTGGGAGCCGTAGGGTCGCTGGTTCAAGTCCCCGACCAGACCTAAATATGGAGTGTGGACTTCTACTTGGAGAGGTCCCAGTTCACCTCCTGCCCTGCCGTGGTGCCCTTGAGCAAGGCACCGGACACCCCCCTTCCCCCCCACTCCCATTGCTCCCCGGGCGCTGTACAATAGCTGCCCACTGCTCCTAGTACTAGACTCCTTGTACTAGGATGGGTTAAAAGCAGAGGCCAAATTTCACTGTGTGTGCTGTGTGCTCTGCATGTGTGACCATTAAAGAGGGTTTCATCCCTCCCTATTCTTCTATGCAAGATGCTGTTTGGGGGCCCCATGCAAGATGCTGTTTGGGTTAGCTCCTTCAGAAGAGTTACAAATAAATGGGAACATTTGATTGGATATTAAAGGTCTCCTATCATGCTATTTTTAGGCATATATTATGGGTCTCAGATATAAACAAATATATAAAAAACATGTCTATTAGGGGTGGGGGAAATAATCGACACAGCATAGTATCGCGATACCTTGCGTGGCGATATTGTATCGATGCACGGATGCCAAGTATCGATATTTTCTTTATATCAATTGTAGCATATCCCTCCGAAAGATGGTCGTATATAAAACAGGAAGTTAAGACATGTATACAATTGCAATGAAAGTGACAAAAACAATGCCATCTCCTTTTCAGGTTCAAAGAACACACATTGGGTTATTTACATAAACTATTCCAGGGTTCCTGCAGGTTTCGCCAACTCAAATTTAAGACTTTTTAAGACCTTTTTAAGACCACTTTGAATAGAATTTAAGACCTATTTCACGGCAAGAAAGTATGAAGGAAAATTGCTATGAAAGAAGAAATACGTCCCATAAATGTATTCATGTTCAACATAAGAACAATGACTGAACATAACAGCATAACAGTACAGAACTGTGTTAGCGTGTTAGACAAAAAGTGTGTATGTGTGTGTGTCTGTGTGTGCTTGTGTGTGTGTGTGTGTGTGTGTGTGGGCTGTGCAATTAATCATATTTTAATCGCAATTACGAAACAACATAATCGATTATTTTTGCTTTGCTAGGTTGTGACAGTGCACTACAACATATTTGATTAATTAATTTTAGTAAATTTAATTTATTTTTATTTATCATATTTGTATATGTTTAGTAGCTTGTGGAAGTGCGCTCCAAAATATTTGTTGATCTTGTTTATTGGTATTTATTATTTTTGATATTATTTATTTAAATGTATCATTTATTTAATTTATTTTTTCAGTTGAATTATACGTTCAGGGTAATCAACAGTTAAAAAGATACTGTCCAAATTATTATTTGTTTTAAAGTTCAATAAATGGATGTTTTCAAAGTCAATTAATAATTTTATTTAATAATTGTGATATCAATTATTGACCAAAATAATCGTGATTATGATGTTTGCCATAATCGAGCAGCCCTAGTGTGTGTGTGTGTGTGTGTGTGTGTGTGTGTGTGTGTGTGTGTGTGTGTGTGTGTGTGTGTGTGTGTGTGTGTGTGTGTGTGTGTGTGTGTGAGAGAGAGAGAGTGACAAGAGCTATATTCAGAGCGCTGCTGCCTTGGCTACAATCTTTCATCGTTGCTGTTGTATGATTGGTGTTTAACTACGGTATTTAGCGTCTACAGCACCTCCGCTTTTAGGGTTGACGTAGACCCAAACGTTGCCCGGAGGTCCCACTGTGTTGTTGCGGGAGCTGCTGCACTAGCTAACGCTACACTAGCTAACGCTACATTAGCCAAACAAACGCTAATTTATTTTGCAAAAGGTGCAGCGGGCTTTAAACACGTTCCCCTCCCCTGGTTTCAACCAAGCACTAAATTCGATGTTTTCCAACCAATAACGGTTGAACTTACACTTCCCCATATTTATTCGAAGATACATGAGTTTCTGACTGCCGCTAGCTGAAGCTTGGTTGCTAGGTTACTAGATGGGTGTTCTCCAATAAGGGGCCGGCGGAAACAAAGTTAGTGATTACTGGTTCCATGTTGATTTATTTCAATACAAATTGTTGGGGGGAACTGAAAGGCTATTACCGTACTGGTTACTTTGCAGCCCGGACATTTCCCCCAAAACACATTTAGACGCTATCGCAACACAGAAGTACCTTTCAAATCCGATCATTTTTAAGACCTTCTAAATCATATTTAAGACCTTTCTTATTTTTTTGGCCATATTTAAGACCTTTTTAAGGCCTTAAATTCATATTATCAAATTTAAGACTTTTTAAGACTTTTTAAGACCCCGCGGGAACCCTGTATTCATATTGCAAATACATATTTTAACCAGGAAGGGAAGATGGACATGGATATGACCCATGTGATTTGCAATATTGCAATATATCGTATCGCAATACTTAGCATATCGTAGAATCGCAATACTATCGTACCCTAACCCTAACCCTAACCTACCTAACCCTTCCTAAAGCTTTTAGTCTACTAACCCATCATCCAAGGGTAGTTTTCACCATCTGTAAAAAAGAATTTTTGGACGGACACTATAATTTACAGTTTTTTACTATGTAAAATCTGAATTTTCTATATTGATTCTGACACTTCTACATCCAACTCACAGATGTAACCTTGCTTTGATAAAAGAAATTATTCATATAACCCTTTTAGAAGTTAAGTTGTAGTCATTTGTTTTGGGCATGTCATTTTCGAGCCTGAAACATGAAAAACAGGCTAGGTGCTTAACAGGTTAAGAGGAAAACAGGCTAATTTCACGAAAACCAAGCAATTGAAACTTAAAAAGTATATTAAAAAGCCAAACAATAAGGCTCCTCTACCTCAATAAATGCAAGAGATGCAGCATTTTCTCAACAATGTATAATTTACATTTCTCATCTTCCTCAGACGTCACTCATTGTCAGCCCAACGATGATTTGGACTTTATAACCCCACAAACACAAGCCTCAGCTTTGCTATCATTGCAGTTTAGATGTGTTTATATCCTACATTTGATTCTTAAGCATATAATGCTTCACCGAACACAGGAGGGGGCTCGGCTGTCTACAAATAAAGACGGCTCATTTGAATTCTCCCCAAATATATTGAGGCTGAACCTGAACTTTCAGCTTGGGGGCCCTCGTGGGCATCCGCATAGTCCGCCTATAGGAAGAAACGGAGGGAGTGAAAGTGGAGGGCTGTAGTGTTTGGTCATGTTAGAGGATCAGCTGTATGAAGATCCAGGTGTGTGTTCAGGTGAGAAGAACACTGGAGCCTGGAGTTATGAAACAGAGTTAGTAAAGTTCAACTCCAGCTCAACGAACACAAACTACAATAACAGAACATCTAAAGACCAAAGCTAACTAGAAAATGCATTTCCTGCAGAAAATGCGTGCGAATGCTGTAAACTGTGAACATTTGTGGCTGAATTTAGCTGAAAATGCAGAAAAAGCTGAATATGTTATTAGCTGAATGGTAGCTGTTTTTAGCTACAAAAATGCAGAAAAAGCTTAATATTTAAAAGAAAAGGTTTAAAAAAACATGTATAGCCTTGATGTCCTGAAATAGCTGAATAATGTAATAGTTGAATGGTTTCTGCAGCTGAAAATAGGCTGAAGGAGTTAAATATCAGATGTAAGTAGTAGTGAATGAATTTGTATTAAGATGAGAAAAGAAAGTAAAAAGGCTTGGGAAAGCAGCAGAATAAACTACAAACTTTTGAACTAACTTGATGGTGAATTATCTGTCGCCATGGCAACGGAATTTGATGACACCCCATAATACGCTTAGATGTGTTGATGGCTGCATCGTTACCAAACCTGTGAAGTTTTGGGCCATTTCGAGCATTTTCACTGAAGTTATGAGAAAACCGTGTTTCATGTGAGCATTGTGTTGCCATGGCAACGGCATTTGAAGAAATCTCAAAACTGTTAGCACACATGTGAAGTTTGAGCACTTTTTGAACATTTTCATAGTAGTTATACATTACATTAGGAGGTTACATTACTCTCTCTCTTCTCTTGATCGCCCTCTCTCTTCTCTTGATCACCCTCTCAATCTTCTATCGCCCTCTCTCTCTTCTCTTGATCGCCCTCTCTCTCTTCTCTCTCTTCTCTTGCTCGCCCTCTCTCTCTTGATCGCCCTCTCTCTCCTCTTGATCGCCCTCTCTCTCTCCTCTTGATCGCTCTCTCTCTCTCCTCTTGATCGCCATCTCTCTCTCCTCTTGATCGCCCTCTCTCTCTCCTCTTGATCGCCCTCTCTCTCTCCTCTTGATCGCCCACTCTCTCTCCTCTTGATCGCCCACTCTCTCTCCTCTTGATCACCCTCTCTCTCTCCTCTTGATCGCCCTCTCTCTCTCACTCTTCTATCACCCTCTCTCTCTTCTCTTGATCGCCCTCTCTCCTCTTGATCGCCCTCTCTCTCTTCTCTTGATCGCCCTCTCTCTCTTCTATCACCCTCTCACTCTTCTATCACCCTCTCTCTCTTCTCTTGATCGCCCTCTCTCTCTTCTCTTGATCGCCGTCTCTCTCCTCTTGATCGCCCTCTCTCTCTCCTCTTGATCGCCCTCTCTCTCCTCTTGATCGCCCTCTCTTTCTCTTCTCTTGATCACCTTCTCTCTCTCCTCTTGATCGCCCTCTCTTCTCTTGATCACCCTATCACTCTTCTATCACCCTCTCTCACTTCTCTTGATGTGTCTGTGAGAGAGAGAGAGAGAGAGAGAGAGAGAGATAATTGTTACAGCTCAAATGCATTGCAATGACTTCCATGTTAAAAAAAGACTTTAAAAAGCTGAATGTTTTAAAAAGGATAACATATTTTGAAAAAGTTGAAAGTTTCCCCATCATGTGCTGAAAAGGCTGAATAGTTTGATATTTGAATGGTTCCTGCAGCTGAAATTAGGCTCAAGGAGTTAAATAAAGATATTAAATGTAAGTAGTAGTGAATGAATGTTTACAAACACCTGTGTGTGTAAACCCAGAGATGAAAGGTTACCATGGTGGCGACTTATGACGATTTACCAACTGCAGCACTGAGTCCCATTAAGAATGCATTGAGGATTATATCTGACAATTTTGCCACCTGTTCAAAAACTATGGCTCCTATCAAAAAATGACCAGACCGTGAGCATCAGGGAACCCCAATGAACTGATATATGTTGTTTTTTTTGGTTTTGTGTGTACAATGTGGAGATGGGAGCAGTTTGTCTAAAGTGTACTTCTCTCTGTTCTGAAGAAAGTTCCGGAAAGATTTAACATGGGAATCAATTGGGAGCTAGCTGGACTTTTTGTCTCTTCATGCCCTCAAGAGGCATTTTGTTTAATATTTTTTCTTCATATTTTTTTATTTTCCAACCTATGAGAGGTTTTCCTACGTTTTTCATGAAAAAATATGTCTGAGGAGTGTAGGGTTTGGGAATTATGGCAAGTTTCAAACATTTTTTGAGGAGAATTTGAAGCACCCCTCCACTCTGTTTTGAGATCAAAGCACTCTAGACTTAACGAGCTGCTCCATCCACACTAATGTTAAAATCTGAAAAAGGCCTCTCTACCAAGCTCCAAACTAAGTTAAATATCTCAAAAAGTGTAAAAGATATCAAAAATAAAAATTAATTTTGAATAGCTGAAGGTCTTGTGATCATTTGAAAGTTGGAATGAAGTGTCTAGCTGAAAGTATGTGGAAGGAGTAGCATTTGGCGCAAAGTGTAGGAAAAGAGGATTTGAAGGCATCTCCCATTGACTTCCATGTTAAAAAAAGAGTTTAAAAAGCTGAATATTTCAAGAAGTATAAAATATTTTTAAATATTTGAAGGTTTCCCATCGATTCCTGAACAGGCTGAATAGTTTAATATTTGAATGGTTTCTGTAGCTGAAAATAAGCTGAAGTTATGGAGTGCTAAAGTATTGGCTGAAATAATAATAATAACTAGAAAATGCATTTCCTGCATAAAATGCGTGCGAAAGCTGTAAACTGTGAACATTTGTGGCTGAATTTAGCTGAAAATGCAGAAAAAGCTGAATAAGTTATTAGCTGAATGGTAGCTGCTTTTAGCTACAAAAATGCAGAAAAAGCTTAATATTTAAAAGAAAAGGTTTAAAAAAACATGTATAGCCTTGATGTCCTGAAATAGCTGAATAATGTAATAGTTGAATGGTTTCTGCAGCTGAAAATAGGCTGAAGGAGTTAAATATCAGATGTAAGTGGTAGTGAATGAATTTGTATTAAGAAGAGAAAAGAAAGTAAAAAGGCTTGGGAAAGCAGCAGAATATTTTGACTGCAAACTTTTCGACTAAAACCATACGTCACCAATAATGTATAAAATATGTGGAACCTGTTGAAGTCAGTATGAAGTCTCCATCAGACAGAAAATAATAGGCTGAGACAGTCTGTTAAAGTCCAGTCTGTCAGTGTTTGTTTCTGTTCCTGAGCACCTACTCATAACACCCAATCATAACACCTGTGTGTGTGTCCAGAGATCAAAGGTTTCCATGGTGTCTGTTCTGATTAGATGATGTGACTCAGGTGTGTGTGTGTGTGGCTCCAATCTGCCCATCAACACCATGACAACCAACTGCAGCACTGAGTCCCATAAGAATGCATTGAGGAGTATATCTGACAATTTTGCCACCTGTTCAAAAACTATGGCTCCTATACAAAAATGGCCAGACCGTGAGCATCAGGGAACCCCAATGAACTGATATATGTTGTTTTTTTGGGTTTTGTGTGTCAAATGTGAAGATGGGAGCAGTTTATCTAAAGTTGACTTCTCTCTGTTCTGAAGAAAGTTCCGGTCAAATTTAACATGGGAGTCTATTGGGAGCTAGGTGGACTTTTTGTCACTCTGATCACTATTGGGCCAGAACGGTGTGTCCGTTTGATATGATGAAGGCAATTGAGCAGGCCAGACTAATAATGCTCCTGAAATCTTTTGAAATTATTTGAATAGATTGTATATTTTGGCTCTGAGAGCAGTTTTAAAATATGTTTTCCGAAGATTTTTAAGACCCTCTACACTCTAAGTGATGATGTCACGCACTCTAAAATCTAAAACAGCCTGTACATTTACCAAAACTCAAACGTTGATAACTCCAAAACCGTAAAAGATATCAAAAATAAAAGTCAAGTTTGAATAGCTGAAGGTCTTGTGATCATTTTAAAGTTGGAATGAAGTCTGTAGCTGAAAGTATGTGGAAGGAGTAGCATTTGGCGCAAGGTGTAGGAAAAGAGGATTTGAAGGCATCTCCCATTGACTTCCATGTTAAAAAAAGAGTTTAAAAAGCTGAATATTTCAAAAAGTATAACATATTTTTTTAAAGTTGAAGGTTTCCCATCGATTCCTGAACAGGCTGAATAGTTTGATATTTGAATGGTTTCTGTAGCTGAAAGTAAGCTGAAGTTATGGAGAGCCAAAGTATTGGCTGAAATAATAATAAGCAAAAAGAATAACGATTTGAAGTACTATAGTGGAATGCTGTGGCACAGCATTCGCACTAATAATAAGGGGAAGAATAAAGATTCGAAGAACTATAGTGGAATGCTGTAAACAGCATTCGCACTAAATATTCAGATTACTGGGAACCTCTGAGTTCGTTGTTGATTTCCAATGGATTATTAACGAGTTAACATGTGACAGCAGTACCAGCCAATCACAGCAGAGCGTGAGACATTGATCACAGCAGATTAACTGATATATAATTACATATATTTCTTTAGTTAACATTTTTTATTTTCAGGTTATGGTGACACATCTTTGTTCTTAAGAAAAGCTTTAAGTACAATTGATTGTTTTTGTTCATTTAATATTGAAGGCAGCCAACAGGAAGTCTCAGCTGCAGCCTTCTTTCATATTTTCCAAAATGCCTCCTCGCTCCTCTGTACGTCTCAAAGTCGCCCCGTAATAAATAAACTGTAAACAAATAAAACCTGAGCTTACAGGTTTCTCTTGAATCCCAGAAAACACTGACTAATAACTACATTTTATTCTGTAGTGAAACCTCAATAAATAAACTTCACACGGTACGACCTCTCACCTTTCTGTGTGTCTTCACTTCCTGTCACCTGAGAGGAGAAGGAGAGAGAGAGAATAATGATGATGATAAAACATGAAGAGCAACAGACAGAATGATGAAGAGAGAGAAACAAGAGTGTTGTTTTCCTCTGAGGTCATGCTCCATGAAAGAATTTAGTATCTTGCTGAATGGATGATATGGTTTCAGTACTCACAGGTCTTCTGGATCGTGGCTCTGATCGGCTCGTCATTGATCCTGTAGGGATGAACACAATCCAACAGTTTTAGATCAAGTTTAAAATAAGTGTTTGTTCTTTGAGTCAGCTTCAGAGTCCTGACCTCATGCTTTACATCCCATCATATCTTCTCTGCAAACACTACGACTGCCTGCCACAGCTCTCAGCTGCATTACAGGAAGTAACCAGTCATTAGAAACTAAAAACATCCCATAAAAATAGACTACCTTTCCCACTCTTCTGTAAAACCCCATATGTCTGTTAGAGAGTAGATTACTAAAGTGTGGCTTTGCATTTCCAGCTGGCCTTCTATAGTTGATGGAAGAATGAAAGAGCCTGCAGTCAGTGGGTAACATCACTGATCTGTTGTGATTCCCCAGTGAGAGAAACACCTCCCTGTGTTTCATACAATACTGCTGAGCCAGCAGAGACCCCTTACTGACCTGAGGGTCTCCAGTCTGCAGTCTGGACTCTCCAGAAGATCTCTCAGCAGCTCCACTCCTGAATCCTGCAGAGCGTTCTTACTCAGGTCCAGATCTCTCAGATGGATGTTGGACTTCAGAGCTGAGGCCAGAGCAGAACAGCTGATCTCTGACAAACTGCAGCGTCTCAGACTGAATAAAGAAAACATGATGTAACTTTAGAAAACAAAGTTCCTGTTAGAAATAACTCCTGGTTTAATAATCTGATCAGAGTTAAACAGGGTTTGAATTAGGGATGGGAATGATTCATTGAATATTCAAAATGATTCAGGTATTGGAATATGAGTTATGAATATTTGTATTGTAATTATTATTGTTTGTATGGGAGGGGTGCCTAAGTTGATTACATATTATCAAATGGATTAATTAAATGTATACGACCGTGCCATTTTAAATATCTTAAGAAAAATATCAACAAAAAAACACGTGTAACGTTACCAGGGCTCAGCACAGAGGACGATGCTCTGACGTCATCACCCTCACACATTTGTCACATGTTTACAAAAAACTATATATATGTTAAAACTTTTCTCGTTCTTAATATAGACTAAATTTAAAATCGATATGTGTTGACTTTAATTTAAAATAGCAGATCTCTGTGACCGGATAGAGTTTGGCGGCTTAGTGAACGTGTCTCTGCTCCGATCTCTCTCTGTGTGTGTGTGTGTGTGTGTGTGTGTGTGTGTGTGTGTGTGTGTGTGTGTGTGTGTGTGTGTGTGTTGTGTGTGTGTGTGTGTATGTGTGTATGTGTGTGTGTGTGCACGCCATACCCCCCGACCCGTCCTGTAACACAGAGCCGTTTCCTAAACCATGCTAAATGTGTGTGTGTGCATAAAGTGAGTTATGATCACTGCATCTGGTGATGATGAAATAGTTTGCAGTGAGATTTACTCACATACTTCTGGCTATACTCGTGCAGCCCTACAAATGAACTGAGATCTCCACACAAATGATCTTAAGCAAGTGTGCAGAGCAATGTTGATTTAAAATAGTAATTTGAAGGTTGGATATTTGTTAACCTTTTTTTGTTTATATATTAATAATTTAATATATACCCTCGCACCTCCACAGAGAGCCCCCCCACATCAAACCCCAACTTAACCCCTGAACGTTACACTCTAACGGAGAGTCCTACCCAACAAACGAAAATGTTTTTATTATTACAAATATATATTTTATTTATTTTACAGCATCTCCACTGACTCATGGAGCACAGAGTGAGTCTGTTATATCTCATCTTAGCTCTTAAGGTTGCCTTTCTGGTAGGTCAGGTACAACTGGCCAAAAAAGGGGTGGAGCACCAAGATTGGTCCATAACCAAAGGTGAATAACTTAAATATGCAATCACATCCCATAGGCACACTGTGGTAGGCTATGTGGGAGGCATGGTTTCCCTTATTCTGCACTGTGACTGCAGAGCTGCTAGAAGTCCTTCTCTGGGGGATAGACCCATGCATTGGAGGAGAACATCATTTTACTAGATGTTATGTTTGCGTGATTATTCATAATGGATAGAAAGACATAGTTTGGAGAAGAGTTAGCTTGTCTGTTTCTCTTGTGATCCTAATTTTCATATTTTTAAAGTTTGCATTTCTCAAATTAATAATTGTGTGAAAATTGAAGGATAAAGAACAAAAACCAGACCAAGCCAGGCCAGCTGTTTCCCCCATCTGTTTGCTAAGTCAAGCTAACCAGCTGCTCATGGTAGCATGATGACATACAGATGTGATGATATACCAGCCATTAGTCTACAAACTAAAAAACATCACGTAAAAAACATTAAAATAAAAACAGACTACCTTTCCCACTCTTCTGTGAAACCCCATATGTCTGTTAGAGAGTTGATTACTAAAGTGTGGCTTTGCATTTCCAGCTGGCCTTCTATAGTTGATGGAAGAATGAAAGAGCCTGCAGTCAGTGGGTAACATCACTGATCTGTTTCCCCAGAGAGAGAAACACCTCCCTGTGTTTCATACAATACTGCTGAACCAGCAGAGACCCCTTACTGACCTGAGGGTCTCCAGTCTGCAGTCTGGACTCTCCAGAAGATCTCTCAGCAGCTCCACTCCTGAATCCTGCAGAGCGTTGCCACTCAGGTCCAGATCTCTCAGATGGATGTTGGACTTCAGAGCTGAGGCCAGAGCAGAACAGCTGATCTCTGACAAACTGCAGCATCTCAGACTGAATAAAGAAAACATGATGTAACTTTAGAAAACAAAGTTCCTGTTAGAAATAACTCCAGGTTTAATAATCTGATCAGAGTTAAACAGGGTTTGAATTAGGGATGGGAATGATTCATCGAATATTCAAAATGATTCAGGTATTGGAATATGAGGTATGAATATTTGTATTGTAATTATTATTGTTTTTATGGGAGGGGTGCCTAAGTTGATTATATATTATCAAATGGATTAATTAAATGTATACGACCGTGCCATTTTAAATATCTTAAGAAAAATATCAACAAAAAAATACGTGTAACGTTACCAGGGCTCAGCACAGAGGACGATGCTCTGACGTCATCACCCTCACACATTTGTCACATGTTTACAAAAAACTATATATATGTTAAAACTTTTCTCGTTCTTAATATAGACTATATTTAAGGTCGATATGTGTTGACTTTAATTTAAAATAGCAGATCTCTGTGACCGGATAGAGTTTTTCGGCTTAGTGAACGTGTCTCTGCTCCGATCAGTGTGTGTGTGTGTGTGTGTGTGTGTGTGTGTGTGTGTGTGTGGTGTGTGTGTGTGAATGTGTGTGTGTGTGTGTGTGTGTGTGTGTGTGTGTGTGTGTGCCATACCCCCCGACCCGTCCTGTAACACGGAGCCCGTTTCCTAAACCTTGCTAAATGTGTGTGTGTGTGTGTGTGTGTGTGTGTGTGTGTGTGTGTGTGTGTGCACGCCATACCCCCCGACCCGTCCTGTAACACGGAGCCCGTTTCCTAAACCTTGCTAAATGTGTGTGTGTGTGTGTGTGTGTGTGTGTGTGTGTGTGCACGCCATACCCCCGACCCGTCCTGTAACACGGAGCCCGTTTCCTAAACCTTGCTAAATGTGTGTGTGTGTGTGTGTGTGTGTGTGTGTGTGTGTGTGTGTGTGTGTGTGTGTGTGCACGCCATACCCCCCGACCCGTCCTGTAACACGGAGCCGTTTCCTAAACCTTGCTAAATGTGTGTGTGTGCATAAAGTGAGTTATGATCACTGAATCTGGTGATGATGAAATAGTTTGCAGTGAGATTTACTCACATACTTCTGGCTATACTCGTGCAGCCCTACAAATGAACTGAGATCTCCAAACAAATGATCTTAAGCAAGTGTGCAGAGCAATGTTGATTTAAAATAGTAATTTGAAGGTTGGATATTTGTTAACCTTTTTTTGTTTATATATTAATTATTTAATATATACCCTCGCACCTCCACAGAGAGCCCCCCCACATCAAACCCCAACTTAACCCCTGAACGTTACACCCTAACGGAGAGTCCTACACAACAAACGAAAATGTATTTATTACAAATATATATATATATTTTTGTTACAGCATCTCCACTGACTCATGGAGCACAGAGTGAGTCTGTTATATCTCATCTTAGCTCTTAAGGTTGCCTTTCTGGTAGGTCAGGTACAACTGGCCAAAAAAGGGGCGGAGCACCAAGATTGGTCCATAACCAAAGGTGAATAACTTCAATACGCAATCACATCCCATAGGCACACTGTGGTAGGCTATGTGGGAGGCATGGTTTCCCTTATTCTGCACTGTGACTGCAGAGCTGCTAGAAGTCCTTCTCTGGGGGATAGACCCATGCATTTGAGGAGAACATCATTTTACTAGATGTTATGTTTGCGTGATTATTCATAATGGGTAGAAAGACATATTTTGGAGGAGAGTTAGCTTGTCTGTTTCTCTTGTGATCCTAATTTTCATATTGTTTAAAGTTTGCATTTCTCAAATTAACAATTGTGTGAAAATGAAAGGATAAAGAACAAAAACCAGACCAAGCCAGGCCAGCTGTTTCCCCCATCTGTTTGCTAAGTCAAGCTAACCAGCTGCTCATGGTAGCATGATGACATACAGATGTGATGATATACCAGCCATTAGTCTACAAACTAAAAAACATCACATACAAAACATTAAAATAAAAAACAGACCACCTTTCCCACTCTTCTGTAAAACCCCATATGTCTGTTAGAGAGTAGATTACTAAAGTGTGGCTTTGCATTTCCAGCTGGCCTTCTATAGTTGATGGAAGAATGAAAGAGCCTGCAGTCAGTGGGTAACATCACTGATCTGTTTCCCCAGAGAGAGAAACACCTCCCTGTGTTTCATACAATACTGCTGAACCAGCAGAGACCCCTTACTGACCTGAGGGTCTCCAGTCTGCAGTCTGGACTCTCCAGAAGATCTCTCAGCAGCTCCACTCCTGAATCCTGCAGAGCGTTGCCACTCAGGTCCAGCTTTCTCAGATGGATGTTGGACTTCAGAGCTGAGGCCAGAGCAGAACAGCTGATCTCTGACAAACTGCAGCGTCTCAGACTGAATAAAGAAAACATGATGTAACTTTAGAAAACAAAGTTCCTGTTAGAAATAACTCCAGGTTTAATAATCTGATCAGAGTTATACAGGGTTTGAATTAGGGATGGGAATGATTCATCAAATATTCAAAATGATTCAGGTATTTGAATATGAGTTATGAATATTTGTATTGTAATTATTATTGTTTTTATGGGAGGGGTGCCTAAGTTGATTACATATTATCAAATGGATTAATTAAATGTATACGACCGTGCCATTTTAAATATCTTAAGAAAAATATCAACAACAAAATAACACGTGTAACGTTACCAGGGCTCAGCACAGAGGACGATGCTCTGACGTCATCACCCTCACACATTTGTCACATGTTTACAAAAAACTATATATATGTTAAAACTTTTCTCGTTCTTAATATAGACTAAATTTAAGGTCGATATGTGTTGACTTTAATTTAAAATAGCAGATCTCTGTGACCGGATAGAGTTTTTCGGCTTAGTGAACGTGTCTCTGCTCCGATCAGTGTGTGTGTGTGTGTGTGTGTGTGTGTGTGTGTGTGTGTGTGTGTGTGTGTGTGTGTGTGTGTGTGTGTGTGTGTGTGTGTGTGTGCGTGTGTGTGTGCACGCCATACCCCCCGACCCGTCCTGTAACACGCAGCCGTTTCCTAAACCATGCTAAATGTGTGTGTGTGCATAAAGTGAGTTATGATCACTGAATCTGGTGATGATGAAATAGTTTGCAGTGAGATTTACTCACATACTTCTGGCTATACTCGTGCAGCCCTACAAATGAACTGAGATCTCCAAACAAATGATCTTAAGCAAGTGTGCAGAGCAATGTTGATTTAAAATAGTAAATTGAAGGTTGGATATTTGTAAACCTTTTTTTGTTTATATATTAATAATTTAATATATCCCCTCGCACCTCCACAGAGAGCCCCCCCACATCAAACCCCAACTTAACCCCTGAACGTTACACTCTAACGGAGAGTCCTACCCAACAAACGAAAATGTATTTATTATTACAAATATATATTTTATTTATTTTACAGCATCTCCACTGACTCATGGAGCACAGAGTGAGTCTGTTATATCTCATCTTAGCTCTTAAGGTTGCCTTTCTGGTAGGTCAGGTACAACTGGCCAAAAAAGGGGTGGAGCACCAAGATTGGTCCATAACCAAAGGTGAATAACTTAAATATGCAATCACATCCCATAGGCACACTGTGGTAGGCTATGTGGGAGGCATGGTTTCCCTTATTCTGCACTGTGACTGCAGAGCTGCTAGAAGTCCTTCTCTGGGGGATAGACCCATGCATTGGAGGAGAACATCATTTTACTAGATGTTATGTTTACGTGATTATTCATAATGGATAGAAAGACATATTTTGGAGAAGAGTTAGCTTGTCTGTTTCTCTTGTGATCCTAATTTTCATATTTTTTAAAGTTTGCATTGCTCAAATTAACAATTGTGTGAAAATGAAAGGATAAAGAACAAAAACCAGACCAAGCCAGGCCAGCTGTTTCCCCCATCTGTTTGCTAAGTCAAGCTAACCAGCTGCTCATGGTAGCATGATGACATACAGATGTGATGATATACCAGCCATTAGTCTACAAACTAGAAAACATCCCATAAGAACAGACTACCTTTTCCACTCTTCTGTAAAACCCCATATGTCTGATAGAGAGTAGATTACTAAAGTGTGGCTTTGTATTTCCAGCTGGCCTTCTATAGTTGATGGAAGAATGAAAGAGCCTGCAGTCAGTGGGTAACATCACTGATCTGTTTCCCCAGTGAGAGAAACACCTCCCTGTGTTTCATACAATACTGCTGAGCCAGCAGAGACCCCTTACTGACCTGAGGGTCTCCAGTCTGCAGTCTGGACCCTCCAGAAGATCTCTCAGCAGCTCCACTCCTGAATCCTGCAGAGCGTTGCCACTCAGGTCCAGATGTCTCAGATGGATGTTGGACTTCAGAGCTGAGATCAGAGCAGAACAGCTGATCTCTGACAAACTGCAGCATCTCAGTCTGAATAAAGAAAACATGATGTAACTTTAGAAAACAAAGTTCCTGTTTGAAATAACTCCAGGTTTAATAATCTGATCAGAGTTAAACAGGGTTTGAATTAGAGATGGGAATGATTCATCGAATATTCAAAATGATTCAGGTATTGGAATATGAGGTATGAATATTTGTATTGAAATTATTATTGTTTTTATGCTGTTTCCTAAACCTTGCTAAATGTGTGTGTGTGTGTGTGTGTGTGTGTGTGTGTGTGTGTATGTGTGTGTGTGTGCACGCCATACCCCCCGACCCGTCCTGTAACACGGAGCCGTTCCCTAAACCTTGCTAAATGTGTGTGTGTGCATAAAGTGAGTTATGATCACTGAATCTGGTGATGATGAAATAGTTTGCAGTGAGATTTACTCACATACTTCTGGCTATACTCGTGCAGCCCTACAAATGAACTGAGATCTCCAAACAAATGATCTTTAGCAAGTGTGCAGAGCAATGTTGATTTAAAATAGTAATTTGAAGGTTGGATATTTGTTAACCTTTCTTTGTTTATATATTAATTATTTAATATATACCCTCGCACCTCCACAGAGAGCCCCCCCCACATCAAACCCCAACTTAACCCCTGAACGTTACACTCTAACGGAGAGTCCTACCCAACAAACGAAAATGTATTTATTATTAAAAATATATATATTTTTTTTACAGCATCTCAACTGACTCATGGAGCACAGAGTGAGTCTGTTATAGGGATGCCAGAAACTGACCATGATCAAATTCGAAAATCGGACAGCCCTGGCGAATATTAATCGATTATTCGATTATTATATATATAATAATACAAATATATATAAATCAAATCGAATTTTAAAAATAATTTTCGATTATGGAGACTGTAACGAATATTCGAAAAATCGAATAATCGCTGGCATCCCTAGTCTGTTATATCTCATTTTAGCTCTAAAGGTTGCCTTTTTGGTAGGTCAGGTACAACTGGCAAAAAAGGGGCGGAGCACCAAGATTGGTCCATAACCAAAGGTGAATAACTTCAATACGCAATCACATCCCATAGGCACACTGTGGTAGGCTATGTGGGAGGCATGGTTTCCCTTATTCTGCACTGTGACTGCAGAGCTGCTAGAAGTCCTTCTCTGGGGGATAGACCCATGCATTGGAGGAGAACATCATTTTACTAGATGTTATGTTTGCGTGATTATTCATAATGGATAGAAAGACATATTTTGGAGGAGAGTTAGCTTGTCTGTTTCTCTTGTGATCCTAATTTTCATATTTTTAAAGTTTGCATTGCTCAAATTAATAATTGTGTGAAAATGAAAGGATAAAGAACAAAAACCAGACCAAGCCAGGCCAGCTGTTTCCCCCATCTGTTTGCTAAGTCAAGCTAACCAGCTGCTCATGGTAGCATGATGACATACAGATGTGATGATATACCCAGGGGTGCACATAACTGGTACGCAGGTACGCATGCGCGGCAACAATCTGAAATGCGTACCGTCACTTGAGTCACAAAGCGCATTTGCGTACCTACGTACTTGTGAAGCTTTACCAGAAGGCGGTTAGATCACCGGACGACAGAGTCGGTCTCCGTGTGCACAGACAGGGCTGCTGTTAACGTCGGTCTGTACAGCAGCCCTGCACTAAAACAGCTGATCACAACGTTCACAGGCTCTGTGATCACGAAGCTCTGTACTCCACCCCCCCCGTTGACAATCGCGAAGCGCTGTGTGAAGCGCTGTACCCCACTACCACCCCCCCCCCCCCCGTTGACAATCGTGAAGCGCTGTACTCCACCCCCCCCCGTTGACAATCGCGAAGCGCTGTACTCCCCCCCCCCCCCCGTTGACAATCGCGAAGCGCTGTACGCCACTACCCCCCCCCCCGTTGACAATCGTGAAGTGCTGTACCCCACTACCACCCCCCACCCCCGTTGACAATCGCGAAGCGCTGTACTCCACTACCCCCCCCCCCCGTTGACAATCGTGAAGCGCTGTACTCCACTACCACCACCCCGGTTGACAATCGCGAAGCGCTGTACTCCACCCCCCCCCCCCGTTGACAATCGGGAAGCGCTGTACTCCACCCCCCCCCACCGTTGACAATCGTGAAGCGCTGTACTACACTACCACCCCCCCCCCCGTTGACAACCGCGAAGCTGTACTCCACTACCACCACCCCCCCGTTGACAATCGCGAAGCACTGTACTCCACCCCCCCACCCCCGTTGACAATCGCGAAGTGCTGTACTCCACTACCACCCCCACCCCGTTGACAATCGCGAAGCACTGTACTCCACCCCCCCACCCCCGTTGACAATCGCAAAGCGCTGTACTCCACCCCCCCCCCCCCGTTGACAATCGCGAAACGCTGTACTCCACCCCCCCCCCCCGTTGACAATCGCGAAGCACTGTACTCCACCCCCCCACCCCCGTTGACAATCGCAAAGCGCTGTACTCCACTACCACCCCCCACCCCGTTGGCAATTGCGAAGCGCTGTACTCCACTACCCCCCCCCCCCCCCCCACCCCCCGTTGACAATCGCCAGAAGTTGGAGTACCAAACACTGACTCCAGGTACTCATCTGAGTACCCTCACTGAGAAAGTTGTGTGCACCCCTGGATATACCAGCCATTAGTCTACAAACTAGAAAACATCACATACAAAACATTAAAATAAAAAACAGACTACCTTTCCCACTCTTCTGTGAAACCCCATATGTCTGTCAGAGAGTAGATTACTAAAGTGTGGCTTTGCATTTCCAGCTGGCCTTCTATAGTTGATGGAAGAATGAAAGAGCCTGCAGTCAGTGGGTAACATCACTGATCTGTTTCCCCAGTGAGAGAAACACCTCCCTGTGTTTCATACAATACTGCTGAACCAGCAGAGACCCCTTACTGACCTGAGGGTCTCCAGTCTGCAGTCTGGACTCTCCAGAAGATCTCTCAGCAGCTCCACTCCTGAATCCTGCAGAGCGTTGCCACTCAGGTCCAGATCTCTCAGATGGATGTTGGACTTCAGAGCTGAGGCCAGAGCAGAACAGCTGATCTCTGACAAACTGCAGCATCTCAGACTGAATAAAGAAAACATGATGTAACTTTAGAAAACAAAGTTCCTGTTAGAAATAACTCCAGGTTTAATAATCTGATCAGAGTTAAACAGGGTTTGAATTAGGGATGGGAATGATTCATCGAATATTCAAAATGATTCAGGTATTGGAATATGAGGTATGAATATTTGTATTGTAATTATTATTGTTTTTATGGGAGAGGTGCCTAAGTTGATTACATATTATCAAATGGATTAATTAAATGTATACGACCGTGCCATTTTAAATATCTTAAGAAAAATATCAACAAAAAAACACGTGTAACGTTACCAGGGCTCAGCACAGAGGACGATGCTCTGACGTCATCACCCTCACACATTTGTCTTATGTTTACAAAAAACTATATATATGTTAAAACTTTTCTCATTCTTAATATAGACTACATTTAAGGTCGATATGTGTTGACTTTAATTTAAAATAGCAGATCTCTGTGACTGGATATATGAAATTATTCAGGTATTGGAATACGAGTTGTGAATATTTGTATTGTAATTATTATTGTTTTTATGGGAGGGGTGCCTAAGTTGATTACATATTATCAAATGGATTAATTACAACAGCAGCACAGCTGATCTCTGACAAACTGCAGCACTCTTTAACTTTGATCAGAGGTTTAACAGCTCCTTCATCTCCCTCACAGCTCATCAGTACTGACAGCATCTCCACTGACTCATGGAGCACAGAGTGAGTCTGTGGAAGCTCAAACTCTCTCCCTCACACATTCACCTTCTCTTTGTTATTCTGATCAATATTCACTCATTAGCAACAGTGGAAAAAATAACAATAATAATGTATTTGTTCAAATTCAGTAAATCATAAACACAAACAGATCTGTATGAACTGCAGTCAGTGAACTGACCTGAGAGCCTCCAGTCTGCAGTTTGGACTCTTTAGTCCAGAACTCAGCAGCTCCACTCCTGAATCATTCAGATCGTTGTGACTCAGGTCCAGATCTCTCAGATGAGAGGGGTCAGACTTCAGAGCTGAGGCCACGACTTCGCAGTGAGTCTCTGAGAGTCTACAGTGAGTGAGTCTATAATAACATATAAATTACAACATGTGTTCAAAATAGAAAACATTATATTAAACTCAAGCATTTGATGAAAACATATTTGACATGTTCTGATTGACATTTGCTGTTAGTCCATTTAAAGGTGGGGTAGGTAAGTTTGAGAAACCGGCTCGAGTGCACTAGAATTTGAAAATACACAACCGGAGAAAATCTGCCACTTCCTTATAGAGCCCCTCCTCCAACACACACGAACGCGCACATGACCAATGAGGGCACGAGATAAGTTTGTGCCCCGATGGAAGGCTGACAGGCAGGTAGGCCATCCAGTTATTTTAGCCGGGCCGGCTCAGATGATTGGTCGTGCTTTTTACAGTACTACGGCTTCCACAGATGATATTTTTTTATGGATTTATTGTCAAAGCACTTCAGATATTCATTGCTATCGGGATGTTAAGAGCATTCCATGGAATATAACAAAAAGTGTATCTCAAGCCGGTTTCTCAAACTTACCTACCCCATCTTTAATATGATATATAATAATATATAATAATAAAGTTGAATGAGTTGTCAGTGTGATCTGATCACATGTCTGTGCTCCTGCTGTCACTGACTGTTACCATAGAAACAGAAATTAAATAAATCACAATATTAGAGATGTCCATATTTCAATGTGGATGTGAATGATGGATGGAGGATGTTTTGGCTTCTCTGAGCATCTGAACATTTATTGTAGAAACAAACACAATTAACAAACCAATAAAGTTTCAATATGTTCAACTGAATACCATCAGATGTTCTCAGTATATCAGCATTCAGACATAACTCTGTTATTGGTGGGAAATGATATAGATCTTATTTTAAACTCTAATACATTGTGATAGAAACGTGTGTTAAATGATAAAGAAACTACTAGAAAGTAATAAGAGCTTTCTCTGATAACTGTAAGTCCTGCTGTGTGGTGTGATCACATGCTGAGAAACCTCTAGAGTCCTTCATGTGTTTGACATGTCTCCTCCATCACTCAATATGAAGAGAGAAACGGTTCAGTTTAACTATTATTATAAATAAATAGTAGAACAGTGTTGGTTTATTTTGCTCTCAGTATTTAAACAGCAGAAATGTTATCGTGTTCATTTGAATAATTACACTTCTGATTCACATTAGTTTATAAAGTTAATCACATCTGGACTTACTTGGCCTTCCTGCAGTTCCTCACAGCTGGAATCAGTCTCCGTTTCCCCTCATGTGATGTGTTGTACTTCTCCAGGTCCAACTCATCCAGAACCTCCTCTGACATCTGCAGCATGTAGGCCAGAGCAGAGCAGTGGATCTCAGAGAGTTCCTTCTCTGATCTGTTCTCTGACTTCAGGAACTCTGTGATCTCCTGATGAACTGAGTGGTCCTTCATCTCTGTCAGACAGTGGAAGATGTTGATGCTCCTGTCAGGAGAGATTTCATCACTGCTCATCTTCTTCAGGTTATTGATGGCTCTCTGGATGATTTCTGGTCTGTTGTCTGTGCGACCCAGCAGGCCACCTAACAGTCTCTGGTTGGACTCCAGAGAGAGGCCGTGGAGAAAGCGGACAAACAGGTCCAGGTGGCCATTTTTACTTCTGAGGGATTTCTCCATGGCTCCCTTCAGGAAGACATCCAGGGATGGGTAATCCTGATCTCTGCTGCGTTTATAGTCTCTCTGCAGGAAGTCCTTCAGTACCTCTGTGTCTCTGTTGGTGTAACAGTGCAACATGTAGACTGCAGCCAGAAACTCCTGAATGCTCAGATGAACAAAGCAGTAGACTGTTTTCTGTAAGATCAAACTCTCTCTTTTGAAGATCTGTGTACAAACTCCTGAGTGCACCAAGGCCTCGGTGACATCAAGGCCACAGCGCTGCAGGTCTTCTTGGTAGAACATGATGTCTCCTTTCTCCAGATGTTCAAACGCCAGCCTCCCCAGCTTCAGAAGAACCTCCCTGTCAGCCTCCGTCAGCTGCTGTTGACTCGTCTCATGTCCCTCTTCATACTTCTGCTTCTTCCTCTTGGTCTGGACCAGCAGGAAGTGTGAGTACATGTCAGTGAGGGTCTGTGGCAGCTCTCCTCTCTGGTCTGTAGTCAACATGTGGTCCAGAACTGCAGCAGTGATCCAGCAGAACACTGGGATCAGACACATTATGTGGAGGCTCCTGGAGCTCTTGATGTGAGAGATGATTCTGCTGGACAGGTCTTCATCACTCAATCTCCTCCTGAAGTACTCCTCCTTCTGGGCGTCAGTGAAGCCTCGTACTTCTGTCACCCTGTCCACACACTCACGAGGGATCTGATTGGCCGCTGCAGGTCTGGAAGTTATCCAGACGAGAGCCGAGGGAAGCAGCTTCCCCCTGATGAGGTTTGTCAGCAGCACGTTGACTGAGGACTGCTGAGAGACATCAGACACAACCTTCTTGTTTCTGAAGTCCAGAGAAAGTCTGCTTTCATCCAGGCCGTCAAAGATGAGCAGCACTTTGCAGACAGCCAGCTGCTCTGCTGTGACCTTCTGTAAGGTCGGATGGAAAACATGGAGCAGCCTGAGAAGACTGTACTGCTCACCTTTGATCAGGTTCAGCTCCCTGAAGGAGAGCGGGATCACCAGACTGACATCTTGGTTTCCCAAACCCTCGGCCCAGTCCAGAGTGAACTTCTGCACTGAGAAGGTTTTTCCAACTCCAGCGACTCCGTTGGTCAGGACCGCTCTGATGAGAGTCTGTTGGTCAGATAAGGCTTTAAAGATGTCCTGGCACTTGATTGGAGTGTCATGGAGGGGCTTCTTCTTGGAAGCTGTCTCCAGCTGCCTCACCTCATGTTGGGTATTAACCTCTTCACTGAGGCCTTGTGTGATGTAGAGCTCAGTGAAGATCCTGTTGAGGAGGGTTTCACTTTGATCAGTTCCTTCAGTCACACGTTCACATCTCCTCTTCAGACTGAGCCTATGTTCATCTAAAACCTCCTGCAGACCACTCTTTGCTGGAAGAGAAGGAAACAGGAGAGAATCAGGAAAATGCTCTGAGAATCTAATTAAAAAACAGAGTTTCAATGTTTTATAAAACAGCTTAATGTCTATGCTCTACAACAGTATACCTAAACAGGAAGAGGAATAAAGCGCTGCATGAGTTCGGCCTCTTACCTCGTACAGTTCTGGTCTGACTGGCAGGACTTCTCCTCTTCCCTCTGTGGAGATGAACACATCCTTTATAACACTTTACATTAGTGGAGCTGATTCTCACCAATGGGCAGAGCGTCACTTTACACTCAAGATGAAATGTTTCACGCTGCACGAATACACAGGTGACATGAATTTCACATCTTCACTTCCTGTGTTGCCAGGCACAGATCTGGGTTTTGCATTGACTCTACATGTAATCTCACACAACTCTGTTATACAGATGGAGCCTCTTATTTTGGACCCCAGCATACAGCTTCCTGCCGACTGCCAGCCAGTTGCCAGCCAGTTGCCTGCCAAAGACCAGTATTCAGGAATGTTAGGCCCTCCCACTATTCTCCAATTTCAGGGTTTAACCAGGAGATGGCGCTATATATTAAATAACTAAGACTTAGTTTTTCACAATAGAAAATGCAGATATTATATAAAAAACTAAAGTTAAAATCTTGTTTTTAATGCCCCAAGAGCAATAACATCTTGTCACAAGCTTTTTGGAAGAAAAAGACTGACTCAAGAGACCTGTAGTTGACTAATTACAGGCCTCAATAAAGTTCTGCCATTGGTTGTGAAAAACAATGGTGGACATAGTGGAAAGTGAAATTGACATTGTCGAATTTAATAAAAATACAAAATAATGTATCTGTGTACGTGTTTTACTATGTGATCTGCACTTATCAAACATCTAATTAAGGCGAGACACCCCAGGTGAATAGGGTATTTTTAACTTAAAGATATCAGCTAAATATTTCTCCAGTTAATTACTTACAATAAGGCAATTGTTTTTTGTATTACAAGTTTTCTGAAATAGCATGTTTAAATATCCAAATGAACCATTATCTCATGAAATATGCGCATATTTTAACACATTTCAGGAACCGAAATCTGAACTTTGGATAAAGCCAGGATCAAAATTATTGTTTCATTTTGTAGTCATATTAGTATCTAAGGCTTTTACAGAAGGGATTTTGGATATCTCTTTGTATCACTCCATAAATCAGAAAATACTGTCAACAGCCCTAAAATATCAATTTTCACCATGTTTTTAGGTATAAAATGTTATATAATTCAGGCTATGAATTATATATGACCAAACCCTTCTGTAAAAGCCTTCATAATATTGATAGGAATATAACTGGAAGGTTTGGTGTATGTAACTGCTGAGTGATTCTACAATTTAGGGTACATTCCATGTCCATTGATGTCCATTGATGATAATTATAATTATTCTAACTATTTTCTTCAAAAATATCATATTTTGCCTATTATTGGAAAGCATGTTATAATATCACACAAACATTATGTGCATCCTATGCTTTATTTAGCTTGAAATGTGTCATGATGTTCTTAAATTGTCAGTTTTTGCTATGTCCGTTTTTCAGTTGAGGGTGTCTTGGATTCAAAATAATGAATAAAAACCATTAAAGTAAATTTAAAAAATGATTCATTTATTTCAAAAGTCTAAATACTAAAGAATAATAACATATTTTTAATTGATTTCCCCCTTTAAATAATTTAAATATCTTAATATATGAATGTCCGCAAAAGTTCTGTCAACTATGTTACTAACAGAACTTCCCCCTTTAACTCAAAAATTGTTTGTCCCAATACCATGTCACCAGCATCACATGATGCCATGTTCCTCTTTGGCAGACATTTTGAACACACTGTGGTGATTGTCCTCTACATTTTTACAATATTTTATGTATAATAGCACATGGTCAATTAATATACTCATTGACAATCAACAATGTTACGTACATTGTTATGGTTTACAATTGTTTAATGATTTTAATTCAATTATATGTGCAAATGTGATGTTAACCTGTTCAAGAAAATGACATGTGGTCATCCAGGCAAGGCCTACCATTGAAATGATGGGTCAAAATAGGGAAATTGTCAACTAGGTTACCTGTCAACTGAGTTACCCAGTACTGTAATAACTGTAGTAACTTAGTTGACAGGTAACCTAGTTGACAATTTGTACGACATGTAGACGTCATTACACATCATTATCAATGGAATTTTGCACTTCTGCCTTGAAATTAACATAGTGCTGATGGTTAATAATGTGTCCAGTCAACTATGTTATTTGCGTCAAATGTTTGACTTTCATTGTCAACTATGTTGCACCTCATTTTTTCAAATTTAAAATATCTAAAATAGTGCTTCTGATATCCTTTATAGTATAATGTATATCTACACAGGTTGGAGTTTTACATGACATCTCTTAAAACTATCAAAATGACCTGTATGGTAGTTTTATAATACAAAATATCCCTAAACTTAATGACAGTGCTGAACATATCACATGAAAAAACAAAACTTTAATACAATTATTTTTTAAACTTTAAAAAATCTTTGGATATATGGTAGAATAGACTCAAGAGCCTTTCAAATTTGATTTTACTTGAAGTGCAGGACTTAATCAAATGATTGTAATGACATCAAGTTTGTCCGTAACATAGTTGACAAACTGAGTAGTGAAAACATCCTTTCCCTTAAAATAAAAAAATATATAAAAATGTTTAAGCTTTGCAACTAGTGGATATGTTACACTGAGGAATATACTAACTTGAACCACTGATTGTTCTATCTATACATTTTATTTGGCATTAGTAAATAATTATGCACATTTACAGATATTTTACATGATATGAGTGATAACACGTGTTATAAGGGCTATTTCGCACAATAGGTGTGCCTTGAGATTTTTACTTGTCCTTTGGTGTGCCTTGGGCACAAAAAGTTTGGGAACCACTGCTGTAGAGAAATGTAAACGTTCACCATCCCCCACCCGCCTACTGTATGTTGCTTTTTGACATGTAAATGAGTAACTACCCCCCCTCTGAGTGAATACCTGTTGTACCTGTCCGGGGCTAAGCCCATAGGACGATGCTCTGATGTCATCACCCTCGCACATTGGTCATATGTTTACAAAAAACGATGTTAACACTTTCTCGTTCTTAATATATGCTATATTTAGGGTCGATATGTGTTGAATTTACTTTAAAATAGCAGATCACTGTGATTCACTTCTCCGCGGCTCCTCCGTGCAGAGAGGCCCCCCCCCCGTTGACAATTCACGAGCGTCTAACTCTCTCCCCCCCTGTGAAGAGATATCACAGGGGGGGGTTGGGACACACACATTCCGATGGCCAATTCGTTTTAAACAAAGAGTGGGGTGGGGGCTGGTGAACGGTATGGTCAATGTTTGTAAACACTGTGACATTTTGACTTTATTTGATCATTTCAGTTAAAAACTAACGTTCATATTTCATATTACTGTTTTGCCTGGCTGGACCTGTAATTTACAGGAAAGGAGTGCACGCTACTAAAGAGACACGCTACCATGGAAACCAAACAATGGTGTTGCTGTATTGAAGTCCGAGTGGAAACAGTCATATTTGGAGCGTTATGTTAGAATGAAACAGCGAGGTCGTGACTCACAAAAAAAAAAGTGTTACTTCACTAACTGTAAGCTTGTCACTCAGAGTAACCTACAGTTAACTTAACTGTTGGAAAAGAAAGATCAGAGTTAGGAGTGTGAACACACAGCTGAGAGCTGCCGTTTCATTCTGACTGTTTAAAAAACGGTAACAACGGACTATTTTTCTTAGCGGATGCATGTAAATTTAAATCAATACATAGAACTATGTTTTAAATCAATAAAAATATTTTCTAAATCCATAAAAGCATTTTAATTAATATTGGGAGTCATGTCGTTACTTTGTTGAGAATGTGGCCATGTAATAAGCGGGATAATTTGCAGCGACTTGGTCATTATGGGGAAAAATAACACCCAGGGATCAAGATCCCTCCGCGACGCGGAGGGATCAGTAATTTTTAGTGAATTACTGAGTTTAGGCACGTTAATAACATTTTAATGAAGTTGAATACAGTATATTCATATTTGTCAGTGATTTCATGTCAATTCGGCGAACATAAACGATTAAATTAGGATTAAAAATCGAGAGCCGGCTGCTGTTCGTTACGGTAACCCAACTAGGACACTTGACACAGTGGCTTTTGGCAAAGCACACAAAGAAAAAAAAAAAAACCGAGAGAGATGAGTTATTGTTATTACAACGTGACTTCACTATTATTTAACAACTATTTTTATTGGGTTCTTTTATTTGGGGTTAAGTACATTGTCAGAATAAGTGAGAAATGGATTTAACTTCTGTTAGACAGCTATCATACTGAATAAATATTTATGCAAAAATGTATGGCATTAATAATGTATATCTAATTACATTTAAAAATGTATGGCATTAATAATGTATATCTAATTACATTAACTGTGAATGTCTTTCATTTTATTTAAAATGAAATAAAATTACATAAAACATTTTCCATAAAAAAGTTGATTCAAGAACAAATCAGTACTTTTCTTATATGACTATTATTGCTAAATTTGAAAGGTCTTTACCAGCTTTGGAATTATATATATATATATATATATATATAGCACCTTCTGCCATCCCATCTCTACTGACATATGGATCTTAACAAAGATCCGCTATACATTAGTACCAGATATACTGTACACGGACATTTTAGTGAACCAGACCAGCTGTTTCCGCCGGGTCTTCGCTTCCCGGGCATCACGTTGTTTACAAGTGTGTTCAGATGCTAAATGACAAGTGCAAGTGACAATTGTTGTCGTCTTCTCTGTGAACGTTTTTTTCTCCGTTATTTTGCCATTTTCAGATTTAAATTTCGAGCGGAAAGCTAACCAGGAAGTAATAATTACTTAAGCGGAGAACGGAGAAAGTAAACGTTACAGCAGGCATAACAACAGCCGGTGTTTATTTTATTATAATATATATCATTTGTTTTAAAGCTCAATATATAGTTCTATCCGTGACATATGGATCTTAACAAAGATCCGCTATACATTAGTACCAGATATACTGTACACGGACATTTTAGTGAACCAGACCAGCTGTTTCCGCCGGGTCTTCGCTTCCCGGGCATCACGTTGTTTACAAGTGTGTTCAGATGCTAAATAAAAGTTTAGCTTGTACTTTTGATACCCCGCCTCTCGGCACCACAACATCCAGTTTACTGTATTTCACATGAGCGATGTCGAACATTGAAAAGTCCTTATAAAATCTCTGTTATTAGATCAGTACTTTTCTTATATGACTATTATTGACTTGAACACTGAGAATGTATTTATTAACTTCAGACATTTGAAATATTTGAAATCAGATGAAAACAAACTGTAACGGACCCTGCCGTGTTATCTATGATTACTATGCCTTACTGTACATTCATAATTTCAGCCGGAGGTAGGTGGTAGGCGTTGCGGAGGAGCAGATTGCGAGTGAGGTGCCTGTTCTAAACGAACTATTCCAGCTGTTATAAAGCATTAAATAAAATGTAAGCAAGGAATACAGAATGTTTCGTTATGTAACTTTGTTGAGAATGTGGCCATGTACATGTAATACATGGGATCATTTGCAGCGACTTGGTCATTGTGGGGAAAAATAACACCCATCCTGATCGTTTCAATGAAGTTGAATACAGAATATTCATATTTGTCAGTGATTTCATGTCAATTCGGCGAACATAAACATCAATGATGATGATTAAATTAGGATTAAAAATCGGGAGAGCCGGCTCGTTCGTTTTTTCCGACTAAACAACATCTATTATTTAGAAGTTGATTTCACATGACTCCAGTGTGGAACCCCACTGCACCCCCTGGTGGATCAATGATCCATTGCAGCTGGCTTCACAATAATTAAATGTATTTATCATGGGGGCGGTATCAAGTCTGACTGGGGGCCGGCCGGCCATCACGGAACGTGCATGAACCGATCACGACCCTCGCACTTTAAACTGTCCAAAATAAGACGCTTCATCTGTATATATATATTTTTTTTGCCTGTCCTTGTTTGTCTACCCTTCCTCACTGTAAAGCATATTTGAGTTCCAGAAAAGCGCTTTATATATATAATTTATTATTATTATTATATCTGCTAATGCTAAACACAACCAGCTCACCAGGTTATCACTATTATTAATAAACATCTTAATAATACATAAACATGCCCAAGTAGTGAATAATGTTTTAGACGAGATATTTAGTTTTTAGTTAGTATTTATCTATATTTGTGCCATTTAAAACCATGTTATGCCACAGATACAATGATACTATGATTGCATATTGAAATATCCTTAATATATCAGGTTGTATGAAAACTGAATCCTCTTCAGGTCAGTTTACAGCAGAAACTCTTACTTTGTGTCTGAGGGTCCAGGTTCATCTCTGAAGTTTAGAGGTTGCCCTTTAGACCGGTCACTCTTCAGAGACAGACCGCTGGAGACTGAAGATGTGTCCTCTTCCTCATCTTTGAAATCACTCATCTTCTCCAGTCTGACACACACACACACACACACACACACACACACACACACACACACACACACACACACACACACACACACACACACACACACACACACACACCACACACACACACACACACACACACACACACACACACACACACACACACACACACACACACACACACACACACACACACACACACACACGTCAGACTTTAGACAGGCCGCTCTCCATTTTGACTGCGCTGTCACCTGTTATGTAATTTATTATTAGTATTATATCTGCTAGGGTGGGAATCACCAGGCTCCCCACGATACGATACTATCGCGGTTCTACGATATGCTAAGCAGTGTTTCCCCTAGGTTTACTGCTTTGGGGGGGTGCTGCCTGAGCGGGGGGCTGTGGATTATTGTTATTGATTAATGCATCAGTGTTTCTTAGGGTCAAAAACACTACACTCACAACTTCAAATGAAAGCGTTTAGTTTATTTAATAAAAGAGCACATGTTCAATGTGAAAAGTGACAGTAGATATAGATTAGTTGCAATTTGGCGCTATAAATATATATATGTAAAAAAAAAATTATAATTCTTTTTTTTTTTTTAAACTCCTTGACTCCAAGACATTGGAAGGGAAACACTGCTAAGTATTGCGACACGATATATTGCAATATTGCAAATCACATGGGTCATATCCATGTCCGTCTTCCCTTCCTGGTTAAAAAATGTATTTGCAATATGAATAGTTTATGTAAATAACCCAATTTGTGTTCTTTGAACCTGAAAAGGAGATGGCATTGTTTTTGTTACTTTCATTGCAATTGTATACATGTCAGTGTTTCCCCTATATACAAATAGCGGCGGCGGAGCGCCAGCCAGGTACCCAAATCTTTTTCTTTTAATTAAAATAATAATAAGTGGCGACCCTTTTTCATTTTTGATTGTTTGTTATTTGGATTTGTAATATTTGTGTTACTGTATGTTCAATAAAGGTGTATTTTTGCTAAATCTTGAGACATTGCCACTGTATGTACTAGGCAGGGCCGATTTTTGGCATAGGCGGTCGCCAGATCTGGGGGGCGCTGCGCTGGCAGCTCTGGGAGGGGAAAAAACATTTTTGACCGTTGGTGCTCATCCTAATTTTTGGCCTTGATGTAACAACATCATAATTAAGTAATTGTAACACCCTTTTCACCCCGGTTACACGTTTCATTTGCCCCGTACGATGGGCGCTGTAAGTGATGAAAGTGGGGGATGTTAGCTTATCAGGCGCCCGCAGCTCACAGCCAAAGAGCGAGCGAGGGAGAGAGAGGAGAGAGAGAGAGAGAGAGAGAGAGAGAGAGAGAGAGAGAGAGAGAGAGGAGAGAGAGAGAGAGAGAGAGAGAGAGAGAGAGAGGAGAGAGAGAGAGAAGAGAGAGGGCGCACCCGGTACCGGCGCTGTTGTTATTAGAATCTGGTGCTAGCTTCGCTAACGGATATAAGAAGTAGATGTTTCTACAACCAGGGTGGAGGAGAGCTCTCCTGTCAGACTGAGAGGCTCAGTGGGGTAAAGGACTCTCTGAGGGTTTAGATAGTTCACTTTAGTCTAAGTTATCTCAGTGGCTCTCAAACAAATATGTGTTTACAAATTATGTAAACACATATTTCCAAGGCACTCCTTTATAATTATTAGGATAAATAAAAACAGGTTTGAAATCATTCCAGTGTATACTATAGGACAGTAAACCAAAAATATCGTTTAAAGTTGGAGAGATACAAAAATATGCATAAATAAATAAATGTTAAAGGTGGGGTAGGTAAGTTTGAGAAACCGGCTCGAGATCGCTAGAATTTGAAAATACACAACCGGAGAAAATCTGCCACTTCCTTCCAGAGCCCCTCCTCCAACACACACGAACGCGCACATGACCAATGAGGGCACGAGATAAGTTTGTGCACAGATGGAAGGCTGACAGGCAGGTAGGCCATCCAGTTATTTTAGCCGGGCCGGCTCAGATGATTGGTCGTGCTTTTTACAGTACTACAGCTTCCACAGATGATATTTATTTATGGATTTTTTGTCAAAGCACTTCAGATATTCATTGCTATCGGGATGTTAAGAGCATTCCATGGAATATAACAACAAGTGTATCTCCAGCCGGTTTCTCAAACGTACCTACCCCAAGGTAAAATAAGATATAAATGAACAACAAAAATAAAATAAGTTACATTTATTTGTTATTGGCTATGGTAGGTTATTGGTTATGTTCATATACTTATTTGATTATTAAAATGTAAACCGATCTTTTTCAGATGGGTTTTTTAAGTTGTACCCCCTAGATCAGGTCTCTAGTAATTGTGTGCTCAAAGTGCACCAGATTGAAGCATTTTACTTTAAAATGTTCAAAAAAATCTTCCCGGACCACCCGAGAGGAGGTGACGTCCACACCCCAATTAAAACATGTTCATACAATACTGAATACATTTGAAGCCATTTTGACGTATATTATATGTATATTGTTTTTGTAGTGTATTTGTCTTTTGTAGAGATTGTTAGAAATTAAAATCAATGTTTAATAGCATAATTTAGTCTAAAACATATCGTCAGTTTAAAAGCTGTTTTATTGTGAAAAAATCCGGAAGTTCTCAGGAAATCTCAATGCCAAGCTTTTATTCTGAGAATCCTTCATATCCGGTCAGTATGTAGCATGTGGCTAACCAATATGTTTTCTGAATGTAAAGTGAAAATGACATGGAGTGTTGCACACCAAAACCTACGGACTTTAACACTACATCTATAGACGTCGAGATATTATTACTGATGAATATTAAATGAAGGTACAGTTGATCGTAACGTTTTTTCACATACGTGAGTAGCTATGACGTCAGAGGGAGTTACCGTAAATGAGAACTGTGCCGTAAAAGTGTTTCTAGGATTTCTAAACTAACTATTACAGCTGTTTATAAAGTATTAAATAAAAAGTCATGAAAGAGATAAGGAGGAGAAAAGGCTTAAGGAAGTAAGCAAGGAATACCAAATATCGAAATCCTCTGTTTCACGCGATGTTGAACATTGAAAACGAGGAGGGCGGTCCCCCTATCTGCACAGCGGGAGAGAACAAGAAAAGTATAAAGGAGATCGGAAAGGACAACCCGCCCTCTTGTCTTCGCTGCAGCCTCCTGAGAGACAACACCGGCTTTTGTCTCTTCCTTACCTTATGCTTGTTCTTTAACCACGTTACTTAATTAAAGTACCAATTTGAACCTTTTCAGAAACTCCATTAGTCTCATTATTTTAAGTTTCTTTCCTGGGAGCGAGAAGATCACGATTCATCAATAAGATTTTTCATTTATTCTTTATATATAAAATCTCGCCTAGGGCAGCAAATAGTCTAGAACCGGCACTGGTGCTAAGCCTCAAGAGCCTTTCTTGTGCTGGCAGACACATAGAAACAAATTGGTGGGGCGCACTTCGCACGCGCACACACTAAAATATTCCCCACGCTCCACGCTCACATTATGCTGGGCCCATGTGTGACTCCATAGGGGAAACACTGCATGTCTTAACGTAACTTCCTGTTTTATATACGACCATCTTTTGGAGGGATATGCTACAGTTTATATTAAAAGAAAAAGACTTGGCATGCGTGTATTGATACAATATCGCCACACTATCGCGATACTATGCTGTATCTATTATTTCCCCCACCCCTAATATCTGCTAATGCTAAACACAACCAGCTCACCAGGTTATCACTATTATTAATAAACATCTTAATAATACATAAACATGACCAAGTAGTGAATAATGTTTTAGACGATATATTTAGTTTTTAGTTAGTATTTATCTATATTTGTGCCATTTAAAACCATGTTATGCCACAGATACAATGATACTATGATTGCATATTGAAATATCCTTAATATATCAGGTTGTATGAAAACTGAATCCTCTTCAGGTCAGTTTACAGCAGAAACTCTTACTTTGTGTCTGAGGGTCCAGGTTCATCTCTGAAGTTTAGAGGTTGCCCTTTAGACCGGTCACTCTTCAGAGACAGACCGCTGGAGACTGAAGGTGTGTCCTCTTCCTCATCTTTGAAATCACTCATCTTCTCCAGTCTGAGAGAGAGAGAGACACACACACACACACACACACACACACACACACACACACACACACACACACACCACACACACACACACACACACACACCACACACACACACACACACCACACACACACACACACACACACACACACACACACACACACACACAATAATAACACGCTTTTTCCAATCCAAACCAGCATAGTAATAAACTTAGTTGGTCAGACTTCAGACAGGCCGCTCTCCATTTTGACTGCGCTGTCACATGTTATGTAACTCAGATGGATCAGCAAACAGGACTTTAAAAGAGTTTGCAGAAGTCTCATTGGACTCTAGGAGGCTGATTTTTAACATACAGGTTATGTTATCAGTCTAACAGAGTGAATAATGAATCTGTTAGAAAGCAGATATTGGTGTTTACACTCACCCCGTTGTTCTCCTTCTGCTCCGGCGAGCTGTAAAATGGCGTCTGGCTGTCTGACTACTTACTTTCACTTTCAACTTCCCTCCTTGTCTGCAGCTCCTCCCTTTGTTCTATAACCAGCCTTATCAGCCAGTTCACATCCAGGGACTCTGTTCAGTGAGATAGAAATAGAGCTAAAAACAAGCTCAACAAAGTTATTGAAAACATGAATACCACAGTGTGGAAATAACCCAGTAAACATCCTGCATTCAAAACCTCACTGAAGTTAAAGTGTTGAGGTATTTAAGTACTCTATTGTTAACTGTGCATTCAATTGTTCCCTATTATATATATATACATTTGTTTCTGGATTATTAACCCTGCTGCATTTATTGCATATAGTACTGTATTCTCCCAGAATATGAATGGACTTTTTTGTTATTGGCACCAAAACATATTTCTTTCATTGATTTATGATTTCAAAGTTCTAGCCCAGCATTGAACAAATAAAACATCAAATAAAAAGTGAACCATTGATGCCTGAGCTGGACCGATGTTATCCTCACCATTTTGTTTATCTTCCTGCACATGATAAACTCATACTCTATATGTTTTCATTTCACTGTGAATTGAGTTTGTCCTTAGCAGTCTCTTCCTCCACCGTCACTACATATATATACATTACCTTTAGTCTGTGTTTTCAGTTCTTTCATCATTAGTTTTAGCTAACAAGTACCAGATCTGAGTACTTCTACTTTTACTCAAGTACCAGATCTGAGTACTTCTACTTTCACTAAATTACAAGATCTGAGTACTTCTACTTTTACTCAAGTACAAGATCTGAGTACTTCTACTTTCACTAAAGTACAAGATCTGAGTACTTCTACTTTTACTGAAGTATCCGATCTGAGTACTTCTACTTTTACTCAAGTACAATAATTGAGTACTTCTACTTTTACTCAAGTACAGTACAAGATCTGAGTACTTCTACTTTTACTCAAGTACAAGATCTGAGTACTCAAGTACAAGTGTAACAGTTGTGAATATGCAGTGGTGTTTATGTGTAAATCATTTAGTATAATCACACACATTCTGTGTTTTATATTGAATAATTCTGTATTCTTAATTTATTGAATGTTCAATACCTGACAAGGTCGGAGATCAGTGGGCGGAACCTCTGAAATGTAGTCCCTGTACTCAGAAGATTATTTTTGTGTGGACTTCCCCCTTCATATTGTGTCCCTCACGTTTCCTCTTGCCTTGTTGTAAATGTTCCACGTGAGAGGAGTCACTGTGAGGGATAACAAATGTAATACTGATTTGTTGTATTCTGTCAGATTGTCAGTGATTAAACGGATATCGTCTAAACCAGTGGTCGCCAACCAGTCGATCGCGATCGACCGGGGACCGTTAACAAAAAAAGTAACAAAATAAATAAAAATAAAATAAAAATAATGATGTTTGAAAAATAAGTTTTTAGATGTAAACCTATCATCCACCACCCCGTTTGCACGTGCCACTTGATTGACGTATATTTTAGACACCTCAATAATATAATACAGTAACCTACGTACTTACGTGAACCTCATCATGACACAAGAGAGGACGGCAGGACTGCAATTTCCCGTGTTAAGTGAATGCAACAGAGGCATGACACCAGACCAATCAGAGAGTTGCATGGAAATACAGGTGTGCTTGTGTCATTCAAGCTCGGCTCTGTGTGTGTGTGGCAATAGTGCATTAATGGCGCATTTCCATTGCAGCGCGTAGCTCGCTTTAAGCGTGCCGTGTCGTGCCGTCCCCTTTTTTGGTTGTGCTTCCACTAGGCCTCGTTCTGGCGCGGCACGGCGCGGGGCCACTTTTTCCCCTCTTTTCTGGCCCTAGAAAATTGTGGTTCTATCGGGGCCAACAAACAGGGCTGAGTCGGGCTGAGTATGCTAAACTAGAGAGAGGAGCGCTGGCAAGAGGGCTAGAACTACAACAAGATGGACATATTTGACCGTGATTTAATTGTAATACACGTTTCAAAATGATGCCGAAGTAACAACATACCTGATACCGGTTAGTAAAAACCATGAATTAATGCTTTGTCAAGTCTGCAGACAGACGGCAGGGGCGAAAAACCTTTTAAAATTCGTGTTTTTCTAGATGGAGATTGGCTAAGCTAACGCAGTAGTATATGCCCCGACCGTCCACACTCACAACAACGGCCTATACAGACGTAAATAAAGCAGCGACTGTATTCACCATGACACAGGCAGTCTGTGGTGTGTACTTGTTTAACTTTTGTCGAGTTTCTGAACATATATAAGGAGCTGTGAGCTCTGAGTGCTCACAGCTAACGGCTGTGTCTGTGTTTCTGGATTTCTCATTGAAGATGACGTCACGGCTTCCGCCTACACTGCGTTACTATAGTAACTACCCCAGTTCCTAAACTGTAATGGAAGCGCAGCATGAAGTGAGTCGGCCCTGTTAAGGCCCAACGCGGCCAAGCCGTACCGAGCCGTACCGAGTGTGGCCGAGGCCGACCGTGTAGTGGGAAATGCGCCATTAGTGTGAGAGAGAGGGAGAGAGAGAGAGGGACCGGTGCCAGCGGGGACTGTGATGTTAGCATCTGGTTAGCTAGCTGCGCTAACGGACATAAGGAGCTGTTTCCACAACAAGCTGGAGGAGAGTGCTCTCCTCTCAGACTGAGAGACTCAGGTGAGCTAAAGGACTCTCTGAGTGTTTAGATATAGTTCACTTTAGTCTAAGTTATCTTAGTGGGTCTCAAACAGTTTTGTCACAAATTATTCAAAAGATTATTTCCGCGGCACACCGCGGTATTATAGTTATACAAACAATAAGAGAAAAAATGAAAAACAGGTATGAAATACTATATGGCAGTAAAACAAGAATACAGTTTAAAAGGGGAGTGATTTGTAAAATATCCATAAAGAAAAAGAAAATCTGTTTACAGTTCTGTTTCATATGGGTGCTGAGAGAGGTATCCATAGATCTCTTCATGTTGCTCTCAAAGTGCACCAGATTGATGCTTTTAACTTCAATATTTAAAAATATATATTCCTGGGGGAGCATCCCCCCCGGACCCCCCAGAGGAGGTCAGGTCCGCCCCCCACTCATAAAAAAGAGCACTTTACCCCTGCCTATATGCCGTGAGCTGATTATCGAGCCTTCATTGTAACAGTAATTCAGATGCAGCCTATATAAAAGGCCTCAAATTGGAAGCACTGTCTGGGCCGTCTTTTTCACTCAATTCTGCAATAGGTAGATCTCGCCTTTCACCTAGGCCGAGGTCGGTGATCTTGGGCTTAAAAAGGTTGGTGACCACTGGTCTAAACTGTATGCTGGCTCGGGTCTCATCCATGAACAACGCAAAACACAATGCAGAGACCGCTTAACGACACCGGTTACACAAGATCTGAGTACTTCTACGTTTACTCAAGTACAAGATCTGAGTACTTATACTTTACTCAAGTACGAGATCTGAGTACTTCTTCCACCTCTGTTCATTGCTCAGGTGGAAATCACAGAAAAGACTTGAGGAGAAAACAGAGCTTGGACTACCATCTAGTGGACAAACAGAAAACTACACCCACACACTTAGAGCCCAACAGCAGACTGTGAACTATTGGAAATGGTCTGTGTTTCTGACAGACGTGGAAAATACATATAAAAGTACACACACACACAAATACCTGTACTTTCTACTTCTTACATTTTCAAAACAGGCTGGTTACTTAGATTGAATCTGTTGTTTGGTGGCGTGATCATCGTGATTTGCATGTCAGAGTTTTTTCAGACAGGATTTCATTCATTAGTTCATTTATTTTATGAGTTTGATGTTAGTTTCAATCTGCGATGAAGAAGGAGGTGCTACATGAACAGAGCTCAGGGACAAAGTGTGAGAATTTACCGTATGCATTTTTTTATTTACTTATATTACATTTTTATGGATTATTTATTATTATAATTGTATTGTTTTATCCATAACTCTATACATGTCCATAACAAAGATTATTATTAATTTATTATTTGTATTACATTTTTATGGATTCTTTATACATGGACACAGACCCCTGTCACCCGTCAATAAACTGAATCCCCTCTCTGCTCAGCTGCTCATGCATTTCATTTTAAAGACATCACAGAATCAGAATCAGAAAACCTTTATTCGTCCCAGAGGGGAAATGTACTTTTGTTCCAGCAGAAAGAGCCAAAGACAGCTTAACGTTAACTAAGAAGCATACAAACAAATATTAAAGACATTTTTTTTCTTTTTTAAATGGCAGAATTTACAAAATACACATCCTGTAGCAGTTCTGAAGACAACACATCTTAAAGGTTTCAACAATATCTGATCACATTTCATAAAGACTACATGCACACAAAGCTTAGCACAGTTTCAATGACACCAGGCAGAGCTCCTTTAGAAGAGATAGAAATCAACGGAAACATGTGATTGGATATTAAAGGTCTCCTATTATGCAATTTTTAGGCATATATTATGGGTCTCAGATAAATACAAATATATAAAAAACATGTCTATTAGGGGTGGGGGGAAATAATCGATACAGCATAGTATCGCGATACTTTGCGGTGGCGATATTGTATCGATACACGGATGCCAAGTATCGATATTTTTATTATATAAAACTGTTACATATCCCTCCGAAAGATGGCTCGTATTAAAACAGGAAGTTAAGACCTGTATACAATTGCAATGTGAAAGTGACAAAAACTATACAAATATAGTGTATATATAGTAGATGATTTAGTGAATATAGTGTAATGATTGTAGTGTATATATAGTAGATGATTTAGTGAATATAGTGTAATGATGTAGTGTATATAGAGTATGATGTAGAGCAGGGGTTTTTCAAAGTGTGGGAAGGTGAGCCTCCCCTCAGGAGAACATAAGAACAGCCGCGCCCCCCCCCCTCCCAATTATTATTGCTATTAATTATTATTCATTGTTGTTGTTGCTATAATGCAGGGGTATTCAATTTGCATTTCAAAAGAGGTCCAGTAAGATAAAATG